>NC_060130.1:300825382-301428382 GCF_021461395.2 Schistocerca americana
GCAATGTCTGAGACGGACAGGAACCTCGAAAGCATTGACATGTGTACTATCTGTCAAATGAATCTGAGAATGTAGCAAGTCTCACTGTCTCCGGGAGCGCGCGTCCAGGTGTTATCCCTTCCTCAGGGCAGGTAGGAATGCGCAGAATCCTCCTGTTGTGATTTTTGAACAGTGTATTTGTATTTACGATTGCCGGCGTTCTCGGCATATTCCAATGATGAAATATTATCAGGTGAATAGCCGAGTGGTAGCGTCGTCTCGTCGCAAACTTTCGATGAGTTTGGTACCCAACATCTTCACCCGAAGAGTGGGGATGCTGTGTTATACCTAACTAATATAGTCGCTCGCCCTCTGTCCACTTCTGCAGTGGGATAAATCACGCTCCTCCGGAAGGGGATGCCGCGTCAGTGGTGTGGGAACGCGACGCTACAGGTGGTGGGGTCGCGGCTTGGCTCCGCACGGGCGTCGAGTCCTGGTAGCTGTCCAGTCTGTCTGTAGACGCCGACGCCTTCAGAACGGAGCGTTATATTCTCCATTGCGCAATCCCACGCTGCGTTAAGGTGAAAACCCGTTATCACGGTTTACTAGATTTTGGTGCAACTTCTTTTCACTGCCTCTTTAACAAGCGAGTTCCAGAAACCGTTGGTGCTGCGTAGTTACTTCGTCCTTCTCAAATTCGAAGGTGCGTCCTTCGTTGATTCTGTTGTCTATTACCACGGACTCGTCTGTCTGCCCTAGTCGTACGTTCATAATGTTGTGTGACACACGTTGCTGTATGGCGCTGTAAGATACATTACTGTATTTCCCCGATGTGCTGCATCCCACATTCATACTCGATGCTGTAGACACCCAGCGTCCGCAGGCCCATATGATCTTTGGTCGAGCCAAGTATGTCCTCAACTTACTGCGTTGCGCGGAAGACTGTTGTCATTCGGTGTTCTCTTAATATTCTTGCGATCTTGGCTCTCGCCGGCCCAGCTTACGACAAGAAAGCCGCACGTTTTACTTCGTCTTCTTCTGGTTTGTCCTTCGACATTTTGTCTGTACGTAAGGCATGTCGTATTTGTGTCTCCTTTTAGCTGTTTTTATGGAATGTTTCCAGAGGATGGAGTAACTCCTGCGGCAAGCTCTTTCTGTTGCAGATAGACATGGCTCATTGTACTGTGGTGTTTAGTACTTATTTACGTTGCACTGGATGGTGGCAACACAAACCATTAAGGTATAGATCCGTGTGGGTCCTCTTGTTTTAGACCGAGTGTCTCAACGTACCGTCCGGATTTGTCATGATCAGAATGTCCAAGGAGCTCCGCGGTGAACTCGATGCTGTCATATATGGCATTTAGGTGACGTAGGAACTCTTGCTGGTTTTCCTTGCCATGCGGCCACTCTACAAAAGAGTCACCTACGTACCGCAGCGCGGTCTGCGCCGCACACTGTAGCCGCGTGATCACGGTTCAAGCGGCTCCCTCCGTCAGAGTTTCGAGATCTCCCTCAGGCATGGGTGTGTGTGTGATATTTAGCGTAAGTTAGCTTAAGTTAGATTAAGTAGAGTGTAAGCTTAGAGACCGATGGCCCTAGCAGTTTGGTCCCATAGAACCTTACCACAAGTTTCCAAATCTACGTAGCTGTAGAGCACCTTTGTTTTAAGGTGCAAAGTGTTCGGTGCTACATCTTCAAAGAGCTCCATGTAAATGTTGGCAAGGGAGATTCCATGGCAACACCATCTGTTTGCACCGAGCGAGGTGGCGCAGTGGTTAGCACACTGGACTCGCATTCGGGAGGACGACGGTTCAATCCCGTCTCCGGCCATCCTGATTTAGGTTTTCCGTGATTTCCCTAAATCGTTTCAGGCAAATGCCGGGATGGTTCCTTTGAAACGGCACGGCCGATTTCCTTCCCAATCCTTCCCTAACCAGAGCTTGCGCTCCGTCTCTAATGACCTCGTTGTCGACGGGACGTTAAACACTAACCACCACCACCACCATCTGTTTGCTCGTAGACACTCCGCTTGAACATGATGGGTACTAAACTCATCGAAACGTTGCAAGACACCGCTACCATTGGCCTAATCGCTCGAGAAGATTTTGTGGTGTCACCGCCAGACACCACACTTGCTAGGTGGTAGCCTTTAAATCGGCCGCGGTCCGGTAGTATACGTCGGACCCGCGTGTCGCCACTATCAGTGATTGCAGACCGAGCGCCGCCACACGGCAGGTCTAGAGAGACTTCCTAGCACTCGCCCCAGTTGTACAGCCGACTTTGCTAGCGATGGTTCACTGACAAATTACGCTCTCATTTGCCGAGACGATAGTTAGCATAGCCTTCAGCTACGTCATTTGCTACGACCTAGCAAGGCGCCATTATCATTTGCTATTTATCTTGTGATGCATGTACCGTCAGACCGGTGTTCACCAATTATGGATTAAAGTTAAGCTCCGTACTTTTTTTACTAGACTCAACTCCTTTAACTGTTCCAGACCTCACGCCAGCCTGCGTCAGCTTAAACGCGTGCCTTTCGGCTACCTCCTAGTGGCTTGGCTGTCTTGCCAAGTCTCAACAGATTTCATCCGTGAATTCGTATTATTAACTGAAACTTGTTGCAGAAATCAATTTACGTTTTACCCCTCCCAGTCGTACTACCAAACCCATATTCTCCTGTGACGGCCTCTGTGGCCGAGCGGTTTTACGCGCTTCAGTCCGGAACCGCGTTGCTGCTACGGTCGCAGGTTCGAATCCTGCCTCGGGAATGGATGTGTGTGATGTTCTTAGGTTAGTTCGGTTTAAGTTGTTCTAAGTCTAGGGGACTGATGACCTTAGGGTGTTACAACTCATAGTGCTTGGAGCCATTTGAACGATTTGAATATTCTCCTGTAGCTCAATCTTTCCTCTACTACCACGTTCCAATCAACCCTGATATCTCTCGTTTTCACATGGAGAATTACCTGTTACAGATCCTCATATAATTTCTCCATGTCTTCGTTTTCTTCTTGTGACATCAGCATGTGTGGCTAGCTACTGTTATTGGCAGTCGTTTTCTACCGATTCGGATGAGAACAATCGCATGACTGAACTTTTCGTTGTAACTCATTCCCTGTACTACCTTCCTATTCACTTTCTGCTGGTTTGCGATTGTGCTATATTTGTCTGACCAAAAAACCTTACTTTCTTTCCAGTACACATCAGTGGCACCTACGGTCTCTAGATTCAGTCTTTGCATTTCCCTTTTCGAATTTTCCAACTTCCCTACCACATTCAGAATTCTGACATTCCACACTCCAACTATTGGATTATTACCCTTTCGTTGATGAGTCAGTCTTCCCTCACGGTTACCTCCCGTTTCGAAGTCCTCTCTCAGAGAACTGAAGGGGGGGTCTATTCCGTAATGTTTCTCCAGTGGAAAGATAATGATGATGTCACGTTTTCATGTCCTGTGATTATTCACTATGTCTTTAATGTAGTGGTTCCCATTGCCTTCTGCATCGTCATAACGTTAACCATAGCTGTTTCTTCTATATTTTAAGGGCAGTTTTCCACCTCCAGGGAAATAGATTTCACTGAAAGTCTGTTACCTCCTCCACTATCTTGGATAAGGCCATTATCACAAAACTGCTGCTTATTATATCGGAAGCCATCAACGGATATTGCTGATAATTTTTATTCAGATTTTAAGCAGTGGCCTTAACTGAACCCTGGGTCTAGGATTTTTCAGTTGTTAGTCATAGACCACGACTGCTGAAACGTAAAAGTAACACAGGAAATCAAGTTACTTAGTTCGTCTACGAACCGCAAATGGTGTGTCGCTGTTCTATTTCGATGCCATATTTCGGCCTCCCTTGATATTTCGTTTCCTTTCTCATGCTGTGTTTTTCTCTGTTAATGAGTTGTGATCATATCCAGTTGAACTTTTACCTTTAGATGAGAAATGCATCGTCCATTCGAAACAGCCTACTAGCCGGGCGAATATATTAATGAAGTTGCGTGCCTGTTAATATATTGTTCAAATGGTTCAAATGGCTCTGAGCACTATGGGACTTAACATCTATGGTCATCAGTCCCCTAGAACTTAGAACTACTTAAACGTAACTAACCTACGGACATCACACACATCCATGGCCGAGGCAGGATTCGAACCTGCGACCCTAGCGGTCGCGCGGTTCCAGGCTGAAGGGCCTAGAACCGCACGGCCACACCGGCCGGCGTTGTTAATATATCTCACAGCACATATATTACATCACGAGCATTGAGTGCACAGTTTCTATGCCAATTCTCATTTCATGTTATCGGAATTCCACCTAGAGCAGCTAAGCAAAGGTAAGTCTGCCAACTCTTTAGATCAAAGGCGGGAAAATATGCTTTTGCAGGCACAGGCGCCCGTGAGTACCCACGCTACTTGCCCATGGGTTCTGTCAGCCAGCAGTTCCCCCGACACCTCTATGCCAACAGCTTGCTTTAACAACGATGGGCGGGCGCGAGCGCGGTACCCGTGAATGTGGCAAGACGAGCTTCTTTACTTCGTGCCGTTAGTGTTGCATGTATATAAAGGGAGAAGAGGAAACGCCGCAAATCGTGGTTGGCACACGATTTCTCATTCCATCTCAAGGCAGAAGTGTATCTAGCAGTACCTAGTCTCGTCAATAGGTTTAACAGAAATGCGATTTAAAAAACGAGAATCTGGCAATGCTGTAACTGTGTGCAGCGTTGCCAAGGACAGGTAGCATGAACTCTATGCGTCCCGACTCAACCTTCTTTCGCAGAATGAAGAACGATGCAGTTATATGGCTCGTCGAGTGTAATGTTCATTATGTGGTGGAGAGCGGGTATTACACGGTCCCATGTAACGTTTATCAGTATATGATTATGGCCCATTGGACATGGCAAAGGATGCAACGCTATCACAACGTTTTTGCGAATATGCTGTGTCGTATTCAATCCTCAATGAGTTGGATGAGTAGAATCTCTTTTCTCTTGAATTTTTCATTCCTGTTACATTACATTTGGTAAAAGTAACAAAATAATGCTTATGGTTGGTATTTTACATGCAAAAGTCCATAGGTTCCACTCTCATCAGGTGCTTGATGTTTTCTTCTTGCTTTGTTTTTGTTCAGTTTTTGTTCAGTTAAAAAAAACTGTAAATGTATTGTAGGAAACCGAGAGGTTGGAGAAAAAAACGAAGTAGACTGTTTGTACATGAAACCCACATCCACCATGGAACTACGGCTCGAATCGTCGTAATTCCTTTCTTAATATTTAGACATCCGATCCATAGTTCTTGTCGTTTATAAGCAAGACATCATACGTCTTTCACATAACATTAAACATCATGCATATGTCCACTGACAGCACAGTGCACAACCATGACAGGTCCTGTCAAGTATGTGTAGGGCAAATACTTCATAGAGTACACAAAAGATGAATGCATCGATATGCTTTTGGTGCTGGGTGCATTCGATAACCAAGCTACTGCTGCTGCTGCTCGTGCATATGCTGCACAGTACCGTCAAGGGCACCATCCCCATAAGAATGGTTTTTGTCCCCTGGAGCAACGCCTTCAGAAAGGCGGAGATCTAAGTTCGCAAGTAATGGACAGAGGTCGTCCAGGGACTAGATGGACTCTACAAACAGAGGACAGAACTCTTGCAACCGTTCACCAGTCACATCATACTCTATGTGATCAAAAGTATCCGGACACCTTCCTGAAAATGACTTCCTTGTGCCCTCCATCGGTAATGCTGGAATTCACTATGGTGTTGGCCCACCTTTAGTCTTTATGATCACTTCTACTCTCGCAGGCATACCTTCAATCAGGTTCTGGAAGTTTCTTGGGGAATGGCAGCCCATTCTTCACGGAATGCTGCACTGAGAAGAGGTATCAATGTCGGTCGGTGACTTCTGGCACGAAGTCGGCGTTCCAAATCATCCCAAAGGTGTTCTATAGGATTCAGGTCAGGACTCTGTGCAGGCCAGTCCGTTACAGGAATGTTATTGTTGTGTAACCACTCTTCCACAGGCTGTGCGTTATGAACAGCTGCTCGACCACGTTGAAAGATGCAATCGCCATAGAGAATTGCTCTTCAACAATGGGAAGCAAGAAGGTGCTTAAAACATCAATGTAGACCTGTGTGTAATATTGCCAGGAAAAACAACAAGGGGTGCAAGCTCCCTCCATGAAAAAACGACCAAACCATAACACCACCGCCTCCGAATTTTACTGCTGGGACTACACACGCTGACACATAGCGTTCATCGGGCATTCGCCATACCCACACCCTGCCACCGGATTGCCACAATGTGTACCGTGATTCGTCACTCTATACAACGTTTTTTCACTGTTTAATCGCCCAATGTTTACGCTCCTTACACCAAGCAAGGCGTCGTTTGGCATTTACCAGCCTGATGTGTGGCTTACGAGCAGCCGCTCGACCATGAAATTTAAGTTTTCTCACCTCCCGCCTAACTGTCATAGTACTTGCAGTGGGTGCTGATGCAGTTTGCAATTCCTGTGTGATGGTCTGGATAGATGTCTGCCAGTTATACTCTACGACCCTTTCAACTGTCTGCGGTCTCTGTCAGTCAACAGACGAGGTCGACCTGTACGCTTTTGTATTGCACGTGTCCCTTCCTGTTTCCACTTCACTGTAACATAAGAGACAGTGGACCTAGGGATGTTTAGGGGTATGGAAATCTCGCTTACAGACTTATGACACAAGTGGTACCGAATCACCTGACCACGTTCAAAGTCTGTGTGTTACACGAAGCGCAACATTCTGCTCTCTCACTATGTCTAATGATTACTGATTTCGCTGACATGGAGTACCTGGCAGTAGGTGGCAGCACAATACACCTAATATGAAAAACGCATGATTTTGAGAGTGTGGCTGGTTCAAATGGCTCCGAGCACTATGGGACTTAACATCTATGGTGATCAGCCCCTAGAATTTAGAACTACTTAAACCTAACTAACTTAAGGACATCACACAACACCCAGTCATCACGAGGCAGAGAAAATCGAACCCGGGAATCCGGGAACCCGGACGCGGGAAGCGAGAACGCTACCGCACGACCACGAGCTACGGACATTTTGAGGGTGTCCGGATACTTTTGATCACATAGTGTATTACAAGTCAGTTCCAGATATCTCAAATACTTGCTTTTGAACTGTTGTACAAGGAAGAACAGAATCCATATCATTATACTTTAACTCGACACCAGCAGCCAGAAGACTTCATTCGATGAGTAGAGTTTTGTGAAAGGCTTTTGCACCATGTGGAAGATAAAGAACATTTTATAAATAACGATATATGGACCGACGCATCTACCTTCACCCGAGGAAGTACTTTCAACCTCCACAACGGTCATTACTCGTCGAAAGACAACGCACATGTCACCCATGAACACGGTCACAGGCACGCTTTGGTATAAACCTGTGGGCTGGAATCGTGCATGGAGTGCTTCTATCAGCGGATAGTATTGTATGTGTCCCTGTATCGTACGTTACTTTGCAATCCTTTGCCTGACACTTTATAAAACGTTCCACAGTGTTCGAAGATAGGTATGGTTTCAGGATGATGGTGCACCTCCACAATTGTCGGTGGAGCCAATTTCCATCGGAAAAGTAGGTAGGCTGACATTGGACCAATCAATCTTCCAGTCTGTAATTGGCCACAGGGACTTTACAGAGGAAACACGATTTTAAAATGTCCAGCGACATAACAGCATTTTTACAAATAACTGACATCAATAAAAAATTGCCAAATATGCCTTAATTTATTATTTATCATAACATCATCTGCTGAAAGGGTTAAGCTCGCTCGTCGGTGACACGCAGAAAGTTGAGCTGTTAGTTATCTGGGGACGTGAGGACACGTCAAAATAGTATGTCGAAGAAATAATGCAGAAGCCTTCGTTTGAACTTCAGTGAGGCCCAAACCTCCCGTCACCTGGGATCTCACCATAACATCATAGCGCACCCAAAAAATATATTTTCGCCAGATAAACTTGCCTGATAATCATTGTAATTTCCGAACCACCAAAGCAGGAAGGGGATAAACCTATGCCATAAAATACACTTTGCTCAACACGTAAGTTGCAAGGTGCGACCCTCATGAAGTAACGAGAGGGATCGACGCTCGTGTTCAAGGACCACTCCTGGAATCCTATCTGTTTTGGACCTCCAACTTGTTGTACCCATGTTCAGCGGACAACGATCAATAATAACACCCAATGATCGATGGCAGGCGACCGCTTCAGCACATGGAATCTCTGCGGCGTCAGATGCCTGTAGGTCGTTAACATGTACTCCCGTAAGACGACAATATGCATCCAGAACGTCCCTGAGCACCAGTATGTCATCATGAGTACGAAGAAGTACCACAACGAAATCAGCATACAGGCGGGCGATAAACGTTTCTCCCTACAGTCATGTAGTCGAGCAGCTCTGAACTGCAGTAAGGATTCCACAAATATCACGAATGTCGATGTGGATAGGGGACTCCCTTGCAGGACACCTCAACACACTTCTATGTGGGAGAAAGACGAAAATTCACAATAGAACCCTGAATACCAGCAATTAGAGGGGCTAATATTCGTCTTGTAACATCATTAAAACCAACATCCATCAACACTAGCGACAGAAAATCATGACTAATTTGGTGAAACGCATGATTAATTTCAGTAAAAAGTAAAGTTCCTGACAGAAGAGCAGTGCAAGCAATCGAGATGAGGTCACGACATTCAGCAATGGGAGTCATGAATGTACGACCCTGGAGACAACTTCAATAATGCGTGACAATGTCAGCAAGAGCCGGCTGTGGTGCCCGAGCGGTTCTAGGCGCTGCAGTCTGGAACCACGCGACCGCTACGTTCCCAGGTTCGAATCCTGCCTCGGGCACGGATGTGTGTGATGTCCTTAGGTTAGGTTAGGTTTAAGTAGTTTACGACCTAGGGGACTGATGACCTCAGCAGTTAAGTCTCATAGTGCTCAGAGCCATTTTGTCAGCAAGAAAACCGATAAACGGCTATTTATCGCCAGCTCTACGATTCTGTAATAGAAATTAAGTAGCGTTATCGGTTGGACGTGACCCACGGACAGACGACCCGTCTTCTTGGGAATTAAAACAACTTTCTGACCTTAAAAGAGGACAGGGTGTGTCCCTCTTACACCACTTCATTCAACTTAAATGTTATCGCATCTGATATCAGAGACCAAAAGCGAACATCAAATTCTCTTGAAACACCATATAAACCCTGAGCGTTGCAGGAAGAAGAGCAGACAAAAATGACAGATACCGCATCACGGTAAAAGATGCCAAAAACCTTCTACACGAAGCTGGAGGAACAAAAGTATTAACGAGGGACAGAAGATAAGCAGGCAGTATGCCGTTCGATTTCGCTCCAGTGTAATGATCAGAAAAAATTGGAAAAGTTCAAAATGAGGTGACCTCACACATCCATCTATAGCATGAATAGTAGTGAGCCACGTCCTTTGAGATCACATCCGAAGCCAAATTAGGTAATAAAGAGACGTCAACTCATCCTGGAGACTCTAACATGGCTGGTAGAGCAAGCAAAGACCATCTACTTGCAGTTTTTTGAATTGTAGGAGTTTTGCCTTCATGTGGTGAACGTCATAACTGTCAAAGGGACGTCTAAAGCACTGTCATACATATCACTATGTAAGGTGGCAGATTGAATGAATGTCAATTTCGCACCTTACAGGAAAGATTTTGTATGCCGTTACGAGTAGATGAGTATGTCACCTGAAATACCTTGGCGATAATGAGAAGATTTGCCTATTAAAATGTACAGTATGTAATGCAAAGGGATGACACTCAATTTGACGGCATTAACTCATCGAACCCAAATCCTGCATGTCAATGAGCAAAAGGTGAAAAAAGCTGCTGGAGGAAACATTTAATTTGGGGGCAGACACGAGTTGCGCCGTCACAGCCTGAATACAATGGAACACCTAAGTGGTTGGTGACCCTTGTCAAGGGGGACAATAAACGTGCCAGGTGATACGTTGAGGAGAGCGCGTAGCGGCCCAGCGCTGCTTGCAACAGAGAAATTCTTTAGAAAACTGCGTTGGGGAATTTCCAGATGGATACAAACAGACCAGCGACGCAATTGATCACTTGAAATGTCCATGGTGCACTCGTGATGTATATGTGTAACTTTTAGGCGTCAGGGGTGGGCACAAAATGTCCGATCGGTTGGAATAAACTTGAAAGGAGTAGAAAGGGGCGAAATTTCGAAGTAGTTTGAAGGTAGGTCCTTTGCGATTGGCAGAGGTAGTTTCCACAAGATGAAAGGAATTCTCCCATTGGTCTGAAAAAGCCATGACGTGAAACACGAAAGGACACAGGTGGGGGACAGTTTGCTACGAAAGGCACAGGACCGAAAACTTCAGGGACTCTCCTCTGAACTAGCGTCAAGTGTAGAACAGGGCGCAACACGCTCTGTGCGACGCCAAAAGAAGAATTTTGAGTGAACACTGCATTCACTTCGGCTGACATTCAGCTGGAAATTAGCTGAAGAGTTGTTGAGCTCCAACAGCAAACAAACTAAACAGCCAAGTAGTTAATTGTTCTTGCGAGAACTGAGAGGGCATTGTAATACACATGCTGCTCCATCTGTGCACATGTATGTCACCATATTTCTAGACTAGGGATAAGTGCATGTTTTCTCACCTAACGAGAATCATAGGACAGTTTCTGCTGATAAAATCAGTAAAGATTTTGATTAGCTTTTGTGTAGGATTTTTCCTAACAGGGTAGTCGCGCGGTCAGGGGCGCCTTGTCATGGTCCGTGCGGCTCCCACCGTCGAAACCACGAGTCCTCCCTTGGGCATGGCTGCATGTGTTGTCGATAGCGTAAGTTAGTTTAAGTTAGCTTAAGTAGCGTGTACGCCTAGAGCACGATGACATCAGCAGTTTGGTCCCATAAGACTTTACCACAAACTTCCATGTTTTTATAGGATTTTCAGAGAAGAGCAGCCCAGCAGCCGACAGCTCATCGCAGATAAGGTAAATGCCGCTAGCAGAGGTGTAAACCTGTTGGTTAACCAGCTTGCGACCACTGTGAACTCAAGCAACCTTGAGTAATCCTTTGCTCATCTTGTCACAAAAACGAACCATCCTCCGTAGACTTCATTGCCATCCTAAATAGTACCGAATTTAGAAGCGGAATCGGATGATGTGTCGTAATATTGGCCAACTTATTTCAATCTGATTTTGTTGTGTTTAGTGTAATTTCGGCTAAACAGCATGTAATGCATTATATTGACAAATGTCCTGACATGCCGGCCGGGGTGGCCGAGCGGTTCTAGGCGCTACAGTCTCGAACCGCGCGAACACTACGGTCGCAGGTTCGAATCCTGCCTCGGGCATGGATGTGTGTGATGTCCTTAGGTTAGTTAGGTTTAAGTAGTTCTAAGTTCTAGGGGACTGATGACCTCAGAAGTTAAGTCCCATAGTGCTCAGAGCCATTTGATCCAGTTTTTTGTCCTGACATTGTCATGTTACAACCTGTGTAAATTCGTGTACTTCTTTGACAATAACCCTGAATTAAAAACAATTTGTGAACAGCTAAACACTTACTTGCTCTGTCATAGAATAAGGGTCCAGTCCTAACCCGAGTCATTTATTCAGTAGAGGCTTACGCACTCACAGGGTCTTTTTGCTGATATCTGACAAAAGAGAAAAGGAGTGGACTATTAGAAAATGGTGACCCTGCCAGGATGGCAATTGGTCTGTCAGGATGGCAATTAGTCAAATTAGAAAGAATAATTAGAATTTCATACTAAAAAAAATTTTTGAACCAAAACTGACAAGGTTACTCAATGTATGTGTCTACATAGTGGTCAGATTACTGTAAAACAGTGATCCACAGAGCAGCAAATGTTGTATTAACGAGTAAATGAAAAAAATTTGTCTTGTGTGTAAAAGTAGCTTGTGCTTGACTTTTCTGGCGCGCGCGAAGTTATTCGCGGCGTTGTTGAGTTGGTGTGAATACCCAGAAACTGTGAACGGCGTTGCTAATGATGTGGCACAGGCATAAGAGACTGTCTATGATATTTTGGGGACGTGTCAGGTTATATAACTTCATGCTGACTAGAGCTCAGGCTCGCGGAAATCGTGAAAGACAGAGGTTAGTTAGACATTCGGAGATGACGGTAGGACGTAGATCATCGCATATAGGGCAAACTGAAGAGCCTGACAAGACATAAATTGATGTACAAGAAAATGTATCGAATGCAGATCACGAAACCTCACGAAATAACAATGCAGAGGGAATGGTGGCAGTTTCGGGCTTGGTATCTCAGGTTGCAAACGCACAAAACCGAGCAGATGACGGATCAAGTGGTTCAGAAACAGAACCAGACGACGTGCAACTTCGGTACCTTCAACCAAATGTTGTAATTCTAAATCAATCGAGACTGTTTCTTACGGATAGAATGCGTGTAAGTGCATCAGCACTATACACAGAAGTCGGTGAGACGTTACATGAAAGACGCGAACAGCAAAATTTACATCAAATGGTGACAAATGACGATGACAAAGCGTCTGATAGTGTGTTAGCAATGTTGAAACAACTAACTATTATGTCAAGCACGCAAGTGAAACGATGAGAGCAAGGCTAGTAGACTTAAAAATAGAAACAAATGTAGGGTTGGCGGCTTTAAAAACCGATACGGCGAATTTAAAAGCCGAAACAAATGTGGCTTTAAATGGTCTCAAATTTGAAACCAATGCTGTGTTCGAAAAAGTCCGCAAAGATCAGCAAAAGTTGCGAACGTAAGTTAATGAACAGTTTATTGAAATCCGGAAGGCGGCGAGAGACTCGCGCGAACTAATTCAATCGCTTATGGCTGATCAGAAAAAGATGCGTTCTGACACTGACCGAGTGCAGGATGCAGTGTGCAATATCTGCCAAAGAGTTGGTAATTTAGCATGCAAGTCGTCTGGTAAGGCGCTACAAATCGTGTAACAACTCAGTGTCAGAAAACGTGTCACGCGAGTTGCGTTAAAAACATTCGATACACGCATTGTAAACATTGTCTCGAAATATAAGCAGCAGTATGAACAGCTTCGTACAGAAATGAAGCAGTGTATTGAGAACGCTACAGAAAGCAGTAGTGAGGCAACGGAATCGGTAGTATCATCTGACGTAGTGGTGGAAAAAAATCCAGAGGTAACCAAGCCCGTTATGCAATCTTGCGTGGCACTTGCGGGGACACAAAAAAGTTAGGAGATTCCACTTTTATGTCCACCAGATGTTGTGTCTATATTTTCCAATCCGAAACAGAAGCAAATGCTAGGAGTACAGTTGAGACAGGTGAACGAAACATGCAATGTGCGTTCACAGTAGACAATGGTGAGAGAAGCGGTAACTGCGCCCATACCAACAGATCGGCAGCCGACCCTCCGAACGTACGCGAATGGCGCGATAACAGAGCAGTTTACTGCGCCACACGTACCAAATTCTCAACTTACGAGTTACAGTACAACAGGCCATTTACCACAGGTCAACATGAAACTAGTACCAAGACAAAACGCTGATCCAGTAACGGGAAATTTAAACGTTTCTTCCAGTCCGATACACGAGGAACGATGCGGTTTAGATAATTGCACACAACTGTGTAGATGCGTTGCTAGATGGTACTCTAATATGTCGTCTCAGGATCTAAATGGGATAGTACGAATAAAGGAAAATATGACGCAACTGAAGGGAAAGGAAAATGTAGCGAAAACACAAACGCCATATGGTGCGATAGAAAAATTTGACAATGATCATTTTTTGACAGTCAGAAAAATCCAACATTACAAAGAAAACGGGAACGGCTTACACCCCTGCACGTTTATGCCTCAATTCCATATCGGTTTACCAGAGCATTGGCCAATTAGCCACAAACTTGATTTCATTTGTGGTCATATGGAAGGCGCAATAGCAGAAACCATGCAAATAGTAGCTACGAACTGCCAGTCGTATGAACAATTTAAGTCTGCATTCTTGGAGCGATACTGGTCCGTGGAAACCCAGTAATAGGATTAAGTATAAATTGTTTCAGAACGAGTTATTTGAGAATGCGGGACAAAAGAAGCCAGTTAGATTTTTTGAAGAAATGACGAAAAAGAATCAGTGTTTAGACAATCCATACAGTTATGGGGAACTGATACGTATGTGCACAATGAAGTTACCCTCGCGTTATCAGCAATCTTTGGCTGGCAGTGCAAGAGAAAATATACTGGCATTTAAAGGGATGTTAGAAGAACTTGAATTCATCTTCAGTGAAGATGACGCGAAGAAACAACGTGCAGTGAGAGAAACCAATTGTCGGGGGAATAATTGCAACCGACTGGCCTTTAATAATGTTTACAATGGCAATAATAATGTTGGAAAAGGTAATCGTTTTGGGAATAATAGTAATCGCCCATGAGATAATACCATGGTTTTGGCAACTCACAGAGGTCAAACAATAACTATGGTTTTGGTGAGCCGTGGAATTACCATAATGGCTTTGGTTCCAGAAACTATGGTGGTATCTATAATTAGCGATATGTTCACTGTTCAAACCAAGCAGGAAGGTTTAGAGGTTTTACACTACTAAACCCACATTATTCGGGTGGAACTGGAATGCCTAGAACGCAGAAAGATAAGGAGAATCAGACTTCAGCCGGACAACACAAGCTTGATGAACCGGTACAGGAAGTCGAGTTGAGGCCACCAAACCCTGGTAAAAGACAGAATTGACGAGATCAACGGCACGAAGACCAGTCACAAGAGATTCAATCACCAAATGCAGTTGATTTATAATTAAATAAGTAAACAGACTAAGCTCCGATCAACAAATTTCTGAAGTACGTTTAGGGGGTGATCAGATACAAATAGCTGCATGCCGGCCGACCGCGGTGGCCATGCGGTTCTAGCGCTGCAGTCCGGAACCGCGGGGCTGCTACGGTCGCAGGTTCGAATCCTGCCTCGGGCATGGATGTGTGTGATGTCCTTAGGTTTGTTCGGTTTAAGTAGTTCTAAGCTCTACGGGACTGATGACCACAGATGTTAAGTCCCATAGTGCTCAGAGCCATTTTTTTTTTTTTGAGCTGCATGCCGGGAGACAATTGACTGGGAACCGTCGGAGGATGAGGAACAAGAGTTGTTAACAGTTAATGTAGGCAGCTGTACAAAAACTGATGATGACCCAATTGTGGAGGATGTAGTTCATTTATACGAAACCAAGAGAGAAATGGTATGCGAAGAGGATAATGCGCCATTGACAATACCAGTATTGATACCCAGGTCAGATGATATATATATATACAGGGTGTCCCAGCTACTTTGTCCACCCAAAATATCTCTGGAACAATAACAGCTATTGGAAAACGACTTTCACTGGTATCAATGTAGGGCTGGGGCCCATGAATGCACATATTTGGAAACATTCTAAAACGAAAGCATATGTGTTTTTTAACACAAACTTATGTTTTTTTTAAATGGACCTCCTATATTTTTTCTTCAGCAATCCATAGCATGACAAAGCACATATACAATGGCGTTGATTGCATCGCAATATTCCCATTACATCCCGAGATATTGAGACGCGAAGTTGACGCTTGAAACACCCGACATGCGCTGCTAGCGCACGTCCTGAGGCTCAGGCGTGAACCCCATGCTGCCCGTAATCGCGATGTTATTGACATGTGTAATCACACCTTCATACTTATCAAGAGGTCCGAAATGAATAATACGGTCTGCTGCCATCAACTCTCATAAACACATAATGGTTTCCCTCTTGCACGTTTTACGTATCTACGTACACAATATGAACCAGTACCGATCGGTGTACACCCGTCAGGTGGTCTTATTTATCTTGCACACCCAAAATAAGGTTTATCTAATGCGTTATATGACCCATTGTGCCTGTCGCGCAGGGCCTGGCTCTACCTAGTCAAGTGTCCAACGTAGTTCCCACTACTGCCACAGTTACTACTTCGCCTTGTTTATGATTTGCGACCCATGCAAACTCCTGTACTCCTTCACCCTCCGAGCATCCCATTTGTTGTTGCTTTGGCGTGCAGTACACCGCTTGCCAGTGTAGTCGTGCATCAGAGTAATCTAGTGACGGCACGGAGGTAGTACACATTGAGAATAAACGTTGTGTTGTGGAACTTATACTGTACAGTATAATGTACACACATGAAGATATGGTAGAAATGCTGCTGATCTATGGAGAATGTACGTTGACGGGAAATACGTTATGAGATTGCTTGTTTGTTGATAGTACTGTTAGCGAACATTATGATTATTAAGTTAATATGTCTGGTTTCTACCCTACTCTACATACCTGTACTGTACCCTGTTGTAGGTGGACGAAATGCTGTTCAGGCAGAACGACTGTACAAAAGACGATTCCCTGACAAGCCATCGCCTTCGCGCCGGATGTTTGGTCGTCTCACATCTCGTCTACGTGAAACGGGAAGCTTAAATCCAAGATCTCGACATCGTCCTAGAACGCGCACAGATGAACGTGCTGAAGTTGCTGTGCTCGCTACCATAGCTGTGAATCCTCAAATCAGCACACGTCAATTGAACGTGAAGTTGGTGTGTCGAAATCAAGTGCACAGCGTATTCTTAAACGTCATAAATTTCATCCTTACCATGTTCATTTACACCAGGATCTTCATGGAAATGACTTCCGCAATAGGGTAACATTTTGTCGGTGGGCTCAGAAAAAACTTCTGAATAATCAAAATTTTTTTGCAGATGTTCTCTTTACCGACGTGGCATCATTCTCCAACAAAGGAATTGTCAATATGAGGAATATGCATTATTGGTCCGCAGACAATCCAAAATGGCTCCGTCAGGTAGAGCATCAACGTCCGTGGAAAGTTAATGTTTGGTGTGGGATTATTGGAGATACCATTATCGGACCTTTCTTTATAAATGGCATCCAACATAGCAGACAATACTCCAGATTCATACTACACAATCTTCCTGTTCTCTTGGACACCGTACCTCTGAACCGGAGAATGGTCATGTGGTATCAGCATGACGGATGCCCTGCTCATAACGCCTTACGAGCACGACGACTTCTGAACCGTAAGTTCTCTGGTAGGTGGATTTGACGAGGAGGCCCAGTTAGGTGGCCTGCCCGATCTCCGGACCTTACACCGCTGGATTATTTTCTTTGGGGAGCAGTGAAGGATGCTATTTACCAACATGAACCAACAGCACCAGAGGACATGAAGCAATGCATTATTGATGCTTGTACAGCCATCAAATAGGAAACTGTAGCACGAAGTAGGGCATCCTTCATCCGCAGAGTTACCCTATGTATGCAAGCCAATGGGCATCACTTTGAGCATGAGATGTGAACGCTATGTTTAGTATGTAGTGCTGGTATCACAGTGGAAGTTTCTACAAAGGGCCATTTTACCCAGTGATGTTAAGAAACATTTGTTTGCAACAATTTGTCATTTAACGCATTAGATGAACATAACATTGATAATTATGTGATAATAAAACTAATTGGTTAAACATATTTACATTCATCTTTTATGTCCTACCTGAACTTCCCAAATCAAAACATTTTTACCTAAACAACGGTAAAACTTTTAGTCCACTTGCTCGTTTCACTAAAACCATCAACATTAATTTTACTATTACGAGTGAATGATTAACTGTCACTTGCGCTAGATCTACAGTAAAGTAAAGTTTTAACGTTGAACGGCATTACCAAAAAGGTAACGGATTAACGATAAGCGAAGTTAGCTTTGTGACTAACGTTGCGGTACACAGATATGTTACAGAACCGCATCACCCCTAGCCTATGGGATAAATACCTGCTGGAATGTACGACGTTGATGCAGGATGGCAGCAGACCGTATTATTCGTTTCGGACCTCTTGATAAGTATGAAAGTGTGATTACGCATGTCAATCACATCGCGATTACGGGCAGCATGGGGTTCACGCCTGAGCCTCAGGATGTGCGCTAGCAGCGCACGTCGGGTGTTTCAAGCGTCAACTTCGCGTCTTAATATCTCGGGATGTAATGGGAATATTGCGATGCAATCAACGCCATTGTGTATGTGCTTTGTCATGCTATGGATTGCTGAAGAAAAAATATAGGAGGTCTGATGTGTCGACAGAAGTGCCGACACAGTGTTATTTTGAGGGGGCCGATATGCACGCTATAAGCTCACGCAGAATATCTTGAAGTCTGAAACAGGACGCTCAATGAATTGCTATAAAGAAAAGTACGTTGCTTTTGGAATACTTAACTTTAATCCATCCTTGTTGTATACATCGTTCTTGTTGAGACATGCTTTAGACGATAATTATCAATTGCTATGTAAGGCTAATGGCGCCTTGCTAGGTCGTAGGCATGGACTTAGCTGACGGCTATTCTAACTATCTGCCCGGCTAATGAGCGATGCTTCGTCAGTGTAGTCGCTAGCAATGTCGTCCGTACAACTGGGGCGAGTGCTATTCCGTATCTCGAGACCTTCCTTGTGGTGGCGCTCGGTCTGCGATCACACAGTGGCGACACGCGGGTCCGACATGTACTAATGGACCGCGGCCGACTTAAAGCTACCACCTATCAAGTGTGGTGTCTGGCGGTGACACCACAAGGTCCATTTAAAAAAGATAAGTTTGTGTTAAAAAACACATATTCTTTCGTTTTAGAATGTTTCCAAATATGTACATTCATGGGCCCCAGCCCTACATTGATACCGGTGAAAGTCGTTTTCCAATAGCTGTTATTGTTCCAGAGATATTTTGGGTGGACAAGATAGCTGGGACACCCTATATATATATATATATATATATATATATATATATATATATATATATATATACAGGGTGTCTCAAAAATGACCGGTATATTTGAAACGGCAATACAAATTAAACGAGCAGCGATAGAAATACACCGTTTGTTGCAATATGCTTGGGACAACAGTACATTTTCAGGCAGACAAACTTTCGAAATTACAGTAGTTACAATTTTCAACAACAGATGGCGCTGCGGTCTGGGAAACTCTATAGTACGATATTTTCCACATATCCACCATGCGTAGCAATAATATGGCGTAGTCTCTGAATGAAATTACCCGAAACCTTTGACAACGTGTCAGGCGGAATGGCTTCACATGCAGATGAGATGTACTGTTTCAGCTGTTCAATTGTTTCTGGATTCTGGCGGTACACCTGGTCTTTCAAGTGTCCCCACAGAAAGAAGTCACAGGGGTTCATGTCTGGCGAATAGGGAGGCCAATCCACGCCGCCTCCTGTATGTTTCGGATAGCCCAAAGCAACCACACGATCATCGAAATATTCATTCAGGAAATTAAAGACGTCGGCCGTGCGATGTGGCCGGGCACCATCTTGCATAAACCACGAGGTGTTCGCAGTGTCGTCTAAGGCAGTTTGCACCGCCACAAATTCACGAAGAATGTCCAGATAGCGTGATGCAGTAATCGTTTCGGATCTGAAAAATGGGCCAATGATTCCTTTGGAAGAAATGGCGGCCCAGACCAGTACTTTTTGAGGATGCAGGGACGACGGGACTGCAACATGGGGCTTTTCGGTTCCCCATATGCGCCATTTCTGTTTATTGACGAAGCCGTCCAGGTAAAAATAAGCTTCGTCAGTAAACCAAATGCTGCCCACATGCATATCGCCGTCATCAATCCTGTGCACTATATCGTTAGCGAATGTCTCTCGTGCAGCAATGGTAGCGGCGCTGAGGGGTTGCCGCATTTGAATTTTGTATGGATAGAGGTCTAAACTCTGGCACATGAGACAATACGTGGACATTGGCGTCATTTGGACCGCAGCTGTAACACGGCGAACGGAAACCCGAGGCTGCTGTTGGATCACCTGCTGCACTAGCTGCGCGTTGCCCTCTGTGGTTGCCGTACGCGGTCGCCCTACCTTTCCAGCACGTTCATCCGTCACGTTCCCAGTCCGTTGAAATTTTTCAAACAGATCCTTTATTGTATCGCTTTTCGGTCCTTTGGTTCCATTAAACCTCCGTTGAAAACTTCGTCTTGTTGCAACAACACTGTGTTCTAGGCGGTGGAATTCCAACACCACAAAAATTCTCTGTTCTAAGGAATAAACTATGTTGTCTACAGCACACTTGCACGTTGTGAACAGCACACGCTTACAGCAGAAAGACGACGTACAGAATGGCGCACCCACAGACTGCGTTGTCTTCTATATCTTTCACATCACGTGCAGTGTCATCTGTTGTTGAAAATTGTAACTACTGTAATTTCGAAAGTTTGTCTGCCTGAAAATATGCTTGTTGTCCCAAGCATATTGCAACAAACGGTGTATTTCTATCGCTGCTCGTTTAGTTTTTATTGCCGTTTCAAATATACCGGTCATTTTTGAAACACCCTGTATATATATATATATATATATATATATACCGGTCATTTTTGAAACACCCTATATATATATATATATATATATATATATATATATATATACAGGGTGTTTCAAAAATGACCTCTATATATATATATATATATATATATATATATATATATATATATATATATATATAGGGTGTTTCCAAAATGACCGGTATATTTGAAACGGCAATAAAAACTAAACGAGCAGCGATAGAAATACACCGTTTGTTGCAATATGCTTGGGACAACAGTACATTTTCAGGCGGACAAACTTTCGAAATTACAGTAGTTACAATTTTCAACAACAGATGGCGCTGCAAGTGATGTGAAAGATATAGAAGACAACGCAGTCTGTGGGTGCGCCATTCTGTACGTCGTCTTTCTGCTGTAAGCGTGTGCTGTTCACAACGTGCAAGTGTGCTGTAGACAACATGGTTTATTCCTTAGAACAGAGGATATACATATGTATATATATAGATATATATATATATATATATATATATATATATATATATATATATATATGTGCAGGAATGTATAAAGAGATCATAGGCATTTGATAAAGAATATGGGTAAATTCCTTCATCCCCGAACATTCACCTCATGAGGTGCCACAGATCGTTTGGGTTAAGATAGGTGTCACTGTTGTAGATGCCATCCTGGATATGGGAAGCGAAATGACGGCGATTTCGGAAGAACTTTTTGAGAAATGTACCACTGGACATGCGCTACCAGCATTGTGGAAAAAACGTGTTAAAGTTAAATGACCGAATACGGGTGCGTCGGCGGTGATTACTAAGCAAAGGCGTATAACTTTTTCCTGTCAGGGACATGAAATAGAAGCGAACATGGTAATTGTGCCGAAACTATCTGTGCGCGTAATCATCGCAGCCTATTTCATGTGTCAGAATCGTGTCACACTCAATATGGACGAAGGGCATATGATGCTCGAGAAGGTACGTCTTACTTTTGAAGAAAAACTCAGACATGAAGAGATGCCAGATGCTCACAAACACCTGACCATGCAACTGGATCTGTATCAATCGGAGGAGAGACATCCACGGTATAGGTGGACGAAAGAAACAATACCTGTGGATGACATAGTAATATGGGAAATTCATCAAAAAGTAAGGGATTACGTATAAAGCCGAATTAGAAGGAATATTAAAGCAAAATGAATTACATAAGATGCTAGATGATGGAATTATTGAAACTTCAACCTTAACATGCAACAGTCTATTGCAAATTGTGGATAAGGAGGATGGATACATTGGGTTGGTCATTGATGCATGGAAGATAAATCCCATTGTCATTCCTGAGACCGATCGCCCAGGAAAATTGAAAGAGCTTTTACAAAAGTCAAGATTTTCTCTTCCCGTGATTTGTGGGATAGTTTTTGGCAAATAGAACTATCACCTGAATGTAGAAAGTATATGCCTTTTATCGCATTTGGACGAAGTTATTAGTCCAAGAGGCTACCTTTGGGACTGAACGTATCCTCTGCTAAGACGTTTAGGAATGGCATTAGGTAAAGAGGTCCAACAGCGTCTCACCTGTTACGTCGATGACATATTAGTAGCTGAACCATCATGGAAACTTCATATTGAGGTGCTCAATAAGTTACTAAGGAAATTAAAAGAATATTGAGTAACTGTGAACATAATGAGGTCCAGTATTGAGAATATAAAGGTTAAGCTTTTAGGCCATATTACTAATGAACAGGGAATTGAACCAAACCCTAGAAAACTGCAAGCAATACAGAATATAGGCATTCCACACAACAGAGAGACGTTGCCTGGGTTTTTGGGACTCATTAACTTCTACAAAAAGTTCATTTGGATAGAATCCCTTGCTATCCTACGTTTATATGGATTAACTAGTAAAAAGATGCCTTGGATGTGAGCTGCCCAAGCAGAACAGGAGTTCCAACAACTAGAAAGGTCACTGGTAAAGGCACCAATTTTAGCGCATCCCGATTTGGCAAAGGAAATCTGTATGGCGACCAACAGTGCTAAAACAGACTTGGGTGTGGTACTCTTTCAACAATATGAAGAAGAGGGACAATGGATAAGAAAGGCTATCGCTTTCGCTAGTCGAGTACTTACCAAATGTGAACATAATTACTCGAGCACAGAGCTGGAAGCCTTAGAAGTAGTATGGGGCTTTCGTAGATTCAGATACTTCCTGTATGGACGAAAAACCAATGTGTACACGGACCATGAGGCACTAGAATTTATGTTGAGTGCAAAATTATTGCCAGGAAGATTATGTTGGTGGATCTTAACGCTCCAGGAATATGATTGTCTAATCACCTACGAGCCTGGGCCGTCAAACATCATAGCTGATATCCTCTCCAGAATGCTGGAAGGAGTTAACGAAAGCAGAGTGAGGAATACAGAAATTTGTGGTAAAGTCTTACGGGACCAAACTGCTGAGGCCATCGGTCCCTAAGCTGACACACTATTTAATCTAGCTTAAAATAACTTACGCTAAGGACAACTCACACACACTCATGGCCGAGGGAGGACTCGAACCTCCGACGGGGGAGGGGAGGGGCCCAGACGGTAACAAGACGCCGTAGACCGCGCGTCTACCCAGCGCGGCTGAGGAATACAGCAGAAGAGGAAGTAGACATGTATATCTTGAAAAATGTGCCAGATGAAAATTACATCACCAATACCTTAAAACAGTTAGATAGAGAACAAGATAAAGACTCATATCTCGCCATGGTTAAAGCTAAGTGGAAAAATCGTGAATCACGGGCCGTTAGACAATTCTATATCATAAAAGACAGTGTCTTATTCTGCAGACGTAATACAGATACAAGTTTTTGCGTCGCATGTATACCATGGGATCTGGTTAATAAATATATTTGGTATACTCATTTGAGTGGTCGAGCGGTTCTAGGCGCTTCAGTCTGGAAACGCGCGACAGCTACAGTCGCAGGCTCGAATCCTGTCTCGGGCATGGATGTGTGTGATGTCCTTAGGTTAGTTAGGTTTAAGTAGTTCTAAGTTCTAGGGGACTGATGACCTCAGACGTTAAGTCCCATAGTGCTCAGAGCCATTTGAACCTTTTCTTTTTACTCATTTGAGTAATAGACATTTTGGTCCTAAGAAATGTTTTTAAAAATTAAAGATGTCTTGTCACTTCGCAAATATGGAGCGAAGAATCAGACAGGTTCTGGCTAAATGTAAGAAATGCCAGAGAGCTAAACATGTAACTTTTCAAAACAGACCACCAATGTTCCCTATCATTCCGGAGAAACTGAGACACACAAGAGATCTCATGGGCCCATTACCTCGTACACAGAGAGGTCATGTATTCATTTTCGAGATCCTGGAATTAACGTCGAAATACGTGACGTTTACTCCCTTGAAGAAAGCAACTCGGAGCAGTATAAGCAAGGCGCTGACACAAGATTTCCTTCGACATGTTGGTCGTGTCGATAACATGCTGTCAGACAATGGACCTCAACATCGTTCAGCGCAATGCCAAAACACCCGGCGACGGCATAAAATGAAACCTATTTATATTTCCAAATACATGCCAAGAGCTAACCCAGCTGGACGAACGGTGAAGGATTTAGGAACCCCTTGTGTCGTTTGTATTGTAGCAAGTAGCATAATACGTGGTAGAGACATTTGTCTGACTTCCAGGATGTGGTAAACGAAATGCCACATACCAGTACGCTGTTAACTGCAATAACTGTTCTGAAAAATAAGCCGGCACCAGATAAATTCCGGGAGATAATGAAGTTCCCACCAGTACCCAGAATACAACCTCAACATCTAATCAAATTGGCACTGAACAATCTAAAGGCTATGGCGTTGAATAGAAAGAACCGAGCAGATAAGACGGCTACCTCACGAGTGTTTTCGCTAGGACAAAAAGTACTTGTGAAAATCCACCATCTCTCTAGCAAGACAAAAACGTCAAAGCAATAAGTTAATTTCAGAATATAAAGGCCCTATAGAAGTACCATAAGTAAAGTTGTTCATTATAATGCAGTCGAATTGGTTAACCCAAATACAGGAAAATTATTGACCTCGCACCATGAGAGTCACTTGAAATTGTATAAAGGGTAAAACGGCAAATATTAACTCCACAAGAAAAACTATTTGTATCAAATATATAGATTCCAATAGTAGCAAAATCTAGAAGTCAAAGAGTAGGGAAGCTAAGAAAATGCGTAGAAATTTTTTTCAATTTGTACTTATCTCAATAAAGTAAATTAGTTAACTTTCCCAGTACATCCAAAGGATACTTGTGAAGGAAGAGCAATAATATAAGAACTAAAATAACTCTTCTGCAAACGAAATGTGTTGCGCGGAAAGGGTAGAAAGCCAGGAGAAAGATAGAGATTAGCATGCTGATAGTTTAACGAAACAGTAGTAGATTCTCTCTTAAAAGAGAAGAAGGTGATTTTTTGTGGATGAAAGGAAGCTAAGAATTAGGAAGGAAGTAAAGAATTATGTAAGGAGGAGACATACATTTGTGTTTTGTTCCGTCGCAGACGGTGAACATTTAGTTGAGGAGATAGTTTGAGGGAAAATGAGAAGCATTTATCATTTGTGGAAGGTACCACAAGTTGTTATTAAAATGACATGTCAGAGAAATAGACATAAAAGATTGTTAGGAGATAAGAATAAAGAGAGAAAGCGAGAAACATGGTATTTCTCGGAAGGATGTAGACAGACGGATGTAAGTTTAACACGGGGATGATTTCGATAAGGAACAGAATGATAGGGGGAGAGAGAAATATAAAAGTTTACTGTTTAGAAGAATGAGATAGGGATAACTACAACTAAGGAAAATAAGCTCTAAGACAATGCAGTAGGACAGTGGAGGAACTTCTGAAAAAAAAGTTGACATTTTGAAGTTCTGTTACAGCTTATGCCGAAAAGAAGAGATTGCTGAGAAAAAGACGCTGGAGTCGGAGTCAAGGGGCGGAGATTTTATAATATGATGTACGTGTAGTTAGAAAAGAACAGACCTACTAACACACTCACCTTCACCACCACCAATTTTCCTCTTACTATCCATCGTGATGAAGGTACCATAACCTTTATATTAATAAAAAAAATTTGTGCATATGGAATGGGGATAGATGTTGATATGGCAAAAAAGATGTAAAGTTATGAAGAGTATAATAAGGAGAATCTTATGTATAGTTTAAATACGGAATTTTTGTAAAGTCTCTTAGTAGATTAGTGTTTGTAAAGCTTGTGATGTATCTTAAGGGAGAAAGGGTTGCGATAAGGTAGGTAGTAATTCGATGTAAATTAGAGAAATTTGGGGATGTAAGATGGACAAAAGTGTGCACAATCTTGTATTATACATGACGTCATAAAGCACGATGCACCATCATTCTGATCAGATCGACAGCAGAATTGAGAAGAGCGTTTAGGCATCAGAAGAAGGAAAATTGAGTGTTGGTGCCTAGTACGTCAGCTTCAGAGCTGACGAAAGGAAATGTCTTGGTGGAAACAACAGTCCAAGAGGATAACACCTCTGGGGAAAAGTATGGGCATCTATGACGAATCCTGGATGTGGTCAACATGTACCATGACCCGATGTTTATTTATGTGGAAATCACATGCGAGCTTCAGAACAACGGTTTTGCTAAAGTGCTAGGTACTTAGCATATCTATTGCAAACTGTTTAGAGCATCATAAGGAGATACGATGGCTGTCCACCAAAACTGAAAGACGGCGGACATGCTATATCAAGAACGAACGAATGTTTGAATTCACCGGAAGAAACAGAGGCGCACTTCTGTAACTCAAGATACAGAATGGCCGAAACTATCATCATACCATACGAAATCAAGCAACTGTGAAACATGCCCTGACCACTCATGGGAGTAAGCAAGAGAACGAAAGAAGGCTGTCCAATCTATTCTGATGAACAACCTGATACAATAAAGGATACACAACGATTTGAAAAGAAATACCATAGGAAAGAATTATACAGTAATGAGGTTTGGCAGATTTTAAATCCCAATTCCTGGTCCAGAGAAGAACGAAGTCACAAGTGAGAAGATAGCAAGATGGAACAAGAAAAGAAGACTCAACGAAGAAAGAAGAGCCAGGACCAGAAGAAATCAAGAAGACTTTCTAAAACCCTTCCCATACAAGACCATTATTGCATCTACCTACCAACAAAAAAAATCCAGTTTTAACTGTTCTAACAAAACAAATGTCCAATATTCCTTAAGGCAAAGTGCAACACTTTCAAATGTCACACCCAGAGATGGGAGATGACTATTCATATAGTAAACATGGGACGAATTACCCAACAATGGATTCGCATAAAGATTCGAGGATTGACGAAGAACTTAAGTTTATGCTGCTAATAATATATCTCGAATATAATTTCACCATGGCTACACGCGGAATTGAAAAGGGCAACCAAGCAATCTTTCTCTCTCCCGACCGCCACCCATACTCAGAGGAAACACATCGAGGCGCAGGGAAAGGAGAATGTCGACTTCAAGGAACCACACTGAAGATATATGAGAAACGACTGTCTGTGGCAGACTAGTATCAGATTAAACTGAAGAAAGAAAAAATTTTATGAACACGTGAAGTTCGTTGTTGTCGAAAAATATCTAATTTTTGAGGCGTTTTCTACAAGAAACAGATTTTTGTTAACAATCCTTTAAGTTTTTTAAATCTTGACAGATCAATAATATTTTCTTGTATTTCATATTTTACAACACATCTAAGTTAAGAAAACCAAATGTTGATATTTTCTTTGGAGGCTAAGATTCTAGTATGTAATGGCTTTGTTTACATATTGAAAAAGGGGCTTTGCAATTTTATGATGTTAATTTAATATTTACAAGTTAATTAGTAGAATTATAATTTTAATATTTTGTAAAACTTAAATTTAATTCTTCCGTAACGTTAGAATGCATATGTTTAAGATTTTTAGAAGAATATCAATATGTTGGTGAATGGGATTGTGCTTGTAAATTTATGAGAAGGGTACTGTTGAGTATAACATAAATCAAGAAACCATTGTGAGAAATAAAACTTTATTGAATTACCCTCCTGGAAATGGAAAAAGGAACACATTGACACCGGTGTGTCAGACCCACCATACTTGCTCCAGACACTGCGAGAGGGCTGTACAAGCAATGATCACACGCACGGCACAGCGGACACACCAGGAACCGCGGTGTTGGCCGTCGAATGGCGCTAGCTGCGCAGCATTTGTGCACCGCCGCCGTCAGTGTCAGCCAGTTTGCCGTGGCATACGGAGCTCCATCGCAGTCTTTAACACTGGTAGCATGCCGCGACAGCGTGGACGTGAACCGTATGTGCAGTCGACGGACTTTGAGCGAGGGCGTATAGTGGGCATGCGGGAGGCCGGGTGGACGTACCGCCGAATTGCTCAACACGTGGGGCGTGAGGTCTCCACAGTACATCGATGTTGTTGCCAGTGGTCGGCGGAAGGTGCACGTGCCCGTCGACCTGGGACCGGACCGCAGCGACGCACGGATGCACGCCAAGACCGTAGGATCCCACGCAGTGCCGTAGGGGACCGCACCGCCACTTCCCAGCAAATTAGGGACACTGTTGCTCCTGGGGTATCGGCGAGGACCATTCGCAACCGTCTCCATGAAGCTGGGCTACGGTCTCGCACACCGTTAGACCGTCTTCCGCTCACGCCCCAACATCGTGCAGCCCGCCTCCAGTGGTGTCGCGACAGGCGTGAATGGAGGAACGAATGGAGACGTGTCGTCTTCAGCGATAAGAGTCGCTTCTGCCTTGGTGCCAATGATGGTCGTATGCGTGTTTGGCGCCGTGCAGGTGAGTGCCACAATCAGGACTGCATACGACCGAGGCACACAGGGCCAACACCCGGCGTCATGGTGTTGGGAGCGATCTCCTACACTGGCCGTACACCACTGGTGATCGTCGAGGGGACACTGAATAGTGCCCGGTACATCCAAACCGTCATCGAACCCATCGTTCTACCATTCCTAGACCGGCAAGGGAACTTGCTGTTCCAACAGGACAATGCACGTCCGCATGTATCCCGTGCCACCCAACGTGCTCTAGAAGGTGTAAGTCAACTACCCTGGCCAGCAAGATCTCCGGATCTGTCCCCCATTGAGCATGTTTGGGACTGGATGAAGCGTCGTCTCACGCGGTCTGCACGTCCAGCACGAACGCTGGTCCAACTGAGGCGCCAGGTGCAAATGGCATGGCAAGCCGTTCCACAGGACTACATCCAGCATCTCTACGATCGTCTCCATGGGAGAATAGCAGCCTGCATTGCTGCGAAAGGTGGATATACACTGTACTAGTGCCGACATTGTGCATGCTCTGTTGCCTGTGTCTATGTGCCTGTGGTTCTGTCAGTGTGATCATGTGATGTATCTGACCCCAGGAATGTGTCAATAAAGTTTCCCCTTCCTGGGACAATGAATTCACGGTGTTCTTATTTCAATTTCCAGGAGTGTATAATTGACATGCTAAACTAAGGTTGAGAATCAGACATAAGTATTGAAAACGGGGAGATAATTTTAAATGAATAATTCCTCAACTTCAATACATCATTTAATATAAGTGTTGATGTCAAAAAAAAACCAGTCTCAAATTCAAAAATTATGAATGGTAAAAATTTATAGGGAATCTCTAACTTGACGAAATAAATCTCAGGTGAACAGCCTGGTGTGAGTGTACGAAGGACACAATATTTTGGCAATCGACCTTGTTGCCATCATGAGGTGTGCTGATGTACTGCCAAGGGACGACAGGCGTGACGTATGTATCAGATACCCCCTCATCCGGCCGCTGCCTCCGCTGTCTGTGCTGCGGGCGCTCCCTCGGCTGTCCGCGCCAGGGTTCGACGCCCAGCTTGTGGCCCCGCGTCTGGGTGTTCCCTCGTAGGTCCGCACCCAGGAAGGTTTACCGGCGGCGTTTCAGAGATTCCTTCCCGTGCCCTCGAAGTCAGTACATTCTGGGATATTTCTATCTTCTCCTTAATCTGGGTGATGGCTGGTTACCAAGCTTGGTTAAGGAAACAGCCACTGTCACGATTCAGTTCAGGTTTTCTTATGATGATACAGTCCCAATATTTTTATTTTTATTTTTTTGTTTATTTATTGTTCCGTGGGACCAAATTAAGGAGAAGTCTCCATGGTCTTGGAACGAGTCAATACATGAAATTACAACACGATAGTAGAAACAGATAAAATGAAATACAAGAAAGGTATTCAGGCGACAATTCGTAAGTTTAAATAAAGAAAATCAGCAATGTAACACTGGAATGTGCTTAATTTTTCAGCTCTTCCAGGAGTTCCTCGACAGAATAGAACGAGTGAGCCATGAGGAAACTCTTCAGTTTAGACTTAAAAGCGTTTGTGCTACTGCTAAGATTTTTGAGTTCTTGTGCTAGCTTATTGAAAATGGATGCAGCAGAATAGTACACTCCTTTCTGCACAAGAATCAAGGAAGTGCATTCCACATGCAGATTTGATTTCTGCCTGGTATTAACTGAGTGAAAGCTGCTAACTCTTGGGAATAAGCTAATATTGCTAACAACAAACGACATTAAAGAAAATATATAATGTGAGAGCAATGTCAGAATTGCCAGACTATTGAATAGGAGTCGACAAGAGGTTCTCGAACTTACACCACATATAGCTCGAACAGCCCGTTTTTGAGCCAAAAATACCATTTTTGAATCAGAAGAATTACCCCAAAAAATAATACCATATGACATAAGCGTATGAAAATATGCGAAGTAGACTACTTTTCGTTTTGAACTGCCACTTATTTCAGATACTGTTCTAATGGTAAATAAAGCAGCATTTAGTTTCTGAACAAGATCCTGAACATGGGCTTTCCACAACAGCTTACTATCTATCCGAAGTCTGTGTTAGGACCTTGATCTTGTCATAATCCATGCGGTGAAGTTCTGACAGGCAATGCTCGACGATTGCGCGCTTATTAGGCTGTTGCTATCTCGTGTGTTACTGGTGTTCACGGCATCGGTCTTAAATGGTGCGAATTATCTGACCTATGTATTCCTTACCGCATTGGCACAGTATTTTGTACACCCCTGATTTACGTAAACCAAGGTCGTCCTTAACTCTGCCAAGAAGTGCTCTGCCCTCCAACTAAAGCCAGAGCACAGAATGATGCAGGGAGTCCATTACTTATTCTCGGATGTCAGACACAGATGCGGAGAGGTTGCCATGTGCGTAGTACACAATACTTCGATTCTCCCTTGTGATGGTGTAATGTGGTCGACCAGAACCTTTGCGACGAGTATGAATACCCTCATGTTCCCATGCAATCCAACACCGGGATACTGTCACATCTGAATGTCTTAGTAATCTGGATATTACATGAGTCGACAAAGCTAACCAAATGGAAACACGCAAATTGCCCCACACGAGTGCGAGGCATCTCCATGTCTTTCACAGTGTTCACTTAACATCTGACGCTGTTCAGCCCCTTATAAACCCTACCAGATTTGATGTAAATACGAACAATACTAATGCATTCTGGCGTCCGTTTCACAGGTCACAGAGAACTGCAACTATAATAATTTACGTTCCCACCGATGGTGGGTTCCAAAGATGTCTTGAGACTCCAGAATGAGATTTTCACTCTGCAGCGGAGAGTGCGCTGATATGAAACTTCCTGGCAGATTAAAACTGTGTGCCGGACCGAGACTCGAACTCAGGACCTTTGCCTTTCGTGGGCAAGTGCTCTACCAACTGAGCTACCCAAGTACAACTCACGCCCAGAGTGATTGGCCGAAAGCTCACGTAGTTTTAAGCAACTGACGCGGTTGGAAACCCGAGATATTTTTTTTTCTGAAAAAGAAAATAATGGCTTTGCTATCCATTTCTTCGAATTAAATTATGACTTTTCAGATGTATATAATATTCCGAGGTGCCCTCCAAGGGGGGATACAACGCGTCCCCAAATGAGCAGATTGTGTTCAAGTGGGTGCAGATAAATCGAAAAACCGAAGTACTTTATTTGAGTTTATTTCGCCAAAATACATAAATTACCCAAAGCTTATTTAATAATTATATGCATTAACTACGGTTTTACACTTGTGAAGAATGTTATTCAAAGAAATATATCTTTTTCTATCTGGACATAAGTGAATGTTACGTTTTACTCAATAAAATTTTGTTTTTCCTTTGCAACTCGATTTCTTGCACCTGTCAAATGATTTTTTTTGTCACTGACCACTGGAAGATGAACATCGTTATCGAAATGAACGTCAGCTTCTGGACGAACTTCCGCATTGGCTCGTTTTGAAGAACTTGGAAATGGCATTGGACTCTCACTAATGAGATGCCCCCTTTTCCTGGCAGCTGGCTTATCTATTTTTCTCAGTACTTTGGTCACACTTGCCCTATAGTGGAGCAAATGAAGGGTCTTATTTTTAGGAACACCTAATTCGATGTATTTTACTTCTACTCAATCCGTGCATTTACACATGCAATATCAACTGCATGAGCAAACATGCGAAGCATCCACTTTCACGAACTGATGAATGTGCGATAAATTGTGATCAGAAAATACCATATGTTGATTGAAAACTGGACGATTTTAACATATTTCTATTCAGTTCTATCCCATCTCTTCCCACAAAATTCGACGCCAGTACCACTGGCTTATTGTCATACCATTTTGTTAGTATAACTTCCCCTTCTTCACTTATCAGCTCCTCAGCAAAGCCTGTACCACATTTCTTCATGTCTTTGTAACTCGAAAATGGTGGGCTCTTGAAGCGATTTTGGCGCACCCTTCATATTGCGCACATATTCGTATTTCTCAAGTATTGCAGGAGACTGTAATTTGGGAAATAACTATCGAAAATGAGAAGCACATTTGTTTCATTGAATCTTTGTGGTAATTTCACCGCTACTGATGCACCAAGATCAAAAATTTTTGACATTGCCGGATCAAGTTCTGTCGTCGAGCCCTGATATATTATAAAATCAAACATTTGACCGCTTATTCCACAGAGTTCAAATATTTTTATCCCCGTGGTTTCAGTTTGCCCTTCACATACTGTTTTACATTGAGTGATCCCCTGAAAGGCACCATTTGCTCATCGACACTAAGATGTTGTTCTATTGGTATACTCAGCAACCATTCTCTTATGGAATTGTATATTGTTCTGGCTTTCCAAAATCGATCATTTCATCTGGATCACTTGTTATGTCAACACCATGGAAGTTCTGTCTCAATTTTAGGAAATGGTTAACTGAGGTATTGTCTGCTATTTGGGAAATACGTAGCTGCAGCTCCCTGTAACATCTAATCCTGGGGTATTTCAAATTTCCCATCAGAATGTGAATTACTATAAGTGAAAGTATTGCTTTCTCTGTCCTAGGGGAAAAAGTACCTACACATCTCTAAACCGCTAAAATATTTGTGCATTCCACACATTTCTACACAAGAACATCAGTGAAATATTTTTTTCAAAAATTGGTATGGACTGGCAGGGTCATCCACTGGCTCAGAGTAACATTTGTATCATTCGAAAAAAGGAGATATATAAGAGAGTCCTCTTTTCCTCCACTGTATATCTTTTTTGGTTGTTAATTATCCAAAATTACGATGTCACTCTAGATAAACAACGTCTATCATATCAGTTTCAGGCACAATATATATTTAAGGATGGTCTTGTTCATTGTCATCATTGTTTTGCGCTCCGACGATAAGGAGATCTCCAGAACCTAGTACATAGCTCGTGGTGTAGTGGCTAGCGTTGCTACCTCTGGATCGCGGGGTCCTGGGTTCTATTCCCAGCCTGGTTGGGGATTTTCTCTGCCCGTAGACTGGGTGTTTGTGTTTTGCTCATCATTCCGTCATCATTCATGAAAGTAGCTAGATTGGACTGTGTACAGATTGAGAATGTGTACGGGCGCTGATGACAGCACAGTTGAGCGCCCCACAAACCAAACATCATCATCATTATCATCTTCCAGAACCTATAATAAAAATTGCTGTTAAAAAGAAAAACTCATAAAAAACGTACATCTGAGTACCCAGATAAAAAAGCCGCTAAATTAATTTTATGTCGATTTTGAGGTGGGCGCACAGCCGCATAGATTTTTTCAGCGCCTACATGATGGAATATAATTCAGGTTGCAAAACCGGCTATAAGCCGCCAAAAATGGCTGTCGAAAATCATGTTCGGTTTCAAAAGCGGTTAACTGCATGTTGTCTTCGGATGAAAAGCCCGCTAAATGCTCAATAGACGTAGCTGTTGCCCTGCCATGTCTGGATGCAAAGCACGTGATCAGACATCAGACTTACCAATCTCGACATTCAAAGGTACCTTTCAGTCTGTTACGATTAGAATGGATATTTTTATTATTCAGCTTTAGGTTGGCTGCGGTGTAACAAATTCGTACGCAACAAAACATTCTCGCTGCCAATGCATTGTCGTTTGGATGGGGTGAGTGTTTCGTGATTATTTCAGTGTCATCACGCAGTTAGCGGGCTTTGTGTCTACGCTACTCAGCTTACAATATACCGTATGATACAAAACGTCTAACTTTACCCCCATATTGTCCTCTTGTTCGCCGGCCGAAGTGGCCGTGCGGTTAAAGGTGCTGCAGTCTGGAACCGCAAGACCGCTACGGTCGCAGGTTCGAATCCTGCCCCGGGCATGGATGTTTGTGTTGTCCTTAGGTTTAACTAGCTCTAAGTTCTAGGGGACCTCAGCAGTTGAGTCCCATAGTGCTCAGAGCCATTTGAACCATTTTTTTGTCCTCTTGTTCAAAATCATCGCCAGGATCATCGGATAGATCATCAGTTCCAGATGAATTAAGGAGCTCTATAACTTCTTTTTCGGTAAGTGGCCTTCGTCTGTCTTGGACTCGAGGCGTTGTGAAATCACCGTAAGACGACTAAAAAGACAGCGAAATAATATCCGAAATTTTTCAATCACAATGTCAACATTTGAAGACTAATATAAAGTTATAAATATGTCACTTACCTTTCATTATGAAAGACGCCTTTAGTTTTCGCCATCGTTGTTTAGGGCGTCTTGTCACGGTTCGCGCGGCTCGCCCCGTCGGAGTTTCGAGTCCTCCCTCGGGCATGGGTGTGTGTGATGTTCTTGGCGTAAGTTAAGTTAGATTAAGTAGCGTGTGAGCTTAGTAACCGATGACCTCAGCAGTTTGGTCCCATAGTACTTACCACAAATTTCCAAATTTAATTTTCACCTTCAAGAATGCACCTTTCTACGTACAAATATTTTTTTTTAAATAAACTCAGAAGATGTTAACCAGCTGATGCGAGGTACTAAGGTTACTGGGAAGTGTCCATGTGACTGTGCACATTCAGTTTTGTTTTGTGGTATCACAGATTGACAGGAGATGGCGACAATGTTATCAAATAAACTCTCAGCTTGTGATAATATGAGGACAACAATCACAAATGGTAAAATTTAACGAATTCTAATATACTATGAATTTATTTAGTATGTTCTTATATGAGGAGGCCATGACCGAAAGAATTAATTTCTAGTTCTGTCAGCATTTGTGCAATATCAGTCGAAATATGATAGAAAGAATGTGTTTGCAGATTACGTATTGTGGCGAACCACCTAATAACTGAATATGAGAGGGCATGTTCACGGTATTGGAGACTATATTTTGTAAGGGTGGACTTGAGGCAGTGAACAACAATGGAAGCAAGGGCCGTTTACTCCAGGAAGTGGGGTGCGGGCGGCTGCAGCTTTCATGTCTGTGAAGGCTCCCATTCACAGTCCAACTGGGACGCTGTCCCTTCCGCCGATTCGCTCGCCGACTCGTCAGAATGTGTGTGGACACAGGCAAGTGTTTGGCCGACCCTGCCTGCCTGCACTGATGGAGTGTGGGTTGGCAGGTAGCAGTCTGGGTTAGCAGCTAGAAGTCCATTGGTCGGACCAACTGACCTGGACCGTGGACCCGGACACGAGCCCAACGCCCACACACAGGCAAACGGGTCTGGGCAGACTCACTTGGTGGACGAATCGGTGCACTGCCAGAACGGTATCGTAGCCAGCGTGAGGGTCACAGCCCCCCCCCCCCCCCGTACGTAGTCTGCCTAGGGGGGAGAGGGGGAATACAACAACAGTCAATCAGACAATCAGTTTTATGGGCTGCCTTTGCGTACGACGCTACAACCATAACGTAATTTAATCACTAATAAACAGAAATGGTGATGGAGGAAGGATGCATGGCAGTTTGCACATGTTTAACTCAGAAGTTACCTCAAGTACCTTATTTAATATGAAAATAGTAATGAATCAGAAGGATAAGGTAAGTAGATAGCTTGTTGCATGAAAAGTTGCCTCTTGATTTATCAGTTGATATGACCTTTATTTGGGAACAGAGACGAGGCGTTTCGAATGTCAAGATCGGTCACTTGGCCTGCTCATCTGGATTCAGAAGAATATTTTTCAGATTGATGATAAGGAATACAGCATAGGCCCTGAATTCACGATTTTGCCGGTCAAAGCTGACAGTTTTCAATGTTGATCTGTGATTTCGTAAACCAGCTGGATTGTTAATCATCTGTAGCACATGGAATACATAGTATTTTCATTTTAAGACTGGTTTGTTACATTGATGCTACTACCTGCGTACTTTATAGTTTGTCTAATGAGCACCTGAATAAATGTGTGTTCTATGTCGATGTTTTCATTATGGTAAGTATCCCAGTTGCACCCCTGGCTTTGAATGTAATGTGACCGGTTAAACTGTTTCAGAGCCGTTTTCCATGACAACCTACCTTTCCTCTCACGATGCAGCAAAATCTTCCCATCCACAGACTTCAAATTTTTCAGGCGCACAGATTACTTGACGATGTTTTGGATGTACAGCTGATAGTCCTTTAGAGCAAAGCTGTCTATTTCATCTGGGCTCCCGCCAGATAACTTAAGGTGAGTCATCTAATACTTACCTCAGCTACTCAAGTCACACAATTTAACGTTTCGAGTATGTATCATGAACCGACCAGTCTGCCTATATGTAGCACCCTCGTTGGCGGAAATGCAAACTCATCTGACCTATGGTACCTGATGAACGCCATTGTATGTATATACACAGACAAGGCTGTCTGCTTTAAGGTTTATTTTTATTTTGACCAGACCGACATAGGACTACACGCTACGGTGGTCGCATGATTCGCTATTGCAGCGTCGCAGAATTTCCGTAGATTTATTTGGAAATATTTCTTTATCTTTTAGTTGGTTTTTAGTTTGTCTTCATTTGAGTTAAAGTCAAGTTTTCAAATTAATTTACAGAAATTCTATGGCGGCACAATATTGATACTACCACTGAACATATCACGTAGCCCGATACCAGTCCGACCAAAATAAAACAAGAAGCCTTGTCTATATGTATACGTACAACGTCATACATCAACTCTGAAATTCCCGCTAAACCCGCAGGGCAGATCAGGTGATTAGTATTGTGGAAAGGGCTAAATAAGGTGTCGGTCCGGTTCACGCAAAATTGCAATTTATTATATTTTAATAACACCTTTAAACCACAATGGCACGTAGCCAAACTTTTAGAACTACAAGTTTCGAAAAGGCAATTATTTCACGGCTGAGGTCCTCCAAATAAGAAATCTTAAAAGTCAACAAAATCAAAATGCAGTTAAAATATCAAACAAAATAATTAAAATATATATGGTATCACAGCTAGGCTGGAAAGCCTCAAAGCAAAAGCAGATAGAACAAACATATGCAACATGCAATACAAGCGGGTGAGGGCCACAATTAAATTTTAAAATTTTAAAATATATTACCGTAATCTTTTAAGGCAGAAGGCTGCAATGTTTTTGCTTAAAGGGTAATTTCAAGAATGAGGTTTTAGGTGGCTTAAGGCCCACAATTGATTTTTCAAAATTCAAAATGCATAAAGTCCAGTAAAAACAAGAATTTTTAAATCATTGGCTGTGATAGGTTATTAACAGAGAATTAAACACCAGTGAGAAGGACAATAAAGAAAACGGCACTCAGAAGCCTCCAGGGAGGTCGGTCTGCCCTCGTTCACTTAGGTGAGACAGGTGGACTGCACTTGATCCGTCGGAATCCAACAATGGGACAGCCACGGACCGACCGACACAACGACGTGCTTGCCACCAATCAGTACATCAGAACTCAAACACAAAAGGTTACGAACGTGATGATCTACAATGAAATATATATTAGCTGTCAAAATTACACACCATGTTGGACAGCGGCAACAGGTGAGGAAAGGACATTGCCTGAAATTACGTTAGCGGCCAGGGCAGGTAACCAGAACACTAACGGCCACAAGGCAGAAAATTCCGCTGGTGCACTCGAATTGTAATCAATCAATATAGTTAATTGCACCGCATGGCGACTAAATTTCAGCCACTCGGTGTTGCCCACAGGAAAACCTCCCGAACTGCGAACCACCGAAACGAACCACAACATGAATGCACGTGGCTTGGGTAGTTGAAACCACTACTCAACCTTGACATCCTGGGTCGGTGAACCACGAAGCTCGTAGCGATCTGACAGCTCCACATGCGTTCCAACACTGCGCAGGGACCGCCAGTGCACCAGACGTCTGCACTGCGCGGAGATCACTTCCCTGGTCTTCAGCAACCGACCGACTCCTTGAGAATGCCGACAAGATCAAAATAGTCGTCAGTGGAAATAACACCAACTATACACACAACCTACCAAACATTTGCACAAGACCTGAACGATACCCAATAATAACTAAGCACTCACGAACACAAATCGGAAGTCGAAGCACACAGACACAGTCGACTCATGAACAGTCGGCGAGCCAAAACGGGTCGTCCGGTAGGACGACCGACCAAAGATCCACCAAGACCGTGGGCCTGGCTCAAGTGATGCGTCGCGGCAATGGTCGGGCAAGCCATGTCGACGCAGAGCTCACTGGGGTTCCAACCCGACTGTACTAGTGCCGCATTCGACTCCCTGACTGGCAGGTCCCGACTGCGCTCCAGACGCATTCCAACTGACTGGCAGCCCAGACTCGCGATCAGAACTCGCTTACGACAGACAAGGGGGAAAGTAATAACAGTCGACCAAAGGTGCTACGAGAGGGGATATATCGATACGTGCTGCTAGCACTGGTCACGGTCAGGCAAAGCAGTTACTCAGTGACACCAGTAATTTAAATTAGCGTAGTGAGGTGGAAGTACGTTAAAAACAGGGTGTAAAATACATGATGGCGGGAACACGCGCCACACACGGCTCAAACGTCATATATGGTGAAAGACATCGTGAATACCAAGCGTCCAGATGGGTGCTGCATGCAGTGGCCGTCTGCGTGTTCCATCGTGTTTGCCGAGGGCGAATGAAGGAAATAATGGGATCCAACGCGTTACAAAACCGAAAGCCTCTGTCGCCGTTAGTAAGGTTTCTGCCGTGCGTATCTCCAAGGTCTCTTTACTAATGCGAACCCAAAATGCACTAACAGTCGCCATTACACCACTATGTCCCAGCTTTGTATACAATGTTTTGCTATGCGCACCTTGTGGTTTGCAACGGTAAGAGAAGTATAGATTTTCTACACAACATTTTCGAATGGTACATTTGGTGTGACCTACACTAATGAGTCAGAACCATGTGATCACTACACACTGCAAGTCCGAGTGCCATCTGGTGGCGTGGGCGGATACGTGATGCAGCAAGGGAAGTACGAGGACTATTTTTTTTTTTTTTTTCAACCTCCGACTGGTCGCGAAAACGAAACAACAGAGAAACACCTTATTTGCAACATTTAGCTACACCTTCCAGCTACTTCTCTTCACAGTCGCCGCTCAGATTTAGACATTTGTCGTGGCGTTGTGCCAGCTTACCAACACCCTCGTCACATAAAGGAGCCTTCTGTACTTTTCATCAATTCCCTACCCTAGTCTGCAGCGCGTTTTCCGTGCAGAAGCACTGTCATAGTCAGCGCATCAAGTGCGTTGAATATCAGAGAGAGCCAAGTCTGAGCTCTATGGTGGGTCATCAAACACCTCCCATTGAAAACGCTGCAGGAGCTTCGTTCTTGCCTCTGAAATATATAGCGGAGCATTGTCATGAAGAAGGAGACCCATGACAGTTACGTTGTGTGGGCTAATCAGGCTGAAACCCTCAGCAGGACTTCGCACTTGGCGGGAGACACTATTTTCTAGTCATCTTTACATGTTCATTGTGGGCTCAGAACTGAAAAGTGCGACATGACACGATTGACGAACGCGCTAGATACACTGCACAACAATGCAGTTGGCACGGGATCATCGAGATTAGACTGTGGATCAATGGAATTGCGTCGCATGGGCGTATGTGGCTGACTTTTCTTATTATACGAGGACCATGGTGGTGTTCAGCTGCACTGTCATCTAGACGAACGGCTACTCGAAATACGTATTGCACCACGGACCTATGGCCTGCCTTTGGGTACGAAGCTACAACGATAACGTAATTTAATCACTTGTGTTACTAATCTACGGCTCGAAGACTGCTGTGGATTACGTGAACATTACTGTGGACCACTTGCATTCCTTCATGCTCGATGTCTACTCCGATGATGAAGGTACCTCCCATCAAGATAGTAGTTCGTGTCACTAGGACAGAGTTATGGATGTAGATGTAGCCCTCCGCCACACACCGTCAGGTGGCTTGCGGAGTATGGATGTAGATGTAGAATGGAGTATGATAGCAAACTCACACTGAGGACTTGAACCTGATGGAACACACCGCGACGACATCTAGCACCAGCTCTGCGACCAGAAGCCACAGTTCCCGTTATATACGGAAACTGTGTGACCTACAAGCAGAAATAAGGTACCATAAACCTCCAGGAAATTATCAAGTACGTGTCAAATTCGTGGCACAAAAAATTGCTGTTGTATTGCGTTCTAAAGATGGACCAAAGTGCTATTAAGGAATTGGTCGCTTTCTTCTGGCTCATCATTGTATGTAAGCCATACCACAATGGCAAGGAATTTCGTATACTCAAGTCTTTCTCAATAATAACTCATCCTTCGCCATTACAATAATGTCTCGTCAGAAAGTCATAGACGTTGACAACAATCAGAAGAAAATATGTTGATTTTGCCGGCGTATTATCCTCCTTCTTCCGCTGCTGATTTTCTGCTTTAATTGATAACGAGCTGTTGATCTGCAGGACGGAGTATTCATTTTCCCTGATGATGACTGTAGATAGTCGATCTGCTCAGGCAAACTATCAGAATTGGAAACTATGTATGTCCTATGTGCAAAAGCCTTTTACATACATTTCGTCACGATAATTCGCAGACTGGAAATATAGAGGCAACTGATTGGGCTGATGATAAAAGAATCAACCGTCTAACTAGAAAATCCAAGAATGGTGAACAAACACATTTCTCCCTTTACGAGGTAAACTTACAATTGTGCTTAATCAGGCTCTTAGATAAAGAAAACTCATGTGGAAAAACGAAAAGAGCAATGGTCAGACAGAAGCTGAATGCACAAATGCATAAACATACCCGTATAATTGTTGGTATTTAAAAAGTTTTGTTGTAATAACTTAGGTTTAAGCTGATTATTATTCATCGATGTATTTTTAGCAACAAAACACCTGTTTCTCCATGACCATGGCCCAGATGTAGGCGAAAGATACCATAAGGTTATTAAAGGCACACCATTCTAACCTGGCTATTTAACTCAGGCATGATAAGTGGCCACTGTTCTTCATCCCCACACAAAATTCTTTTGTACACATCATTCTACAACTCCACCCATGTTGGAAGACATGGGCTGCTCAGCGGAGGTCTTCCATGAGTTTATTAAGCATCACGTGTTTCCACTTTAGTGCCATACACCGCACCTTTCAAGTAATCCATTTAGCAAAAATGTGGCAAGAGAGATCCGATAACGATAGTGGGCAGAAAATGACAGAAACAACTATTCCATTCGTCGGAAAACGAACAGATTAGTTGATCTGCAATCCTGTGTAAGAAACGTTGTTACAAATACTAAAATGAAGTACGCCGGTAACCATTTTTCTATGTTATAATGCGTTAAATGGTAGGGTTCTTTTAGATTCATACTAGCCTATGCTTTATCGGTCTGGATGTGGGAAATTGTACTTATTGATTTCCTGTGTATTAATGTAAGTAATAACGGTTAAACATTTATTTTTATTTTAACTACGCGAATAAACCACAGAAAATCTGTATCATGATTACTGGATTAGATAAACGAACCTTGTTACAGCACGATTCAATTAATTTTATCTATTTATTTATTCAAAAAACACTTTCCTAGGCACCATAAATAAACTTTAGTTTTGATTCTTTGCATTTAATTTTAGTTGCTCAGAGACTTGCTTCATCCTTCAAGAGTGTTGTCCCTACTCTTCCTGGGCCCACTTTCTTTCTTTTTCAGACGTCTTTTTTTTTGCTGACATGCTCCATTTTGTTTTGCTTTTCTAAAAGCATTCTGTTGTCTGCTATGTCAATTCTAATTAATTTTTCCTGTATTTGTCAATTTCAGTGAACCATGTGGTTTTGAACTTGTAGCTGTTTAGTAAGCTGAAGATTTGTATGGTTAGTCTGTTCTTATCTATTCGGTGGATGTATCCATAAAACTATAGTCTTCTTTTGCTCGTTACATAACTTAGCTTTTCCATTTTCACATAGAACTCTCTATGCGATCTTAATATGTATTCAACATTGCGATTACTTTTACACTCCAGTATTTTCCTTAGAATTCTTCTTTCAACATTTTCCAGTTTTTCAAGATGCCTAAATTGTGTTACTTTAAGTTTTTCTGTTGCATACAGTGTTTCAGGCCTTGCTGCTGTTTAAGATTGCCTTATTTTTATGCTTCAGGACAAATTTTTCTTGTTATCAATGTTCTTTATCACATGGAATGCCTTTTCCGTTTTATGTACTCTAATTTCATGATTGCATTTTCTTTTATATTGCTTGTAATCTGTTTAAAACAGTTTATTTTAGATATCGTGTTATCATGAATTTCAAGATTTAGTGGGGCATCATAGGTATTGATCTTGTAGCGTGTTTTTTCAAATGATAATTTAGTCCTCTTTTGTCGTCTCGTTCCCGTAGTTCTGCGATTTGTTCATTGGCATTATTCAATGGGTTAGTAATTAATGCCATGTCATCTGCTAAAGCTAGAGAGTCTGTGGTGATTTTATTTCGGTTTCTTCCAAGTTGAAGACCCTTAGGATCGATGGATTTACTCCAGTCTCCCACTACCTTCTCTAACATGCAGATGAAATTTAGAGGTGATATACCATCTCCCAGTTTTACTCCTGATTTTGTTTCAAAACGTTTTGACAGTTGCAATGGAATAATATTTTCACTCGATTGTTTCCACAATTCAGCAACTGTACTGCCTTCTCCTGATACTTCGTTTTTGAGTTGTTTTACGATTTCTCTGACTTCCTCTATTGTTGTTGGCTTTGAGTCTGCTGTATATGGGTTACGTTATCAAAACAAAATTCTTCTTTTCGTGGATGGCAGTTATGTTGTCCTTTGAAATAGCCTGCAAATGTTCTGCACTTCTCGGAGTTATTATACGTAGCATTCTAAGTTCTTCTGTAAACTATTTTTGTTTCGAGTGTTTCATGAAAATCCCTGTTCATTTTGGTGAATAAAATTTGTTATAATAGTGAAGCACACCTAGAATACTGATATGTGACTCGAATTGTCTACTATTCCAAATTTTCTAGTATGTTTAATCACCAGTAACACATTAAAATCGACTTGTGTGTTCTTGTAGCGAATCAAGTATATCAAATGAAAAGCCTTCACCCTGTGTTCGAAAATCTCTACTTTATGAATAATATCCTTTAATTGGTGCTAAGGATTGCTGTCCACGCTTTTGAGAACAGTTGACGATTGGGTAGCAATATCCTAGCTCTGTTTTATTCTCAGCAGTATTTGTGGACATCATATGTGGACTGTTGCAGCAAATACTTTGCACGTGCTCTCGTCATCTTTATAAACTGGTATATTTACGATCAGATAAGCGCAACACAGTCAATGAGTGATGGGACGTTTTTCCTTAGCCAAAATTTCCCTTCTTAAAGAGTTACTGGACTCAAAAATTATTTAATCACCAGCTTCTTTATAAGTATTTATTTATTTAATTATTTAACCTTATGTGATTGGGGCTTTCAGGCCCTCTCTTACATCGTAACTCAGTTTCGCACATACAGTACCTTTTTAAATCATAGTTGTCCAAGAAATAATGATTTCAGTATGACAACTAGTATCAAAATGACTTGAATGTCTTCAGTTCCATTGTAAGGTAACTCTGACTATAAACTAATAAAATTAATGCTGGTATTGCTTGTACAACTGCAACTTCTACCACTAACAGCAGTAATAATAATAATAATAATAATAATAATAATAATAGTAATATCAGTAATAAGAGCAGGTTGGGATGAGGGATGTGGGGTAACCAGTGTGTACAGGGACAATGGTGATCATTATTCTTGTTTTGGTAAATATGTCATTATCTGTCTTCTGAAGCAGGAGATATTATTCAGACCTCTCATACAATGCAGTAGGTTACTGCAGAGTCGGATTCCTGCTACTGATAAGAACTTCGAGAAAATGCCTGAACGACGGAGTGGGACAGAATTGATCTTCCTCTGATGGCAGCGGAAGTTTCTGCCAAAATTGTTCAGACAAGAGCATCACGATCGAGGAGAGATATAAGGGACAGTCTTCATTGATAAGACAGTAGAGAAGACAGAGGGTATGGAAATCTCTGCGCTTGTTCGCACGCAGCGAGGATAGTCGTCCATATGATGGTGAAATGTGATCAAAGAGCCAAACATCACAAATATAACGAACACAGGCATTCATAACGAGTTCCAGTCACCGCGTGCTTTCCGGAGAAAGACCTGGCAGGAAAACTTCGGATTAATTAATAATTGGAAATGTAAGTGTCTGTACAAGTTTCTTTTCCAGATCGAGATGGAAGAGCTTTTTATATTTTTGCAGGGCATGGAGAGATGCTGATGCCTTCCCGCACGTTGCAGTTATGTGATCAGATCAATTTAGATTTTCATCCGTTATTACTCCTAGTCTCCTCGCTGAAGGAGAAATGATATTTGTCCCACTTAAGGTTAAAAATCGTAGAGATCTCCAATATTTAGGGCTAATGAGCCCAGAATGACCAACCAGTACCACTCGAGTTTTGGACGGTTGAATTTTAACTCGGTATCCTGCGCCCATTTTAACAGTGCACACAGATCGGTATTGTGGTTCTTGATTGTTGGCTTCGGGTTTATTGGTTTTGCACTTAGATACCACTGGAAGTCATCAGCTTACATGTGGTACTTACAGCAGGAAATAATTTGTTTGATATCATTTACGTACAACGAGAAGAGTATAGGACCTAATACCGAACCATGGGGGAAGCCTGATACTACGTGCCTCCATTGTGACTTTAGGGTGCCGAACATGACGCACTGCTGGCTACAATCAGGTATGAGTGAAACCATTCCACTGCAATTGGCGAGAAATTTAGGCTGTTACGTTTTGCAGTTGAAATGTCATTGTCGACAGTGTCAAATGCCTTGGTGAAGTCTAAGAAGCAGATGGCAGATGCCTCTTTTTCATCCATATGAAGCCTTGAGTCATATTTCACCTTCATCAAGGCATGTGTTGTACTGCGGTGCTTATGGAAGCCTGATTGGTATACTACTGGTACGTTACTTGAAGTTAGGTAGCTTGTTAGATGGTAGTGGACTCTGCATTCCAAGGTGTTGGACACTTCAGGAAGATTGCAAATAGGTCGGTAATCAGAGCGTGCACGCAGCGTCCATTTTAGGTAATGGCTTCGCTAGTCCCTGTTTCCAGGCCTTAGGGAAAACACTTGTTCGTAAGTATTGGTTAAAAGTATCTGTTACAATGTGCAGTAGTGGGTCAATAACAAGCTTTATCATTTGGAATGTCATGCCATCGTCTCCAGTTGATGCTGATCCAATAAGTATAATGGCTTTTTTGACGGTGTTGCAAGTAATATTCTGTGGATAGAATCTTTCGTGGCTACAGTTGTCTACCATCATGAAATATTCTGAGAATCGCTGTTCCATTTGTGATTTAATTGTGGTTGTAGCTTATGTCAAGTAACGTTTCAGTAGATTGGCTGGGATAATGGGAGGACCAGCTCCTTTTACTTTGCCTATACCAAGACCAGGCAGGTTTTTCCGTAGGAGAACTGGTGCATATCTGTTGTCGGTTATGTATGGGCATGTCTATGTTTAGTATTTCTCACAGCTTGACGACTGTTCCGCTTCTACTTGTAATTAATATGATTTTCAGGTGTGGGGCGTAGTTTGTATGCCCGATGTGCAGCGTCTTTGAGACGCATGATCTATTTCAATTTTTCAGTTACCTATGTACAGGATTTTTCCTTAAGTTCTCAGCTGTTACGGGGCATATTTGTTATATAGTTGAGTAAGTTTGTTAGTAAACCGATGATGTTCTTCTTTTATGTCAGAGAATAGAACAGAAGGCGTTCTCTACAGTATTTCGTGCACCCAAGTTGCAAGTTCAGATAAATTAATGCGTTTGAAGCAGTCAGTAAGAACAAGTAAAATTCGAAGAATTCCTAATTTAGTCAACAGACTGAATATTGCAGCATATGGCACATCAAAGCACTATGTACCCTATTACGAAAGCTGTTTTGTGTGGAGGAACATGCCTTAGATTTTGACATACAGGCTTTCTACTGCGTATTTTTTCATTTAGGTTGTCCAGAAGGTTTCCATCATTACTGTTTTAGTGTTTGCAAGTTAATGAAAAATATAGCTTTCGCTTCCAAGAAAACGGTAATGTGAAGTCCATATCATCCCTCTGATACAGGGCTATGGGGTTCCCCTACAGGTTTGATTGCTATTTCATTTTTGGTGTAGACTGGTGGATCCATGTAACAGACACAGTTACAAAACGTCTCACACTGTTACCCTGATTCTTATGAAAATAGCCTATCGTTGACGAAAAATTCGTTTTTGTACAGTAATTAAGAAATCGCGCAGTCATCTTGCACATCGCTTACACGTAGCTAACTCTTTGCATAAAGGCGTGCAACATTTCCTCTGATACACCAACGACGTCAGCTACTTGACACCGCCTTAATAGCCAATACAACACTGTGCAGTTTTCCGGAAACTTTCATCCGTGGTTACAATTTTATAATGCCTTTCAGGTAGGTGATATCTAAGAAGCATTGCACAAGGTAAGAATTCAGCTGTATAGGTACTAAATTTTGAATAATTATGATCCTTCCATAATAATTTTTTTGAATAATTATTTATTATTCCATGAACCGGTTTTCGAATCTTTTCAAGTTCATCTTCAGATGGTTTCTGGACGTTACATTATTATTTCTAGCATAATGGTGGGTGCTGGCTTGCGACAGATGAACCTGAAGATGAACCTCAAAAGGTTCGAAAACCGGTGCATGAGGTAATAAATAATTATTCGAAAAATGACTGGTTGCAGATTTATGTATTTACATCTAGTGATTGTTGATCCAAAACAGGCCCATTTAGTAATATTTTTGCTAAAGACTTTTGAACGCATATGTAATTTAAACACTGGTACGAGTATGACGAATAACAACATTTGGTCAAATTTATTTCCAAACGGAGATAAACACTGTGAAAAATGCATCATTCTGTTGTCAGTTGGGTGGAATTTCTTTCACTTAGTTGTCGAGATAACACGCAAGACATCTCCCTTAGGTGGCTGCACAATACCAGTCAAACGATGTACGTGACGTCACTGTCGACAGTATGAGCTCCGACAGCCATCAGGCATGACTCACACCGTGGGACTCGCCCGCCAGTGTAGAAGCGTTTCAGTTCCCAGACGGACGCCACAGCAGCGATTTGCCTTATTCTTCTTTGAACACTGCAGACGTTACCCTGTGGTTGGTGTAAACGTATAACCTTATATCGTGTCTCGCAGGAGAGATGGACTGCCTCACTGTTTTCCTACGTGTTTTAGGTAAGTGTAATTTTACTAAAACTAGTTAATTTTCGCCAAACCCATATATATCTCGTAAGTGATAGTCGCTGAAGCGTTTTGTACAATGACGTCCGGTAGTTTCTTCATTAAAGGTTACTGAGTTTCTTCTTCACATTTACATAATCTGTTCAGTTCTTTGTGTAGATGCCCTGTCATGGTAATAATTTTCAAATAGTAGTGACAGAGTCAGTACTTACGAAGATACAGAATGAGCGACGAAAATTAATTTATATCACAAACTAAACGTGCACTTACCTATTTGTTGAACTGTCTTATGGGTGTGGCATCATAATTTTCGGCAAGATTCTAGTTCGTTGATTCTTACTTCAACTCAGCATTTATTGATAAAATTGTCACAGCACGTTATCAAATTAAAATGAGTTCCCGCACTCTGTGCTTCAGAGCATAGATGAACTAGTGTCCCCAACCATTTTTCGGTAGATTTCTTGTAAGTGCGCTTATCAAGTTTTCTGCCCCGCGAAGGATATTAGTCAAAGGCACTTTTTTGACTGCTAATTTTGGCTGATATACGTCAATGGTTTCGCAAATGTTCAGACATTTCTTTGTCCTCATTTCTAATTCTCAGTCTCAGACTAATATTACGAATAAAAGTATAGTAGCAAATATTCTACTGCTTCATTTCTTAAGTAATTGACCAGTTTCTTGCATAAGCCACACATTTCTTTATGTTATGCTGTAACTTCAGCTCCGCAATAAAAGTATCACATTCATGATTATTTATATAATACAAAAATGTTTTCTTTGAATGTAATAATGAAATATCAAAGCAGCCTACCTACAATTCTTCAGATGGTGACCATCAGTTCTCTGAGATATAAATAATTTTCTGTGTCTCGTGGAAGCCATCCGTCGCTTAACATGACGCGTCTCCAATCGGACAGAACCAATTACATTGGAAAAAAGAATTTCAGCATCTTGTTCTACTTAGATAAAATTATGAGGACGCCCTTACCCAAAGAATAATGATAATGTGATCGCAATTGTTGTTGGAACGCCACAGAACGAAAAGAATCTAAAATTATTAGCCATCACATTATTATAAAATTACCACCACTGGCAGAATCGTACGAAGAAGACATATTTAAGTGAGTAAACTACGTTTCAGAGTTCGACTTTTGAGCTGGTGGCGCTTCTTCATAATTCAGTAGATGATTCATGCAAGCAAATTTGATTCTGTTCCAGGTCAGGCAACAAACTATAAATGTTACAGATAACCAATCAGAGTTTTGTTGCACTACGACAGTGTCCGAGTGGACAGTGGAAGTTTTCTACGTCGCCATCTAACTTCAATGCCAAAAAACAAATGCGACGTTGCAGCTAGATAATTTAAAATGACCAAAGAATATACATTCTGAAACTTCCTGGGAGACTGAAACTGTGTGTCAGGAAGTTTCATATTAGCGCATACTCCACTCGAGAGTGAAAATTTCATTCTGGGAACATCCTCCCTGGCTGTGGCAAAGCCATGTCTCCGCAATATCCTTTCTTCCTGGAATGCTAGTTCCGCAAGATTCGCAGGAGACTTTCTGTGATGTTTGGAAGGTAGGAGACGAGGTACTGGCGGAAGTAAGGCTGTGAGGAAGGGTCGTGATTCGTGCTTGGATAGCTCAATTGACGCCGGCACGGTAGCTCAGCATGTTCGGTTAAAGTCTTAGCTGCCCTCTGTAATGAAAAACTGAGTGAGAGGATCAACAGAAATTTGGTAGAGCCCTTGCGCGCGAAAGACTAGGGTCTGAGTTCGGGTTTCGGTTCGGCACATAGTTTTAATCTGCCAGGAAGTTTCGTATCAGAACACACTCCGCTGTAGAGCGAAAATTTCATTCTGGACTATACATTCTGTTTAAATTTCTTAACGGCTACTATGCTATCGCTTCTTCAAGTAACTTACGGGGATACAATGGGGTAACTTCCTTGACAACCACTTACGTTACGACAGCCGAAAACCCCTTCAATTTTTTCCATGAAAATTACCCCGTGTTCATCCGTGGAAATATCGGCGTTTACCATGGACATTACTCGGCTGCTTTAGAATGGTAGGTGTAAACGCTTAATTTAACGACCGATGTCGTGTCTACCATACATACAGGGTCTTATAAAAAGGTACGGCCAAACTTTCACGAAACATTCCTCACACACAAATAAAGAAAAGATGTTATGTGGACATGTGTCCGGAAACGCTTGATTTCCATGTTATAGCTCATGCCTTTACAAGTACGACACAACATGTGGTTCATGCACGTTGGAGCTCCTGCACATTTCAGTCGAAGAGTTCGTACGCTTCTCAACAACAGATTCGGTGACCGATGGATTGGTAGAGGCGGAACAGTTCCATGGCCTCCAAGCTCTCCTGTCCTCAACCCTCTTGACTTTCATTTATGGGGGCATTTGAAAGCTCTTGTCTAAGCAACCCCGGTACCAAATGTAGAGACTCTTCGTGCTCGTATTGTGGACGGCTGTGATACAATACGCCATTCTCCAGGGCTGCATCAGCGCATCAGGGATTGCTTGCGACGGAGGGTGGATGCATGTATCCTCGCTAACGGAGGACATTTTGAACATTTCCTGTAACAAAGTGTTTGAAGTCACGCTGGTACGTTCTGTTGCTGTGTGTTTCCATTCCATGATTAATGTTATTTGAAAATGGTTCAAATGGCTCTGAGCACTATGGTACTTAACAGCTGTGGTCATCAGTCCCCTAGAACTTAGAACTACTTAAACCTAACTAACCTAAGGACATCACACACATCCATGCCCGAGGCAGGATTCGAACCTGCGACCGTAGCAATCGCACGGTTCCGGACTGCGCGCCTAGAACCGCGAGACCACCGCGGCCGGTTGTTATTTGAAGAGAAGTAATAAAATGAGCTCTAACAGGGAAAGTAAGCGTTTCCGGACACATGTCAACATAACATATTTTCTTCCTTTGTGTGTGAGGAATGTTTCCTGAAAGTTTGGCCGTACCTTTTTGTAACACCCTGTATAATGAAGGAGGGAAGAAGCGCCGTCTCGTTGCAGCGGTGTCCTCTTTTTGGGTCAATGCATGCCATTTCTTTCGATCTAACGCTTCCTACGGATTTAGGTGTCTTGATGTTAGAATTCAGGTCGTCTATAACCACGGCCTTCCATCGGATGTTCTTGAGGATGGTGAACATAAACTAGTTTGGTAGCCCCATCTCTCCAGATGTAACCCACCAATCACAGTCTTCCCTGTAGTCATTCTTTTCCCTGATTAGATTTTTCTGTTTGTTGAAAATATTCATACCAAAATATTCCACGTAATTTGAAATGATGTGAACTTTCCCTGAAACTTGCATCACATCGCTTCCCTTTGTTTCTCTTGTATTCTCATCTTGGTCTGCTTTTACTTGACGGCAACGAGAGAAGTAGTAACTATAGAGAATGCTCCACCATAAATTGCAGTAGGTCGAACTGCTGCTGTTTCAGAATTCAGTGCTGACTTTCATAATTCTGAAATTGTAAAGTTCAAACTATGACTAAATTTAAAGATAGTTTCAGAAGTAATAGTTAAACCTTTGCTCTTGTAGTTTTATAATAGAAACTAGACGCTTCAGCAAGTGCTTGAACAGACTGACAGTCTAAGAATTTGTTGGGCGAAAGGACAATACGAATGTGTACTATTCAGGTAGATACAACTTCACTGTAAGCCGCTAATTATTCACTTAGAATTACGTGCTTCATTATGAATTTGGTAATGAATATTTTTGAACTGATAATTGTATTGACATCAACATTTCCTGCTCTGTATTGTTATTATAGCTGTGTGCGTAATTTGAGGAAGGTTTTACATAGGGAACAGCACTTTATTTCTTAACAGAAATAACTTCAATGACATAATTACGTAATTTTTCGTAGAAAACTACAGATGAAATAGTTACTGACCGGTTAAAAATTTCATGGATAACTTAACGTCACGAACGTACTTCGGCATACTACATGTAGAACGTTCTCCCACATATTCCCTTCTGTTTCAGCATTTCAGGTCATATTTCAAGAATCTATGGCAAGTTCTGACAACATCACGATTGATGTTCCCGGATATAAGCCTGCTGATCGTCACAGTGAGTGAGTGTTGCCAGTTTTTTCGTTTTCTGTTCAACTTGTTTTCACTTGCATGATATTACGTTTAGTGTATAGACACTGTAGAGTTACAAGACGATTTGTGCTCAGTATCTTCACATGCAATCCTATAGTGCAAAGTAAGGCACAATGAGGGCAACATACGAGAAAGTAATCTGTAGAACAATTTTTTTTTAATGTTCAGCTTGTACGTCATGCAACCATCTCACCAGATTAGAATTTTTAGACATGTTTTATATACTCTAAACACTTGATATTTTATATTCTTTTTGTTTTGATAACATTCGTATTGTATCTTCACTTAATTTAGTGACTTGGACAAACTGAATAACTAATGCTACACATGTCGTTAAAAGTCCCCATTGTACCGCGACGATCTTGCTCCATCTTCTGATTTGAGGTTTCGGCATTATTGCGGAGGCACATTTCTGGGAACTGGGTAAACGCTTTGAGCAGCCAATTCTGGGAAGGAAGCCTCGGCAAGTAGGTCGAAATGTCACATGAGAGCATCAACATGAATGACACGGTACCAGTACCAATGAATTATTAAAAGTTTGAACAACGGCCCCTAAATCCCACGTTCGTATGAAACACAAAGCACACATCACGTCACTACTACGGATTATTCATTTCACTATATCCTTCATGGCTTTTATTGAGTCATCTTCAGAAGGTCAGTTTTTTACAACACTCAAGTGTATGTGATGCTGATGTTATAGCTTTTCTATACATTGTTGGGTGTCAGTTGCATAATGTCACTAGAAGTACTGGGAGAAATTGTTGCCTATCACGGCAAGTGTTGTCGTGTAATAATTCTTGCTGATTGCATTCATCATCTACATTTCTACAACACTATATAAAGACGAGTTGTAGTTTAATTTTGTCACCAAAAATCTCGAAAAGTTCTTGACCGACTTACTTCAAAAATTTTCACGATACTCTAATAAACATCCAAGAGAACATAGGATACACATTTTTAATGCATATGGTATAAACTATATAAAACGGAAGGGTTTGTAGCAAAATTCTCGGAAAGTTGTTGATCAGTTAACTTCAGATTTTTATATGATAGTCTAATAATTGCTCGGAAAGACATAAACTACTTATTTTTCAAAAAATGGTTCAAATGGCTCTGAGCACTATGGGACTTAACATCTATGGTCATCAGTCCCTAGAACTTAGAACTACTTAAACCTAACTAACCTAAGGACATCACACAACACCCAGCCATCACGAGGCAGAGAAAATCCCTGACCCCGCCTGGAATCGAACCCGGGAACCCGGGCGTGGGAAGCGAGAACGCTACCGCACGACCACGAGATGCGGGCAACTTATTTTTTAAATATATTCGATATGTGTATATAAATATAATCTATATCTCTACGCTACATGAAGACAAGTCAGAGTTTAACGTTGGTACCAGAAATCTTTGAAAGTTAGTTACCAATTTGCTTCAAATTTTTGCATGATTCTATAATAAACATTCCGAAGGACATGCTAAACATTTTTTTAAATATGTATGGTATATAACTATATATACATTATACACATGAAAAAGGTTGTTAACGTAAATCTCGGAAAGTTATTGACGTAATTGCTCCAAATTTTCACACGAAATTCTAATAAACGTACCTGCAGGGATATGCTACTCTTATATATAAAGGGAAGTACTTGTTAACGAAATCCGGCAAAAGTTCATGACCAGTTTACTCCAAATTTTTTCACGTTACTGTAATAAACCTTCAGACCGGCATAGACTACATATTTTTAAATAAATATTGTGCATAAATATGTTTTATGTAAAGGGGGAACGTAGTCAGCAAAAAAAATCGAGATTTTCCTGACCATTACTTCAAGGATTTACATGATACTCCAATAAACGTTATGATGCACATGGACTCCACAACTTTTAAATACACGTGGTGTATAAAATCCTGTATCTATACTACCATATAAAAGTAAGGCATCGTTTAAATTTGTTACCAAAAATTTCGAATAGTTCTCCAGCAATTTACTTCAAACTTTGACATGATACTGCAATAAAGGTACGTAAAGACATAGGCTACATGTTTTTTCTTTATTACAGTCTGCATATAAATCTCTACTTCTCTATAAAGACAGGTCGTAGTTTAAATATGTTAACAAAAATCTTGTCTTAGAAAATAGATTAACGAAAGGCAAACCTACGTTTCTAGCATTTGTAGATTAAGAGAAAGCTTTTGACAATGTTGACTGGAATACTCTCTTACAATTTCTGAAGGTGGCAGGGGTAAAATACAGGGAGCGAAAGGCTACTTACAATTTGTACAGAAACCAGATGGCAGTTATAAGAGTCGAGGGACATGAAAGGGAAGCAGTGGTTGGGAAGGGAGTGAGACAGGAATGTAGGCTTTCCCCGATGTTATTCAATCTTTATATTGAGCAAGCAGTGAAGCAAACAAAAGAAAATTTTCGAGTAGGTATTAAAATCCATGGAGAAGTAATAGAAACTTTGAGGTTTGCCGATGACTTGGAAGAGCAGTTGAACGGAATGGATAGTGTCTTGAAAGGAGAATATAAGATGAACATCAACAGAAGCAAAACGAGGATAATGGAATGTAGTCGAATTAGGTTGGGTGATGCTGAGGGAATTACATTAGGAAATGAGACACTTAAAGTAGTAAAGGAGTTTTGCTATTTGGGGAGCAAAATAACTGATGATGGTCGAAGTAGAGAGGATGTAAAATGTAGACTGGCAATGGCAACGAAAGCGTCTCTGAAGTAGAGAAATTTGTTAACATCGAATATAGAGTTAAGTGTCAGGAAGTCATTTCTGAAAGTATTTGTATGGAGTGTAGCCATGTATGGAAGTGAAACATGGACGATAAATAGTTTGGACATGAATAGAATAGGAGCTTTCGAAATGTGGGGCTACAGAAGAATGCTGAAATTAGATGGGTAGATCACATAAATAATGAGGAGGTATGGAATAGGATTGGGGAGAAGAGAAGTTTGTGGCACAACTGGACTGGAAGAAGGGATCGGTTGGTAGGACATGTTCTGAGGCATCAAGGGATCACCAATTTAGTATTGGAAGGCAGTGTGGACGGTAAAAATCGTAGAGGGAGACCAAGAGATGAATACACTAAGCAGATTCAAAAGGATGTAGGTTGCAGTATGTACTGGGAGATGAAGAAGTCTTCACTTCAGACTTATGCACGATGCTTTAATAAATTTTCATATGGACATATGATATGTACTCTTAATAAATATAATACATAAGTATGTATGTAGTATATTAGGGGGAACCTTATTACAAAAAAAATTTCGAAAATTTCTTGACTCTACAAAAGGGAATCGTAATTAACGAAAAACTCAAAAAGTTCTTGACTGATTTACTCGAAATTTATACGCGATAGTCTAATAAACGATGAGATGGCATGAGCTATATATATTTCTTAATATATATAGTACATATATATGTATTTAATGTATATGTAATATGTGTATGTATATATGTATATGTATATGTAATATGTAATGTAATGTAATGTAATGTATATGTAATGTATATGTATGTAATTCAATATGTAATACATATATATGTATGTAATTCACAAATGGTACCTTCGTTAGTAAGTTTCTGGAAAAATCTTGACCAACTTATTTCCTATTATTACACGACAACCTAATAAAATTTCGGATAGATATTGGCCGTATATTTTTTGAATATATGTAATATATAATTAGTACATAAAGGAGACACGTTGTTAGCAAGAATCGCGTCAAGTTCTCCAGCGTGTTACCTCAGATAGTTAAATGATACTCTACTAACATCCACGCAGCCATAAGCTATATACTTTTTAAACAACAGAATGCAGATTTTGTGCTAAAAGCAACTGCGAGAAAGGAAATGCTATGCTGTGTATGTGTACGGTGTAGTTTTCTTCCTCACAGTCGGTTAACTTTGTTATTACGGCATTTGAACCATTAGATATACTGTTTCTTCCGAATACATTCTTTCTCTTTATATATATTTTCAAACAAAATTTGTAGGCACAATAGTGTGCTTATTTGTTTTCTTCGCCGCAATCAGTTTTAAGGGGAACGAGTAATGTCGTATTTATGCTTACTTACCTATCATTAGAATACTGTTATGGAGTCTTAATCATTCCAAACTTTGCAGTCCTGCCCGGTCACTGATTAAAACTGTGAGAAATACTGTCCTTGAAGACACTAGCCACACAGATCCAGCAGCTGAAGAGGCCTTTCCTGTACCTCTTATACTAATGATCCCATCCGATTTACCCATTCATTTTAAGTGAGTTCATTTCTCAATCGAGACTTCGTTTGTGGAGACGGACAGTGAGTGGGGAATAAGGAGGAGATGGATAATGAGAGGAGGGAAGAGTAGGAGATGCTCAAAGAGATGGGGAAGCAGAGGTCGACAGAGAGGGGGGCGAACGAGGAGATTAGGACCTATAGCGATAATTACGTTTGACTCAGTTTCTGATTTCCTCATATTACGTAGTTTCCGTATCAATATACCAGCATATTACATTGACCTTTAAAGATTTTCTTATAGAGTTGTATTCTTGCATCACATTACTATTCGAGTATGTTGCTATAGTACACTAGGAAAAAAATGAACAGTCAACAAACATTGCTGAATATTTTTGACATTATTTAGGCAATAGTGTTTTTAAAAAATAGTATTGTTACTTCAGTAGTGTTCCGTCGACGTACCTGAATCAGTTAACTAATTTTCAATTACTGTCGAATAATATTTTGAGAAGGTTAATTATAAACAACATGATGAAAGGGTAGGAATTTCACTTTTCCGATTTTCAGGGATTCTGCTGAATACGATCAACTAGCTGGAAAAATGCTGCCCATCACTGATGCTACACTGCCAGATGAAACAAAGGGCGACCCACAGCGGTACGACGAGATTGATGTGACTACAGAACAAGCTCTGCTAGATACCCAGGGGACCATACAGCCAAGGTTCAACGAGACAGACGACAAAGACGTATCAAGATTAGTGCTAGAAGTAATGATTGAGATTATAGTGATTATCATCCTTAAGGGTGTAGCAGACACGACCCTTACTACTATAGCTATAATCACTATACCCCTATGGAAAACATTCCACCATTATTTGGTATCTCGCATTACAAAAAAGTATTTCAACGCCACTGAGGATGGTTAACTACCATTCTTTTCTGCACCTCTTATCTAATTTTGTCAGTCTCTATTCACTCCCACCTCCCCCATCCCAGCAAAATACTGACGCACACTCTCACAAACACACGCACAACACAACACCCATAGACACACACACACACACACACACACACACACACACACACACACTACCGCAAATGTGGCATCAACAGCCATACAGCAGCAGCTTCAGTTCAGTATTAAGAGATAACCAACTAACATTTATATATCCAGAAACAGTATTTCACAAAGACAGTCAATTGAACTCTGATTAGTGTTGTCATTTCGTTTTATTATTACTTGTACGCAGTGTTTGTGCCATTACATTATCAAGCCCGTTAAACGTATGTCTGTTGTCTTATGTTTTTCTTCACTGTAAGCTGTAGTGGACTCAGAAGTTTGTTACCAAGCAATACTTTCACATGAAAAGTTAGCACCGGTTTCGTAACAGTGGGACAGAGAACTGTCTTGTAAACGTTACAACCTTCCTTTTTCTCTTAATTAACCAATATGCATGTGCATTTACTTTAGAAACGAGGGTAAACGTAAATTTGATGTGTTTTGTTAATACAAGGGTTAACTGAATATGAAGTTAGTCGCAAACTAAAACTTGCAGCTCTAGTATAATTAGTGGTTTCACAAGAGAAGTAAAGAACCCTGTCTTGACAATGCTACCACTTTGGATTTGTTGTTAAGTGTACTCAATTATCGCACAATTACTTTTGTACTGTAATGACATTGTATTGGAATAAGTAATGTAATCCATTCAAGTTGCTTTGTAACAAATTTATGCGAATTAAATTAGATTCTAGAGTTTCTTATAGCATTTTTTATCAATTTACTGATTTCTTTGGCTTGTGGACTTCTTTTATTATACGAATTATAAGGCGAAGAGACATGAGACCATCAGGAACATTTTGTTTCAAGGTGTTAATAGATTAAATATTAGATTTTTAGCTAATTATGATCACTGTGTCATGGAGCTCCCTCCGAAATCTGTGTTACACTGCAGTTAACCCGAGCATCATAGAATTATATATGAGAACAGGGTAGGATAGATTGGCAAAAGAGAGACAACTGTAAGTGACTTATATTTCACCGCGTTGAGATTGTTTGCTCTGCATCAGTCCCAACATCAATTTGCTGTATTTTCATGTTTAATCTTTTCTCACTTCTGTTGTTACCATTGTAATATTTTGAAGTCTGTGTTCGTGATACGCTGTACCTAATTTCTACGATATAAATTTCCTTTTCGAAGCTGCTGTCATTTGCACGTCGTAAAAAGAGCTGCCGTTGATATTCGGTAGTTGTTTTAGTTTTAAGCCGCAAAGAGTCGTTTGAGCTTACACTGTGGCTATGAGTCTTGGTAGATGGAAGAATGTTATCTGTGTATAGAAGTTGTGATTATTTATTTCTAAGGTAATATGAAAGCGTTTTAGTTATGGCTGTTTACAAATCCTCCTGATCTTACTTTAGGGTTTTCGTCTCCAAATTCCGTCAGTCGGTAAGAAACACAAGGGGTTAGTTTTGTTTAGGGACTTCAGTTTTACCTTACTAAATGATTCTCCACAGAAAACATTGTTAATTCATGTATTTAATTTATTAAGACTACCACAGACAGTGAAGTTCATAACCACAAAATAGTGAAACCCTAGCATAGTTATTAATACTGTTTCAATAGTCCTTCTTTAGTTGTGGGCAATGGTCCGACAAGTCTTGATGCATACATATTGCCATTGCAAGAAAAAAAGCCTTGCAATATTCCACGGTGATAAACAAAAGATATGAAAATATGGGTGTCCCAGCAAAGACGACTAGGAAGCTACAGCCTAGACAACATGAATAATTAACGTGATTATTTTTTATAAACCTGCGTCACTTTATTCGATACCGGTTTCCGATTAAAATATAGCGTGAAGAAATATAGGTAGTATTAATAAGTAACGTATTTGGATTATTGTCGTGAAATAAGAGATAATTTGGGGATTTTCTCAACAAACAACACTGCAAAAGATATGATGGATGTCACTAGACAGTCAAAAACAAGCATTACACCAAGACAATTGGAGGCTTTCGGAACAAGGCCACTACTACGTATTTTGTTCCGAAATAATTTATCATTGTCAGACTGGGGCTCTCCAGCAACTCAAGAAAACTTAGTCAGCAGTAGAGCGAGTACATTGTTCCTAAGTGCGCCGTTTGGTATGATGAAAAATCTAGGTTCACACAACACGGTTTCCGAGACAGAGCGCAGATTAGCGCAGTACCACCACGACTCATCTCTGGCCGGCGCAGATTTCGTCTGGCGGAACGGACAGCGAACGGGACATCCGCCATCAACTCGCTAGCAGCTGCTTTCAACCAGAACAAAATATGGCCCATTCGATCAATCAGATCACTCATAGCGTTCCCGTTTGGATCTCTGTTATGGGCTGATAATTTTTTAACATTCGAGGAACTTTTCCTAAGTGACAGCCAGTGTAAAATAACACCCCGCTCTGTAGGGAAAAAGAACAGGAATTTATAAAAGATGCTGAATGGTTTGCTGTGAACTCACAATGGACTCATAAAGACTTCATTTCGGCAGGAGTAATAACTTTGTACGGCTCCAAACCCATACATCGCTACGAATTTGTATGCTATACAACATATCAAAATATCTACTGGAAGGGCTTAAATGAAGGGTGGTTAAACTAAACAGGTTTTAAACGTATCTTGCAGTCCGATACACGAGGAACGGTACGGTTTAGACAACTGCACACCACTGCGTAGATGCAATGCTAGATGGGACTCATATATGTCGTCGCAGGATCTAAATGGGGTTGTACGAATAAAGTGAAACATGGCGCAGTTGAAGGGAACGGAGAATGCTGCGATACCACTAACGCCAAACTGCGCAATAGAAAAATTTGACAATGATCATTTTTTGACAGTCAGAACATTCCAACATCACGAAGAAAGCGGGAACGGCTTACACCCCCGCACGTTTATACATCATTTCAAAATCGGTTTACCAGAGCATTGGCCACTTAGCGACAAACTTGATTTCATTTGTGGTCATATGGAAGACGCAATAGTGGTAATCACGCAAAGTGTAGCTACGAACTGTCAGTCGTATGAACAATTTAAGTCTGCATTTTGAAGCGATACTGCTCCGAGGAAACCCAAAATAGGATTAAGTATGAATTGTTAGAGAAGGAGTCATTTGAAAATTCGGGAGAAAAGAAACCAGTTAGATTTTTTGAAGGAATGACGAAAAAGAAACAGTGTTTAGACAATCCATACAGTGATGGGGAACTGATACGTATGTGTACAATGAAGTTACCCTTGCGTTACCAGAAATCGTTTGTTGGCACAGCAGGAGATAATATACAGGCATTTACAGGGATGTTAAGAGACCTGAATTCATCTTCAGTGAAAATGAAGAGAAGAAACAACGTGCAGTGAAAGAAACAAATGATACGGGGAATAATAGCAACCGATTAGACTTTAATAATGTTTACAATGGCAATAGTAATGTTGGAAATGGTAATTGTTTTGGGAAGAATAGTAATCGCCCATGGGATATGGTTTTGGCAACTCACAGACATCAAACAATAACTATGGCTTTCGTGAGCCATGGAATTACCAAAATGGCCTTGGTTCTAAAAATTATAGTGGTAACTATAATTCGCGATATGATCACTGTGCAAGCGAAGCAGGAAGACTTACAGGTTTTCCACGACAAAACCGAAGTTATTCGGTTGGAACTGGAATGCCTAGAATGCATTAAGATGGGGAGATTCGGACTTCAGCAGGACAACACACGCGAGATGAACCGGTACAGGAAGTCGAGTTGACGCCACCAAACCGTGGTAAAAGACAGATCTGACGAGGTCAACGGTAAGAAGACCAGTCACGAGAGATTCAATCGCCAAATGAAGTTAATTTAATAATTAAATAGGCAAATAGACTAAGCTTTGATCAACAAGATTCTGAAGTAGGTTTAGGGGATGATCAGATATAAATAGCAGTATGCTGGGAAACAACTGACTAGGAATCGTCAGAGGATGAAGAACAAGAGTTGTTAACAGTTAATCTAGGCAGCTGTACGAAAACTGATGATGTAGTTCATTATACGAAACCGAGAGGGAAATGGTATGCCAAGAGGATAATGCGCCATTGGCAATACCAGTACTGATACCCGAGTCAGATGATATAGATAAAATTCAGATGACAGTTGCTAAGAGTAGCCGCGCGGGATTAGTCGAGCGTTCTAAGGTGCGGCAGTCATGGACTGTGCGGCTGGTCCCGGCGAAGGTTCGAGTCTTCCCTCGGGCATGGGTGTGTGTGTTTGTCCTCAGGATAATTTACGTTAAGTAGTGTGTAAGCTTAGGGACTGATGACCTTAGCAGTTAAGTCCCAGTAGATTTAACACACATTTTGAACTTTTTTTTTTTTTTTTTTGCTAAGAGTAATGACAAACATAAGGTGACTGTAGCAAACCAATGGGAAATGCATGCCCAACACACTGACGGGTTAACATATGTCTCAATAGAGGAGGCGTTAATGCATGAAAAAGTAACTAAAGCTCCTCATGAGATGCAATCGATCGTTCGGGTTGAGATAGGTGACACGGTTGTAGATGCCATCCTCGATATGGGAAGCGAAATGACGGCGATTTCGGGAGAACTTTTTGGGAAATGTGACACTGGACATGCACCACCAGTGTTGCGGAAAAGACGTGTTAAAGTTAAAGGACCGATTGTGGGTGCGTCGGCGGTGATTACTAGGCAAACGCGTGTAACTTTTTCCTGCCAGGGGCATGAAATAGAAGCGAACATGGCAATTGTGCCGAAACTATCTGTGCCCATAATCATCGGAGCTGATTTCATGTGTCAAAATTGCGTCACACTCAGTATGGACGAAGAGTATATGATGCTCGGGAAGGTACGTCTTACTTTTGAAGAAAAACTCAGACATGAAGAGATGCCAGGTGCTTATAAACAACTGACCATGCAACTGGATCTGTACTAATCGGAGGAGGGACCTCCACGGTATTGGTTGGGCGAAAGAAACAATACCTGCGGATGACGAAGTAAGGGGGGAAATTCATCAAGAAATAGGTAATAATTTGCGACAAGTAAGGGATGTTTCAGATACAGACAAAGCCGAATTAGAAGGAGTATTGCCGCAAAATGCCGAGGTGTTTCTATCAAAACTCGGTGCCGTTACAAATTTTCAATACGAATTCAAGGCTAGAGAACACAAGCCATACACTATGCCACTGTGTTACCGGAGACATGTATTTTTAGAATTACATAAGATCCTAGATGATGGAATTATTGAACTCCAACCTCAACATACAACAGTCCATTGCAAATTGTGGATAAGGAGGAAGGACGCGTTAGGTTGGTCATTGACGCACGACAGATAAATTCCACTATCGTTCCTGAGACTGATCGCCCAGAGAAATTGGAAGAGCTTTTACAAAAGATCTTTGGGACCAGGATTTTCTCTTCCCTTGATTTGAGGGGTAGTTCTTGGTAAATAGAACTAACATACGAATGTAGAAAGTATACGGCTTTTATCGCATTTGGACGAAGTTATCTGTTCAAAAGGCTCCCTTTCGGACTAAACATATCCTCCGCTAAGAGGTTTAGGAACGGCATTGGTTAACCCAAAAACAGGAAAATCATTGGCCTTGCACCATGTGAATCACTTGAAATTGTATAAAGGGTAAAATAGCAAATATTAACTCCACAAGAAAAACTAGTTGTATCAAATATCTAGATTCCAATAAGAGCAAAATCTAGAAGTCAATGAGTAGTAAAGCTAAGAAAATCCATACAAATAAAAATATTTAATTTGACTTAGCTCAATAAAGTAAATTAGTTAACTTTCTCAGTATATCAAAACGATACTTGTGAAGGAAGAACAATAAAACAAGAACTAAAATAACTCTTCCGAAAACGAAATGTCTTATGGGGAAAGAGTAGAAAGCAAGTAGAAAGATACAGATTAGCATGTGGATAGTTTGACGAAATAGTAGTGGATTCTCTCTTAAAATGTAGTGTGAAGTAGAAAGAATTTGATTTTTTTGTGGATGAAAGGAAGCAAAGAATTAGGAAGGAAGTAAAGAATTAGGTAAGAAGGAGATATCCATTTGTGTTTTGTTCCGTCGCAGATGGTGAACATTTAGTTGAGGAGATAGTTTGGAGGACAATGAGGAGCATTTATGATTTGTGGACGGTACTACAAGTTGCTATTAAAATGAGATGGTAGGGAAATAAATATAAAGGATTGTTAGCAGATAAGAATCAAGAGAGAGAATTGAATTATTAAGGAAAGCAATAAACATGTTATTTCTTGGAAGGATGTAGACAGAGGGATGTGAGTTTAACACAGGGATGGTTTCAATAATTAACAGTATTATAGGGGGAGAAGGTAATATAAAAGTTTACTGTTTAGAAAAAGGAGATAGAGATAACTACAACTGAGAAGAATAAACTTTAAAACAATTCAATGGGACAGTGGCGAAAGTTTTGAAAAAGTAAAGGAGACACATATTGTATTTTGAGGTTCTGTTACAGCTTATGCCGAAAAGAAGAGATTGCAAAGAAAAAGACGCTGGAGTCGGAGTCAAGTTGCGGAGTTTTTATAATATGATGTATCTGTAGTTAGAGGAAAAACAGGCCTAGTAATACACTAACTTTCATCACCATCAATTTTCCTCTTACTGTCTGTCGTGATGAAGATGATGAAACAATAACCTTTATACTAAGAGGGAAATTTTTTTGTAAATATAGAATGAGGACGGATGTTGATGTAGTAAAAAAGATGTAAAGTTATGAAGAGTATAATAAGGAGAATCTTACATATGGTTTAAATACGGAAATTTTGTAAAGTCTCTTAGTGGTTTAGTGTTTGTAAAGCTTGTGATGTATCTTAAGAGAGAAAGGGTTGCGATAAGGTAGGTAGTAATACCATGTAAATTTGAGAAATTTGAGGATGTAAGATGGACAAAAGTGTGCACCATGGTGTATTATAAATGACGTCATCAAGCACGATGCATCATAATTCTGGTCAGATCGACAGCTGAACTGAATATAGCGGTTAGTCATGAGAGGAAGGAACATTGAGTGTGGATGCCTGGTACGTCAGCTTTCGAGATGACGAAAGGAAATGCCTTGGTGGAAACAACAGTTCAAATGGTTCAAATGGCTATGAGCACTATGAGACTTAACTACTGTGGTCATCAGTCCCCCAGAACTTAGAACTACTTAAACCTAACTAACCTAAGGACATCACATACAACCATGCTCGAGGCAGGATTCGAACCTGCGACCCTAGCGGTCACGCGGTTCCAGACTGTAGCGCCTAGAACCTCACGGCCACTCCGGCCGGCAAAACAACAGTCCAAGAGGATAACACATCTGGGCAAAGGTACGGGAAGCTACGACGAACCCTGGATACAGTCAACATATACCAAAACACGATGTTTATTCATGTGAAAGTCACATGCGAGCTTCAGAACAACAGTTTTGCTTAAGTGCTAGGTACTTAGCACTCCTGTTGCAAACTGTTTAGAGCGACATAAGGAGATACGATGGCTGTCCACCAAAACCTAAAGACGGCGGACATTTTACATCAAGAACGAACGAATGTTTGAATTCACTGGAAGAAGAAGAGGCGCATTTCTGTAACTCGAGATATACAGGGTGTTACAAAAAGGTACGGCCAAACTTTCGGGAAACATTCCTCACACACAAAGGAAGAAAATATGTTATGTTGACATGTGTCCGGAAACGCTTACTTTCCCTGTTAGAGCTCATTTTATTACTTCTCTTCAAATAACATTAATCATGGAATGGAAACACACAGCAACAGAACGTACCAGCGTGACTTCAAACACTTTGTTACAGGAAATGTTCAAAGTGTCCTCCGTTAGCGAGGATACATGCATCCACCCTCCGTCGCAAGCAATCCCTGATGCGCTGATGCAGCCCTGGAGAATGGCGTATTGTGTCACAGCCGTCCACAATACGAGCACGAAGAGTCTCTACATTTGGTACCGGGGTTGCTTAGACAAGAGCTTTCAAATGTCCCCATAAATGAAAGTCAAGAGGGTTGAGGTCAGGAGAGCGTGAAGGCCATGGAATTGTTCCGCCTCTACCAATCCATCGGTCACCGAATCTGTTGTTGAGAAGCGTACGAACACTTCGACTGAAATGTGCATTAGCTCCATCGTGCATGAACCACATGTTGTGTCGTACTTGTAAAGGCACATGTTCTAGTAGCACAGGTAGAGTATACTGTATGAAATCATGATAACGTGCTCCATTGAGCGCAGGTGGAAGAACATACTGACGAAACTAAAATGAGCTCTAACATGGAAATTAAGCGTTTCCGGACACAAGTCCACATAACATCTTTTCTTTATTTGTGTGTGAGGAATGTTTCGTGAAAGTTTGGCCGTACCATTTTGTAACACCCTGTAGAATGGCTGAAACTATCGTCATACCATACGGAATCCAGCAACTGCGAAACATTCCCTGAACACTCATGGGAATAAGCAAGAGAACGAAGGAAGCCTGTCCAATCTATCCAGATGAAGAACCTGATACAATAAAGGGTACACAACGATTTGAAAGGAAATACCATAAGAACGGATTATACTATAATGAGCTTAAGCAGGTTTTAAATCTCAATTCCTGGTCAAGAGATGGAAGAAGGCACAAGTGAGTAGAGAGAAAGATGCAACAAGAAAAGAAGATTCAACACAGAAGATTAGGATCAAAGAAGAGCCTGGACCAGAAGAAATCAAGAAACCTTTCTAAATCCCTTCCCATACAAGACCATTATTGCATCTACCTACCAACAAAAAAATCCAATTTTAACTGTTCTAGCAATACAAATGTCCGATATTCCTTATGGCAGATTGCCAATGTCACACTGAGAGATGGGAGATGACTGTTTGTATAGAAAACACGGAGCGAAATAACTAACGATGGATTGGTATAAAGATTCGAAGACTGACGAAGAATTTAAGTTTATGCTGCTAATAATAGATCTCTAATTTTATTTCGCCATGGGTACATGCGGAATGGAACACAGGCAACCGAGCATGCACAATACATGCAAATCTCGTGCAATCTTTCTCACTGCCGCCCGTCATCCCAAGCTCAGAAGAGACACGCCGAGGCGCAGGAAAAGGAGAATGACGGCTTCAATGAAACTCGTTGAAGATACATGAGAAGCGACTGTCTGTGACAGACTAGTATCAGATTAAACAGAAAAAATAAAAAATTTTACGAACACAAGAAGTTTGTTGTTGTTTAAAAATATTTAATTTTTGAAGAGTTTTGTGCAAGAAACAGATTTTTGTTAACAATAGTTTTAAGTTTTTTTAACCTTGACACATCAATAACATTTTCTTGTATATCATATTTTACAGCACATCTAAATTAAGAAAACCAAATGTTGACATTTTCTTGGGAGGCTAAGGTTCCAGTATTTAATGTTTTTGTTAAAATGTAGGTTATGTAGAAGAAAGGGTTTTGCAATTTAATGCTGTTACTTTAATATTTACAAGGTAATTAGTAGGATTAGAAATTTAATATATTTGTAAAAGACAAATTGAATTCTTCTGTAAAGTTGTAATGCATAAGTTTAGGATTTTGAGGGGAATATAAATATGTTGGTGAATGGGATTGTGCTTGTAAAGTTATGAGAAGGGTGGTGTTAAGCATAGCTTAAATTAATAAATCATTGTGAGAAATAAAACTTTCTTGAATTATAACTGACATGTTAAACTAAGGTTGAGAATCAGACATAAGTATTGAAAAAGGGGAGGATAATTTTAAAGGAAGGTCTCCTCAACTTCAATACATTTCCATCATCATTTAACGTAAGTCTTGATGTAAAAAAAAAAAAATCACTCTCAAATTTAAAAATTACAAGTGGTAAAAATTTATATCAAATCTCTAATTTGTTTAATTTTAAAATTAAAATATAGACAACTATAAAACAGAAACAATGGGGCTTCATGTTATTTAAATAATTGTATTAAATCAGAAAATCAGTAAAAACATGTTAAATTTTGGAAAAACATTACTTTAGTGCTCAAATCAGTAGTATACAGAAAAATCAATTGCAGTGCAAAAATAACGAAAAAGAGACTAAAAGAACAACTGTTTTATTATGCCATATTAAAATACAGAGTTGGTCAATACAAACATATAACAGTTGCTACAGTCAGCAGCTGAAAACAATTTTGCACTGACTTCAATCAATTTCTCAACCGTTGATTGACCCAACGCAAAACTGAACATGGAAGGAGGAGGATATGTATGGTGGAAGATGGAATGAATGTCAATTTCACACCTTACATGAAAGATTTTATATGTTGTAACAAGTAGATGAGTATGTCACCTGACATTCTTTGGTGGTAATGAGCAGATTTGGGGGTAGACACAAGTTGCGCCATCACAGCCCAAATAGACTCGAACGCTTTTAAAAACGAGTTGGTGACCGGTGGCGAGGGGGAATATGAATGCGCCAGGCGATACAGCGAGGAGAGAAGTTTGTGGGCCAGTACTGCTTGCTACAGAGAAATTCTTTAGGAAATTGCGTGGAGGAATTTCCAGATGGATACAAACAGACCAGACCGATTGGCAGAGACAGTTCCCACAAGATGAAAGGAACACTCTCATTAGTCTGGATAAGCCGTGACGTGAAACACGAAAGGACACCGGTGGGGGACAAATGGTTCAAATGGCTCTGAGCACCATGGGACTTAACATCTGAGGTCATCAGTCCCCTAGAACTTAGAACTACTTAAACCTAACTAACCTAAGGACATCACACGCATCCGTGCCCGAGGCAGGATTCGAACCTGCGACCAGTGGGGGACAGTTTGCTATCAAAGACACAAGACCGAAAACTTCTGGGAGTCTCCTTTGAACCAGTATCAAGTGAAGAACAGGGCGTATCACGCTCTGTACGACTCCAAAAGAGGAATTTTGGGTGAACACTGCATTCACTTCGGCTGACATTCAGCTAGAAATTAGCTGAAGAGTCACTGAGCTCCAACAGTGGAGAAATGAAACAGCCACGTAGTTAATTGTTCTTACGAGAACTGAGAGGGCAATGTAGTACACACACTGCTCCATCTATGCATGTGTATGTCGCCATATTTCCAGACTAGGGATGAATGCATGTATTATCGCCTAATAAGAAACATAGGACAGTTTCTGCTGATAAAATCAATAAAGGTTTTGATTAGCTTTTTTATAGGGTTTTCAGAGGGCGAGAGGAGGCCTGCAGCCGACAGCTCATCGCGGCTAAGGTAAATGCCGCTAGCAGAGGTGTAAACTTGTTAGTTCACCAGTTTGCGACCACTGTGAACTCAAGCAACCTTCAGTAATCGGTTGCTCCTCTTGTCACAAAAACTAACAATCCTCCGTAGACTTGATTGTCATCCTAAATAGTACCAAATTTAGAACCGGAATCGGATGATTTGTCGTAATATTGGTCAACTTCAACTTGTAGAGAACCTTCTACTTTAATTTTATATTGTTGTGTTCAATGTAATTTCGGCTTAACAGGATGTAATGCGTTATCTTAACAACTGCCCTAGCATTGTCATGTCACGACCTATGTAAATTCGTGTATTTCTTTGACAATAATTCTGAAATTAAACAAATTGTGTACAGCTAAACGCCAATGTATTCTGTCCTAGAATAACGGTGGACTCCTAACCCCAGTCACTGGTTCTAGAGACGCTAATGCACTCACAGGTTGTTTTTCGCTGATGTCTGAGAAATGTGAAAAGGTGTGGAATGTCGTAACTAGGGACAGCATAATAAAATTGCCGAGTCTTCCTCATAACAGCCGCTTTACCAGCGCTAAGATGCATGAGTGCATTGCGAAGCTGAGGTCTGACAGTGGCAGTTCACCATTCCATATGTGAAGGATAATGCACTTCGGAATTTCTTACCCGCCCCCATACGACAGCAATGACATCATCCAGAGACCTGTCTACCAGATGTAAAATATTTAGCTTCCAAATGGGGCAAGAAAGATGTACATAACACAGGACGTGATTAAGTCATTGAAACAGTACATTTGTCAGTGAAGACGACAGGAATAAGAACAAGCGACCAAAGTTGGCTACGTAGAGAAGCGATCCAGTCGACTACTAGAAGTAGTTGTAAAATCCGTACACAGCACTAATGTGGGATATCTGCAGATCCCAGAATCCTGTAGACCCAACGATGCCACGACAATAGCTATAATTTGGAATCTCATCCGCAGGACGTAAGACTCAGTTGAAATCTCCTTTCATCAAAAATTTTCGCTGACTTTGTTGAAGTAAGCAAATGGCATCTTCCTTATAAAAGCCCGAGCGGTCATATGCACGACCAGAGCCAGAGGAAACATAAAGAAAAATTAAGGTGAGATCATAAAAACTACACCTTATACCCCGACCACTGCCAAGCGTTTCAAAGTCCGTCAAGTACAGTATATACCGTCCCTATTAAGCACTGCCATGCCAGTAGAGCTTCCCAGCGCAACAGTAGAAAAACATAGAATACCTGGGAGACAAAAGACACCAAATAATATTTCTTGCAAACACACATCATCTTGGGAATCATAAATAAGCTGTAGTGGGGCAGCAAACCGTAATGGAGAGCTTATCCCTTTCACATTGATGGTAAGAAAAGTATATGCCTACATTAGTTAACACACACATATATATATGAGCGAGATTTCTACAGCTGCCGCCGCCTCTCGCATCCCAATCTCCATCGTTCACGGTCATTCCAGTCTCCTTCATTAAGACCTCCCGCCGCCATTGCTTCGTTGACGTCGTCTTTCCAGCATCTCGCAGGTCTACCGCGCTTTCTTCTTTGATGTGGAGTCCATTGCCATACCCGTTTTGGCCATCTTGTGTCTGGCATACGATGTAAGTGACCATACCAGAGTAGGCGCTTCCTTTCTATGTAGTCTAGGATTGTGCTTTTGACATTCATAACCTCTCTGATCCTATCATTTCTAATATGGTCAAGTCTGGAGTATCCACAACTCTGTCTCCAGAAATCCATCTCGACAGCCAGCAGGCGATCTTCCTGCCTCTGAGTTACTTCCCACAACTCTGCACCATATGTTGTGATACTTTCAATAATTGTGTGGTAGATGGTATGTTTTGTTCTACGCGTTATGTTTTTGTTCCAGAGAATACCATTTAGTTGTTTTATGGCTCGCTTGCCCTGGCCTATTTTATTGTTTACATCATCTATACTTCTACCATTTGACGACAGTGTCACTCCCTACTTAAAATTATGACACCCTTTAACAGTATCAGAATCGAGCTGTAAGTCGCTCACGGTATTTTCTCCCACTTTCAGATATTCTGTTTTAGTTACGTTTATGACAAGACCCCATTTTTCATATTCTTCTTTTAATTTGCGGAGCATGTAATTTGCATCTTCCTCATCTCCAGCTACTAACACTTGGTCGTCAGCAAAAAATAGAGTGAACAAGTCTCGTCGGCTCTAGGGACACCCATTCCTCCGCATTTCCTTTTTCATGATTTTAGTGCCTTCTCTAGGTACATCTTAAAGAGTGTAGGGGCAAGTGTGCGTCCCTGGCGTAATCCCTTTGTCACCACAAACTCTTGAGATAGTTGATTTCTCACTTTAACCATTGCCGTACAACCTTGGTAGAGGAGTCTGACAGCTTTCTCATAGCTCGGTGACACACCACTATCAAATATACTTGTCCATAGCTTGTTCTGTGGAACTGTGTCATAAGATTTCTGGAGGTCTACAAAGACAAGGTGGGTTGTAAGGCCCCTTGCTGTCCTTTTCTCCACTAGGTTTTTGAGGGTAAATACTCCATCAGTACAGGAACACACTACTGTGCTGTACTTTAGTGTACTGGTTAACACATGTAAGGCATGAAAAAGTAATTGGAAAAGAATTTACGCATCACGACGTGCGCTCCACAACACCGGCAGATGGAGGAGATGAAGCTACAGGATTTGAATCCTTCTCACCGGAAGATGCAGATTCTATGCCTTTTTTTTTGTTTTTTTGTTTTTAGGAGTGACGCTTCTCGCTCAGGTTGAAAACGCTGTTTCACACCACTCCAGTAGTGGGGCTCCTCGAGGTCCGCTGCGCGAAGGGGTTGGGGCGGGGGGATGGAGCCATCCCCACTCCAGTCAACGGTACGTGAGAAACACAACCAGGAACGATGAACATCATCATCAGAAAAAGAAGAGCCAGACCGTGCAGCTGCGTGCGAAGCTCTCTGCTTTATCTAAGTAACCGGAAGAGAATCCGTAGTACCCTTGTTGCTCCACTGTGTGATAATTACTAAGGGATGGCACTACACTAGAACACTATTGCCGCCCGCGGTGGCCGAGTGGTTCTAGGCGCTTCAGTCCGGTACTGCGCTGCTGCTATGGTCGTAGGTTCGAATCCTGCCTCGGGCATGGATGTGTGTGATGCCCTTAGGTTAGTTAGGTTTAAGTAGTTCTAAATCTAGGGGACTGATGACCTCGGATGTTAAGTCCCACAATGCTTAGAGCCCTTTGAGCCACTTAGAACACTATTAATTCCAAATAGCAGACGATGTCTGCGTTAAATTATCGGAACACACCGAATCAGACGTGTCTATGAGTGGAGAAGAGGACGCAGATGCAATAATCACTTCAAAATCAATAGAACAAGCCACGTCATTCCTGGTGAAACAAGAACCGCAATTTACGTCAGTATTCAAGGTACCACTACGGGAAGAAGCGCTGTTCAGCATGGCCTTCTCGGGCAGGCAAAATCTGAGAGGGCTGACTTCAAAATTTTCTCTATCCGGGCGTTTAAATTGTGCTACGTGTCGGTAACGGCACAAAATCGCAAGAAGTGCGGCATTATGTCTCCACAATGTCCTTTAAAGCTGCAGAAGTAGACAGCAGTTTGCAGATATACTAGTTCAGCTACTTACAACGGACGCCGTTTTTCATAGGACGACGTTAAATCCGTAACACGTCGCAAATAGTTGGATATGAAATGGCCACTTTCATTAAAAAGGAAGCAGGTTCCTTCTAACCCTGCATGCATAACATGAATGTAGTAACCATAAACATTCAGGTGGGAGGAAATATTAAATGCATGCAAATTAGAAATAAAATAAGCAGTATCTACTTGATCAGATGTAACGCGAATAGTATCGACTAACCAGTCGTGAATTTCTAAAACGCCTGACTGAACATGATGCGTACTGCAGTCAAAACTGAAACGAATGGTACCCCCTCAAGAAATATTCTTGGGAGACCCAACAGACATCATGGCGCGGGTTTAGAACGCCACCACAAGAGAACAAACCAACAACAAACTCCGCTAGGAAAGAACAATGAGACCAGCCGTTACACACACAAGGCTAAGTAAACCCAAATTCGACACACGCACTGCTGTGGTACAGGATGACGTAAAAACAAGTTGCCCTCTCGAAGCATAAGGCGGAACTAGGGGTACCTCGCCGAGGTGGTTGGGGAACGGCTGCAAGAACTGCGACATCTTTTTATGGTGTACGTCTAGTGCTTGGACGACCTTCGTCCATTAGTTGTGGACGAAGACTGCCGTTCTCTGAAATGCGTTGCTCCAGGCCACGAGAAACATTCTTAGGAAACACCCAGCACAAAAAACATATCAATCCATTCATCGATTGAAACGCCTTACTTCTTGAACCTGACAAAGCCAGTTATAGCAGTGCACTGCATGGATATGCTTCTGGTCCTTGGTGCATCTGATAACCGGGCTTGTGTTGCCGCTCGTGAATATGCTGCTAGATATCCTTGTCGACGCCATCCAGAGAAATATGTGCTTCGTCGTCTGGAGCTGCGCCTTCAGGAGTCAGGTTCTCTCCTTCCACCATCGTGTAACAGAGGTCGTCCACTTACTCGCCGTACTCCAGCTACTGAGGAAGCTATTCTGGAGGTCATACACCAAGATCCTCAGCGAAGTACACGTAGCGTAGAAAGGCAGCTGCATGTCTCGCAACACACGGTCGTTAACATGCTGCACGAGCATAAGCTCTACTCGTATCATTATGCTTTCAAGCAACACCTGCATCCTGCAGATCGCCATTAGCGGATGCAATTCCGTGAATGGTTCCAACAACAACAGGAAGCCGACGATGACTTCGTGAACACCGTAATGCCGGCCGCGGTGGTCTCGCGGTTCTAGGAGTGCAGTCCGGAACCGCGCGACTGCTAAGGTCGCAGGTTCGAATCCTGCCTCGGACATGGATGTGTGTGATGTCCTTAGGTTAGTTAGCTTTAAGTAGTTCTAAGTTCTAGAGGACTGATAACCACAGCTGTTAAGTCCCATAGTGCTCAGAGCCATTTGAACCATTTGAACACCGTAATATGGTCGGATGAAGCAGCATTCACTTGTGAGGGTGTCTTCAATATGCACAATGCCCACCATTAGTGTGAGATTAACACGCACGTCACTCGACCGTGGATATCAAGTTCACTTTGGTATCAACGTCGGGGCCGGAATATTGGGAGACAGGTGTTTGGGCCCCTACATGTTGCCTGACCAGTTGGTTATACGAAAGTGTCATGCAGTCCTCTCAAACCATCTGCCTGATGCACTGAAAGATGTTCCACTACATGTTCGACGGAGGACATGGTCCAACATGATGGTGCACATCCAAACTCGAATTAATGTGCGACAGTATTTGGAGAGAACATTTTCAGAGAAATGGCTCTGACGTGGAGGTCCAGTTGTATGGCCACCACGTTCACCTGACCTAAATCTCCTGGATTTCTTCCTGTGGGGACACCTGAAGGAGCACCTGTACTCTACATAGCTGACGAATATGGAAGAATTGGTAGCGCGTGTTTATGCTGCTCTTGTTACTGTGGACGCAGCTTTGCTGTGAAAGGTCCAGAGTTGTATGATGCGGCGGGTTGCGCATTGTTTGGACGTGCGGGGAGGTCGCTTTGAGCATCAGTTGTTCTGAGGACAACGTACTCTATTTTGAAGATCATACTGTCATTAATACGGACATTATTATTGTCACTGGTTGCCAATGCGCGAAATCTGAGCCCTCATATTACATGTAGTATAAATGACAAATAGATGTTGTGTTATTGTACTGTGCTATCATCTTTAACATCTCGAAACTGATACTGTTTTTGTACCTATGCTGCCCTATGACAAGTCATTTGTTTCACAAAATGTTGCAAATTTAGGATACATCTGACCTAGAAACGGTGTATATTACAGTATGAAATTAGCAAATAAAGAGCATGCGCCACAACCCAGGATCGAAATCTCAATCTCCTGTAGGCTAACTCAACACTGCATCCAGTGCACCAACAGCACAGCGCGACTGCTGTGTGCGTAGTTACCATACATTTGGTTAGAGTGTTGCCAGATTGCCACTTTTTAACGTCCATTTTCTGCTGGATGTACTTGCCGGGCGAAATTTTGTGGCCGGCCGCGGTGGCCGTGCGGTTCTGGCGCTGCAGTCCGGAACCGCGGGACTGCTACGGTCGCAGGTTCGAATCCTGCCTCGGGCATGGGTGTGTGTGATGTCCTTAGGTTAGTTAGGTTTAAGTAGTTCTAAGTTCTAGGGGACTTATGACCTAAGATGTTGAGTCCCATAGTGCTCAGAGCCATTTGAACCATTTGAAATTTTGTGACAGACATTTTTTGTGTCGTTGGCATGTGAGGAGTCGTGCTGCGAAGCCCGAGTGCGCGAATTTCGATTCACGCTGTATTCTGACAGAAAGAAACTGCAACATTAAAAAATAAGTTGCGTAATAAAATTTCGGGAATATGTTTGCCTACGCAACATATTTAAGTAATTAATACTACAAGATCACTGGTTAATGTAAGTGTGAGATACGCTATTGCAAATGTGAAATACTGCTACATTAATAACCGGTGTAACCGCCAGAATGTCACATCCAGACACGCAATGGTGCATGCATTGTGTTTGACAGATGGCAGAAGTCATTTGAGGTGGAGGTTCATGCCTGTTGCACTAAGTCAGACAGGATAGGGACGGTTGACGCCGTTTGTAGATGACACTGGAGTCCCATATGTGTTCCATTACAGACAGGCGTGGATATTGAACAGGCCAATGCAACACGTCGACACTTAGTACAGTCGTTGGGAAACACCCCCTGGATTGCTGTTCGTGAATGACAGCACAACACGTCGAATCACCAGAGCGACGTACAAATTTGCTGTCAGGGTTAGTGGGATTGCAACGAGAGGGCTCCAGCTGCAGAGGAAATCGCACCCTTGACCATAATGCCTGGTTTTTATCCACTGTGTCTAGCACGCAGACAAGTTGGTTGAGGCCCTCAACTATCCTCCTTGTAACCAACTCGTGGCCATCACTGAGATCGAGACAGAACCAGCTTTCAGAAAACACAACTTACTTCCACCCTGTCCTGCAATGAACTCAAGCTCGACACCGCTGAAGTCGCAAATGCGGTGGTTTGGCATCAGTGGAATGTACGCTTCAGGTCGTCTGGGTCGGAGCTGTCTTCGCACGGATGACCACCATTAAAACGACCAATACAACACCCGATAAAATAATTGAAGCACGCAGAAGGCATAGTCAGGTGCCACTGTAATTTCACGTACACACTGTGGACAGGTCCGTAAATGCAATTCTCTGTGACACGTAGAACGTCCACCAGAGTTTTTGTTCGAGGTAGTGTTGTCACCAGGCCTTGTAGATTACATAAAGTGTATGTACAGCGTCAGATATTTAGTGATCCCAGTGAAGAACTAGAAAATGCTGTGCACTTGAGTGAGACAGAGTTATCACCACACCAAAGAATTTTAAAAGCCTCTCATCTAGAATATCTTTTAAGACCAAACACAAAGACCTGCACGGAAAATGATGACCTTCACAATCGTAACTGTCTTGAATCCTGTAAACGATGACCCTATGAAAGTGTTGACAAAATTCAGGCAGTTGTCTCATACGTTTGTAGATGATGATCTCATTAACGACGGCAGTATTCATAGGAGAATAATCTGACCGGTCGTGTTGTCACGAAGTACAAGTTTCCGAGGGGAGTGAGTGAGGCATAGAGACCAAATTTATTCAAGGCTATTTCCCTAAAGAAACGAGAATATAAGTCAGTGCGGGAGAATTTGGTGACGATTAAGCTTATGGGATTGATCCTTAGGATTGTTTGAACATTGGGGACATATTTTTAGTCACCGTTGGAAACGGGGGCTGTAGTAAAACGGGGCAGTCCCCACGTATTCGGTATCGTACAATTGGCTATGCAGCTCATTTTTAGATCTAGGATTTGGAGGCCGACTTTTCTGATTTCACAGTAATTTCCACTCAGCTGTGTTCCTTGGTTACTTTGTATGTGCATTTTTTTATTCAGGCACTTAGGCACAACATCGCAATGCAATACACCTCTAAGTACGTCTTGTTCTGTTCCACTGCATCCTGAGATATAAGTCACAGTAGTCTCATTTGAATATAATACTGTACTCGTCCCTCGATTAGATTACCCTGTCTTTCATACACCTTCGGGTAATTTTCTAGCGCTTGACATAACTGCTCTCGCTGACTCGCTGCTCTAGTTCTTTAAACGTTTTAACGAGAGTACCGTACATTTCATTTCAGAGATGGAACCAGACAAAAAAGTCTAGAAAATTCAGGTCACGTGATCTTAGAGACCAAGGTAAAGGCCTTAATCGGCCAATTTCTCTTGTGTAGTGTTGGTGTGTTAGATATCGTCTTATATCCACACCATAATGTGCTGGTGCCCTATCATGCATGTACCATGGATCATGGATCATGTTTGAAATTTGAAGCCACTTACCTGGAAGTTTAGACGTCAAACAGATTTGTACTAACTAGGACAAATTTGATAGTGAAGTCAGTGGCGGCTACTAATCACTTATTCGCTATCATCTCACAAACGTCTCCAGATTTACTGGAATAATTTGCTTCTACTATCCTATACTTTCACCAGTCTCAGGTTTCGCTGTTAACTGTGATACTCCCTGCTTGTACAGGTTTCTCAGGAGGAATGGCCAGTTTCAGAGATATGACAGGAAAGATAATTCGAACTAAAAAAATGTTTGTGAATATGGGCTCTAAAATGCCCATCTTAAGAGCTATGAGCACACATTCATCTTCGTTAGAGTGAAATACAACTCTTCTACTCAAAAGTGCTCATATCTCTTAAAGATATGCATCTTAGAACTCATATTTATTTCACAACGTCTTGTTTCGTCCAAAGTATACCCTCCGAAAATATGGAAAGCAAAGAGCTTGCAAAGAGTTGTTTAATAGTATCGAAGATGAAGTGCTCATTGCTCTTAAGGTATACATTTCAAAGCGCACATTTATTAGACCTTTTCGCTTCGAATATTGGCTCCTGTAATGCTCCTGAATATTGACCATTCCTCCAGCTCTATTCTATAAACGTCTGTTTCAACTGTAATTACGTTATCGTCAACATCTAGTTAAAGTATAGTTTTCTGTCCTTCTTCCGTTATCTAAGAATTTTCACAATATCGGTTGTATACCGTAGCGAATTTCTATCTGTATTGTTTATTTTACTTTTGTAGGTTGAAATGAATGCCTCTGTCTAATAAAGGAGGTGAATCAAGTTCTCTTAAGAAATTTCAAGATCATATTTAAAAATTACGTAAGCGAAGCATCTCAATTGGGATAAAATTTATTTTCTCTAAGCAATACATCTAATTTCTATGCATGTTTGAAGATGTGTCTTTACTCTGCAGAGAGTGCTTAGTTGGAAGTTTTTGAAAGAACATAAGAAATTTCATTAACATATGCCACTGAGAGAAGTCTAGTTATTAGGCAGCTTTTACAGTCTTGTATTTTTGCATCATCAGATCACATTGATTCTCATTTTATGAAGTTTAATAAATATTTAGGGTCTCTAGTCTTCTGTTCGTTAGAAAGGACGTTTTACCCAGTCGAAGGAGTCGTTGAATGGGGTTGTCTAACTTTTAACAAGACGAGCAGTGTTCTTGAACAACATAGTGATATCCCATGCACAATAAAGTCGCACTATTAATCTTGCAATGTAGGCGACGTCTATGCCCTCAGCTAATCATATCCACAGTATAACTCCACGCAGCTGTGCGTGGAAAATTTTGTTGTGAAGTGGAATGTCACCGTCTGCAGCTTTGTAGATAACACATTTTACCTGTGCTCACGAAATTACTCGTAGTTTCCTGATATCCAATCGGAGATGGTCTCGGACCTTCAAGCTGCAACCCTCTCGTTACTAAGATTTACAGTTCTGTCTGAAATATTCAGTGAACATGCGGGAACACCAACTTTCCGTTAAGTGCTATATACGAGAAACACAGTACTGATCAGTAAAGTGATTGGCAAATATTGAACCAGTATAAGCTGTAATGTGCCTCTAATGGTAACAATGAGGCTCAGTCGCAATGTATTATTATGAGCTTCTGACACTTAACAACAGATAGGCTTGAACATCTCTCAGCAAAAAACTGTGTTTAACTTACATTTCAATTGGGACACATACAATAGTAGAGTATACTTTGGCAGACAAAAAGTTCTTTCCGTAACAAATGGAACGTTAAGTTCATCAAGAAACTTCATTCTAGCTGGGAATTACAAACCGCTAATGTTTTAAAAACTAATACTGCGACAGTGATGATTAAAATTTTATTTGAACTCGGGTAAAGGAAAGAAACTATAGTCAAAATGGTCAGCCTATGAAGATTTAAGGGCAAATCTATAGAACATGTAGGAAACGACGGACTTTTTTTAATCGTGAGAAGAATGCGAATTCTAAATGTGTTACTGATCCAGGTATCTGAATTTCATTAAAGAATTCATTTCTGACCATGTGCAATTTTTGTCAGTGTATTATTCACGTAGCTTCCGTGTAGCACCTAATTACTCCACTCTTGTAAAAAGCTGACACTATCGGATACGCAATACGGAAATTGCGTCTTATTTGCAGTGACAATTCTTTGGCGGCAGGTAGACGTATTAAATAAGAGGGCGTGTTTCCAGGAACTCGACAACTTCTCGATGCATTTCTTGAAAAGCGTACCTAGTCATTCTGTGGCAAATATAAACATGCTTTTGACTCCAATTTTCCCTGGGCCTATGATATTCTCAAGACAAAACCAGGATCGGACGTCGGAGACAGAACAATAGGTCGCATTTTAAGCAGAGATGTGACGTGATCTTGTGTTCCCAACGAATAGTACAGCTGGAATACGGTAGGCCAACAGCACCAAGTAACGCATGAAAAAAAATTTGGCCATTTCCTTTGATGCTTTGATGATTCGTATACAAACCATATACGGGAAGAATAGTCAGGAAGGTATCCAGAACCTCTGATTCCTTGATTAAAAATCTAGTGTGTCCGAATGCAGCACGTTAAAGGTATTTCACAATTCGGAATTTAAAAAGTCGGAAAGCATCTACAGTTTCGTAAATCCTTGTTTGAGCAAGAATCTTCAGTTTCATTGCTTGTATCTAACGGGCAGTTGCATTCATCTACGAGCGTAGCACACACATACTATAACATTAACAAGAAGAGTATCTTTATTGGAAAACTAGCGTCTATGTGAGAAAGCGTCTAGAATACATTCCCTTCCCGTGCTAGTAAAACTGTCGTACTCACGCACATATTCCTTGGATTAACCTCACAACTGTTTAGAAATTCTCTAGTATTTCTACGATTTGTGTCTTTTAACAGCGGACCACTAAACAGGGATTAATATTTGCTGGTCCTGGGAGAAGGGTACTATTAGCGTTGTCTGGCGTTTCTTCTATCAAGCAAATGCTGAATGTGAACGCCATCTGTCAGTAGTCCATGAAAGTAAGTATTTACAATGCATCCGACCATTATCATCATTATTTAAAACGTGTAATGTATTATGAAACAAGTAGGGTAAATTTCATTTTTCCTGCGGACCTGATGCCGTACAAGGGAATATTCCGTTGCCAAGCATAATGCTATGATGGAAAAATAGTGTTCTCGCAAGCTCTACGAATACTGAGATAGGACTATAAATATTACTGAATAAAGCTAAGCTGTTGGAAGGTCCGAAGCCGTCTGCGATATGAGGATAGGAATCAACCAGGAACGGTGATGTCGGTCGCACCTCGCGGATAAAATCCGTGTGCACTAATTCCGCAGACGGTGACGATGACCTTCCTTTTCGAGAAAGTTTTCGCTGCTCAGTCACATAAATTTACACTTTTAATGTAGCCAACTGGTTACGTGAACGTTGTTCCCAGGTAACACTGCTGGGTGAATCAATAGTACTAAGTGTGAGATTCTCACACGTGCTTGATGCAGGCATCTCTTTAAGCATCCGGTAATATGAACCCCCGCTTTACAATACATTGATCACTTAAGAAATTTGCTGTCAAAAATGCATTTGTGTTTGAGAGCAAAAGAGATATTCGCAAGTACACTAGTAAAAGGAAAAGTGATCAGGATTGCCGTTTAATCAATCAAACTTTCCCACAGAAAGGGATGAAATTGCAGCCATGATGATTTACCCATTGGAATGTAATATCTGATAGGTACTAGAAATGTTTCTAAACGAAGCTAAAAAGTCGTTTCTCTATGTCTACTTCTTCTCTGCAATAGAGGAACTCTTGAACAGAGTTAAATATTCATATATAAAGTAAAATTTCTAAATCGCCAGCTTGTATATATTGTTTGCGTCGCCATTTTGTAGGATCACACAAAGCATTCTGCCTCATTTAAGCACTCTTTCTGATCTTCCACGATTCTCTCATTTTCACTCCATGGAGTCTCTTTCTATCCTTAGTCCATTTTGTCCCTTTTTTCTTTGGGACTTCATTCTCTGGCCTAACATTCCTATTATAAGTCTTGTCTCTGTATATGTTTCTGTCTTCAATTTCTACTCAATCGATTTGCACTTTTTCTAGGTCATTTTTGACTGATCCCCCTTTACGTACGTCGTAATTCTGTTAGTGGGTCTTGCTGGTGGTAGCCTGCTGATGTGCCGGTAGGACGTTAACCCTTCTTCTTCTGACATCTGCTGCTACGTTTGACACCTTCTGTGTCGTTTTCCTAAAGTGAAATCTGTATCTCTCTTCTGTCAGCTTTGGGCTGAGAATTTTTGTCATGATTTTGCGCTCTTCCTTCAGTATGCTTTCCAAGTTGCTTTTCATATGGAGTGTTAGTGTCTCACTTGCATGCAGTAGTTCTAGCTTGATTAATACGATGCAGTGTCTGATCTATGTTGAATGGACATGCGTTTCTATTTTATATGTCTTGCGTTCAGCCATAGGGTCTCTTGAGTTTTTGTAGTACTGTCTAGTGAGATCTTTTCTCCACCTAGAGGTTAGAGGTTTTAAAATGTGCAACTCTGTTTATCTTGTCATATTTTGTTTCTTATTTTTTATGTTTAATTTTGAACAGAAGAATTTAGACTCATGTAAAGAGATTTGCTCTCCTACTTTTTCTGTACATTCTTTTAGTATTTCTATCTTTTGGATGTTGTTGCTTCGTTATCCAAGAGTATGGGCAGGTGTCTACGAGGGCTAGTTTTAGATTTCTATCTTGTCCCGGGATCGTCGTAATCGTGTTGCTTACCACTGTCCTTGGATTTTCAGTTTCTTTCCCATTTCCTCATTACTTTGTCCAGGACTACGCTGACCAATAGTGGGGATAATCCGTCGTCTTGGAATACTCCCGTTTTAATCATGATGGGGTCAGAAATTTCACCCATGAATTTAACTTTCGATGTACCGGCCAGCATCTGTCTGAGTAATCGTAGTGTTTTTGGGTCGAGTCCCTTCATTCTAAGATACTGTCGGCCAACGGAATAGTATGTTTTCTCGAAATCTATGAAAGTGCAAATGACTGGAGTGTTCCTGATAACTGGTTGTTTTAGAATTGTCTTCAGATTCCAGATTTCTTCTGCGCAAGAACAACCTAAGCGTTGTTCTAACTGTTGGTTGGTTTAAAAGAGGGGGGGAGGGACCAAACTGCCAGGTCATTGGTCTGTTCTAACTGTTCTTGAGTTTTATGAAGTAAGCACGCTGCGAAGATTTTGTAGGTGATCTGTAGCAGGTAGATTCCTCTGTAGTTGCTCACATTCGCCCTGTCTCCTTGCTTGTGCAGCGCCGTCCGCTGTGGCCGAGCGGTTCTAGGCGCCCCAGTCTGGAACCGTGCTACCGCTACGGTCGCAGGTTCGAATTCTGCCTCGGGCATGGATGTGTGTGATGTCCTTAGGTTAGTTAGGTTTAAGTAGTTCTAAGTGTAGGGGACTGATGACCTCAGATGTTAAGTCCCATAGTGCTTAAAGCCATTTGAACCATTTTGATTCGTGATCTAAAAACTCTTACATAAGCTTACTGATCCAGCAAGGAAAACTGCACAACCTAACTTTAGGTCTCGACAAACAAAAGATAGTGATACTTACCCTGCAGGAATCTCGTATAACAGAAGAAGACACACTGGCTTACGGAAACTACCCTACATTGAAGAACAAGATAGAGATACCAGTCGCCAGGGGTGCTCCACTTCTGGGCATGGTCTTCATAGTACACAAGAAAATAATCTATTCAATTAGAGAAGATCTACGTACATGCGCCCACAAATGAGGATAACAAAAAAGACCGTAAACCATCAAAGAAATTATAGGCAACATTAGAAACAGTGATGACCAAGGTCCCCAAAGACGTCATAAAAATTTCGCTAGGTGACTTGAGAGCACAAATCGGCAGAGATAAATGTCACCAGAAAACTGTGGAAATATATCCCGCTCACAAATATACAAACAAAAATGGCATGAGTCTCATTAAACTATGCCAGCAGAACAAATAGAAGATTATGTCAACATCCCTCACAAAATCCCTCAGAAAACAGAAAACATGGAGGTCACTCGTAGAACAGATGGAAGAATTACAAATAGACCATTTAGCGATATCCTATTCAGTCCAGAAAGAGATCCATGAATTCAAGTTCGAGGATGTGCGAATGTTGATTCAACCTACTGTCTAACTTGAATCGATATAAATTTTCACCGAAGAAACTCCTTCAGAAAAGAACATACGTAGAGTTGTTTGGCACGAGAAAGATCATAGAATCCAACATAAAGCACGAATGGGAAAGACAACAAGCAAGCACATCGGAAGAATTCCATAGAAAGTTCACGCAAAAAGCAAAAGAACTGATACCGCGTAGAAAGAGCACTAAACACCCATGGTGGGACTGTGAATGTGGAAACGCACAAGAAAGACGCAGGAATAAAACAGTAAAACATCCCCAGAAATGCTATACCGTTTTAACGAGTCCAGAAAACAGACAATAAAACTATTTAGGCAAACCAAGAGAAAGTACGTGAAGGAGCAACCAGACGCTGTAGAGGAAACTTTCCACAGCCACAACACGAGAGAATTCCATAGGACTCTCGCAAGGAGGATTCGCCGGTACACACCTCAAAAATCATGCTTCAGAAAACGGGATGAAAAACTTGCATTAACCATTCAAGAGAATTGTCCGGCACGTCATTTCTCTGATCTCCGTAACGACCCTGAGACTGAAACAGGACACCCAGAAGCGTACTGCACCTCCAATCACCCAGAATGACACCCAACAAAAGCTGAAGAGATTTGGAAACATATACTTAAATTTAAAAAAATAACAGGACGTCCGGTGAAGACGGCGTCTCTGCAGAGCCACTAAAGAATCTTGCACTTATAGCGTTTTTACAGGGGCTTACACAAGTAATCACAACCATCTGGCAAACAGAAAAACTTTCTGGCTACTGTAAATGAGCTCTTTATTTACCTGCTGCACAAGCAAGGAGAAAGGGCGAATGTGAGCAACTACAGAGGGATCTCCCTGCTGCGGATCACTTACAAAATCTTCCTAGCATGCTTACTCCAGAGGATTCAAGAACAGTTAGAACAGACCGATGACCTAGCAGTTTAGTCCCTCCCTCGCTCTTTTAAACCAACCAACAGTTAGAACAACGCTTAGGTTGTTCTTGCGCAGAAGAAATCTGGAATCTGAAGACAATTCTAAAACAACCAGTTATCAGGAACACTCCAGTCATTTGCACTTTCATAGATTTCGAGAAAATATACCATTCCTTTGACCGACAGTACTTGTTCAGCAGAACACAGGGACTCGACCCAAAAACACTACGACTAATCAGATAGATGCTGGCCTGTACAACATCGAAAGTCAAATTCATCGTTGAAATCTCTGACCCCATCATGATTAAAATAGGAGTACCCCAAGACGACGGATTATCCCCACTATTGGTCAGCGTAGTCCTGGACAAAGTAATGAGGAAATGGGAAAGAAACTGAAAATCCAAGGACAGTGGTAAGCAACACGATTACGACGATCCCGGGACAAGATAGAAGTCTAAAACTAGCCCTCGTAGACGACCTGGCCATACTCTTGGATAACGAAGCAACAACATCAAAAAAATGGAAATATTAAAAGAACGTGCAGAAAAAGTTGGCCTGCAAATCTCTTTCCATGAGCCTGAATTCTTCTGTTCAAAATTAAACATAAAAAACAAGAAACAAAATATGACAAGATAAACAGAGTTGCACATTTTAAAACCTCTAGCCTATAGGAGGAGAAAAGATCTCACTAGACTCTACCACAAAAAATGAAGAGAGCCTATGGCAGAACGAAAGATATATAAAATAAGTAACGCATGTCCATTCAAACATAGATCAGTCACTACATCATAGTAATCAAGCTAGAACTACTGTATGCAAGTAAGACACTAATACTCCATATGAAAAGTGACATGGAAAGCGTACTGAAGGAAGAACGCAAAATCATGACAAAAATTCTCAGCCCAAAGCTGACAAAAGAGGGATACAGATTGCACTCTAGGAAAACGACACAGAAGGTGACAGACATAGCAGCAGATGTCAGAAAAAGAAGGGTTAACGTCCTACCGGCACATCAGCAGGCTTCCACTAGCAAGTCTCCAACAGAATTATGACGTTCGCAAAGGGAGTCAAGTCAAAATTGAACCAGAAAAAGCGCAAACCGATCCAGTGGAAATTGAAGACAGAAACATATACAGAGACAAGATATATAAGAGGAATGTTAGGCCAGAGAATGAAGTCCCAAAGAAATGAGAGACAAAATTGACTCAGGATAGAAAGAGACTCCATGGAGAAAAAATGAGAGAATCGTGGAACATAAGAAAGAGTGCACAAATAAGGCAGAATGCTTTGTGTGATCCTACAAATTGCCGACGCAAACGATAAATACATGCTGGCGATTTACAAATTTTACTTTATAAATGAGTAATTAACTCTGTTCAAGAGTTCGTCTGTTGCAGAGAAGTAGAGACAAACGACGTTTTAGCTACGTTTAGAAACATTTCTACTATCTATCAGACATTACATTCCAATGGGTAAATGATTCAAGAGTTTCATGGCTGCATATTTCATCCCTTTCTGTGGGAAGGTTTGATTGATTGAACGGCAATTCTGATCACTTTTCCTTTTAGTGTTGTACTTGCGATTATCTCTTTCGCTCTAAAACAAAAACACGTACTTGGCACCAAATTTCGTAGGTGAATCAATGTATTGTAAGGCGGCGGTTCATATTGCCAGATGCTTAAAGAGATGCCTGCATCAAGCACGTGTGAGAATCTCACACTTAGTACTATTGATTCACCCATCAGTGTTTCTTGGGAACATCGTTCACGTAACCAGTTAACTACATTAAAAGTGTAAATTCATACACACTGGACTCGCATCCGGGAGGACGACGGTTCAACCCCGCGTCCGGCCATCCTGATTTAGGTTTTCCGTGATTTCCCTAAATCACTCCAGGCAAATGCCGGTATGGTTTCTTTGAAAGGGCACGTCCGACTTCCTTCCCCGTCCTTCCTTAATCCGATGAGACCGATGACCTCGCTGTTTGGTCTCTTCCCCCAAACAATCCAATCCAAATGTAATTTCGTATCACTGAGCAGCGAAAACTTTCTCGAAAAGGAAAGTCAACGTCGTCGTCTGCGGAATTACTGCACACGGATTTTATCCGCGAGGTGCTACCCACATCACCGTTCCTGGTTGATTCCTATCCTCATATCGCAGACGGCCTCGGACCTTCCGGAAGTCGAGCTTTCTTCAGTAATATTTATAATCCTGTCTCAGTATTCGCAGAGCTTGCGAGAACACTATATTTTCATCATAGCATTACGATTAGCAACGGAATATTCACTTGTATAGACACAGATCGCATCAGGTCCGCAGGAAAAATGAAATTTACCCTACTTGTTTCATAATACATTACACGTTTTAAATAATGATGATAATGGTCGGATGCATTGTAAATACTTACTTTCATGGACTACTGACAGATGGCGTTCACATTCAGCACTTGCTTGATAGAAGAAACGCCAGACAACGCTAATAGTACCCTTCTTCCACGAACTGCAAATATTAATCCCTGTTTAGTAGACCGCTGTTAAAAGACACAAATCGTAGTAATACTAGTGAATTTCAAAACAGTTGTGAGGTTAATCCAAGAAATATGTGCGTGAGTACGACAGTTTTGCTAGCACGGGAAGGGAATGTATTCTAGACGCTTTCTCACATAGACGCTAGTTTTCCAATAAAGATACTCTTCTTGTTAATGTTATAGAATGTGTGTGCTACGCTCGTAGATGAATGCAACTGCCCGTTAGATACGTGCAATGGAACTGAAGATTCCTGCTCAGCCAAGGATTTACGAAACTGTAGGTGCTTTCCGACTTTTTAAATACCGAATTGTGAAATACCTTTAACGTGCTGCATTCGGACACACTAGATTCTTAATCAAGGAATCAAATAGGTTTTGGATACCTTCCTGACTATTCTTCCCGTATATGGTTTGTATACGAATCATCAAAGCATCAAAGGAAATGACCAAATTTTTTCTCATGCGTTGCTTGGCGCTGTTGGCATACCGTACTCCAGTTGTACTATTCGTTGTGAACACTAGGTCACGTCACATCTCTGCTTAAAATTCGACCTATTCCGCATGACGTCCGACCCTGGTTTTGTCTTGAGAATATCATAGGCCCAGGGAAAATTGGAGTCAAAAGCATGTTTATATTTGCCACAGAATCAGTAGGTAAGCTTTACCAGAAATGCGTCGAGAAGTTATCGAGTTTCTGGAAACACGTCCTCTTATTTAATACGTCTACCTGCCGCCAAAGAATTGTCACTGCACATAAGACCCAATTTCCGTATTCCGTCTGGGGTATTGTCAGCTTTGTACAAGAGCAGAGTAATTAGGTGCTACACGGAAGTTACGTGAATAACAGACAGAAAAAAATTGCACACGTACAGAAATGAATTCTGTAATGAAATTCAGATACCTGAAGCAGTAACACGTTTAGGATTCACATTCTTCTCACGGTAAAAAAAATAAATAAATAAATAAAATTTAAAAAAAAATCGTCGTTTCCTACATGTTCTATGGATTTGCACCTTAAATCTTCATGGGCTGACCCTTTGGATAACAGTTCCTTTCCTTTATCCGAGTTCAAATAAAATTTTAATCTTCACTGCCATTAATTTTAGTTATTAAAACTTTAGCAAGTGGTAATTCCCTGGTAGAATGAGGATTCTTAATGAACCTAACGTTCCATTGGTTACGGAAAGAACTTTTTGGCTGCCAAAGTATACTCTGCTATTGTAGGTGTACCAAATGAAAAACTAAGTTAAACACAGTTTTTGGCACGTAACTAAAAAAATCTTCAGCCAGTGGTTGAGACAAGTTCAAGCCTATCTATTGTTAAGTGGCAGAAGCTTATAACAATACACTCATTGTTAGCATTAGAGGCACGTTACAGCGTATACAGTTTCAAAATTTGCCTATCACTTTAGTGATCAGTATTGTGTTTCAGTGAATGGTATCCTCTCGTATATAGCACTTAACGGAAAGTTGGTGTTCCCGCATGGTCACTGAATATTTCAGACAGAACTGTAATTCTTAGTAACGAGAGAGTTGCAACTTGAAGGTCCGAGACCGTCTCCGATTAGATATCAGGAAACTACCAGGAATTTGATGAGCACAGGTAAAATGTGTTATCTCCAAAGCTGCAGACGGTGACATTCCACTTCACAACAAAATTTTCCATGCACAGCTGCGTGGAGTTGTACCAAGGACATGAGTAGCTCGCGGCATAGACGTCGTCTACATTGCAAGATCAGTAGTGTGACTTTATTGTGCATGGGATATCACTATGTAGTTCAAGAACACTGCTCGTCTTGTTAAAAGTTAGACAACAACATTCAACGACTCCTTCCACGGAGTAAAACGTTTATCCTAACCTACAGAAGACTACATTCCCGAAATATTTATTGAACTTCATAAAATGAGAATAAATGTGATCTGATGATGCTTATTTAGAAGACTGTAAAAGCTGCCTAATAACTAGTCTTCTCTCAGTGGCATATGTTATTTAAATTTGTTATGTTCTTTCAAAAACGTCCAACTAAGGACTCGCTGCAGAGTAAAGACATATTTTCAAACATGCATAGAAATTACAGATGTACTGCTTGGAGAAAATTAATTTTATCCTAATTGAGATGCCTCGCTTACGTGATTTTTTAATCTGATCCTGAATTTCTTAAGAGATCGAAATTCATCTCCTTTATTAGACAGATGCATTCATTTCAACCTAATACTGATAGAAATTCGCTACGGTATACAACCGATATTATGAAAATTCTTAAAAATGGGAAGAAGCACAGAAAGCTAGACGTCAACTAGATGTTGACGATAACGTAATTACAGCTGATGCAGACGTTTAAAGAATAGAGCTGGAGGAATGGTCAATATTCAGGAGCATGACAGGAGCCAATGTTCGAAGCAAAGAGGTCTAATAAATGTGTGCTTTGAAATGTATATCTTAAGAGCAATGAGCACTTCATCTTCGATACTATTAAACAACTCTTTGCAAGCTCTTTGCTTTCCATACTTTCAGAGGAGATACTTTGGACGAAACAACAAGACGTTGTGAAATAAATATGAGTTCTAAAACGCAAATCTTAAAGAGCTATGAGCACTTGTGAGTAGAAGAGTTGTATTTCACACTAACGAAGATGAATATGTGTTCATAGCTCTTAAGATGGGCATTTTAGAGCCCATGTTCACAAACATTTTTTACTTCGAATGATCTTTCCTGTCATATCTCTGAAACTGGCCATTCCTCCTGAGGAACCTGTACAAGCAGGGAGTATCACAGTTAAAAGCGAAAAATGAGACTGGTGAAAGTATACGATAATAGAAGCAAATTATTCCAGTAAACCTGAATCCGCAAAGAAGACGTTTGTGAGATAATAGAGAATAAATGTTTACTAGCAGCCACTGACTTCACTAAACTTGACTTCCATGTAAGTGGCTTCAAATTTCAAACATGACCCATGATCCATGGTACATGCATGATAGGGCACCAGCACATTATGGTGTGGATATAAGACGATATCTAACACGCCTACACTACCCAAGAGGAATAGGTCAATCGAGGGGTTTACCTTGGTCTCTAATGTCACGTGACCGGAATCCTCTAGACTCTTTTGTCTGGCCCCATCTCTGAAATGAAATGTACGGTACTCTCGTTAAAACGTTTAAAGAACTAGAGCAGCGTGTCAGCGAGAGCAGTTATGTCAAGCCTTAGAAGACTATCCGAAGGCTTATGAAAGACTGGGTAATCTACTCGAGTGACGAGTAATCAAATGAGACCACTGTGTCTTATATCTCAGAATGCAGTGGAGCAGAACAAGACGTACTTTGAGATGTATTGCATTGCGACGTTGTGTCTAAGTGCCTGAATAAAAAAATTCAAAATACAAAGTAAACCAGGAACACAGCTGATTGAAAAATGACTGTGAAATCAGAAAAGTCGGCCTCCAAATCCTAGATCTAAAAAAGAGCTGCATCGCCAAATGTATGATACCGAATACGTGGACTGCCCCGTTTTACTACAGCCCCTGTTTCCAGAGGTGACTAAAAATATGTCCCCAGTGTCCAAACATTCCTAAGTATCAATTCCAAAAGCTTAATCCTCATAAAATTCTTCCGCACTGACTTCTATTCCCGTTTCTTTAGGGAAATAGCCTTGAATAAATTTGGTCTCTATGCCTCACTCACTCCCCTCGGAAAATTGTACTTCGTGACAACACGACCAGTCAAATTATTCTCCTATGAATACTGCCGTCATTAATGAGATCATCATCTACAAACATATGAGACAACTGCCTGAATTTTCTCAAAACTTTCGTAAGGTCATTGTTTATAGGATCCAAGACGGTTACGATTGTGAAGGTCATCATTTTCCATGCATATCTTAGTGTTTGGTCTGAAAATATGTTCTGGAAGTTTGTTACAATAGAGCTGAATTATACAAATGAATAGTTTTTGAGATTAAGGGTAGTATGCCCGCTCGGTTAGCCTTGCGATCTAACACGCTGCTTTCCGGGCGGGAAGACGTGACGGTCCGCGGCACGAATACGTCCGGCGGATTAGTGTCGCGGTCCGGTGTGCCGCCGAGCCTGTGAATGGTTTTTAAGGCGGTTTTCCAGCTGTCTCGGCGAATGCGGGCTGGTTCCCCTTATTCCGCCTCAGTTGCACTATGTCGGCGATTGCTGCGCAAACATTTTCTCCACGTACGCGTACACCATAATTACTCTACCACGCAAACATTGGGGTTACAGGTTTCTGATGTGGGACGTTCCCCCGGGGGGTCGGGTGGGGGGTGGAGGTGAATGGACTGCTGTAGCCTGTTGCGAGATTGTGAAACACTGAGGGCTACGGCGGGTACGAAGCATATCTGTCGTTTCTAGGTCCCAAATTCAATCCAGTACAGGGGTAGTATCATTTTCGTCAGTGAGTGTAGCCGGTGAATTCACCAGTAACGAAGGAATAGTTATATGTTGAAGTTATTTGTGTTAATTTGTGGCCAGCCACTGTGGCCGAGCGGTTCTAGGCGCTTCTGTACGGAACCGCACTGCTGCTATGGTCGCAGGTACGAATCCTGCCTCGGACATGGATGCGTGCGATGTCCTTAGGTTAGATAGGTTCAAGCAGTTCTAAGTCTAGGTGACTGATGACCTCAGATGTTAATTCCGATAGTACTTAGAGCCCTTTGATCCATTTTTTGTTTGTTTTTTAATTTGTGCTGATGCGGTTGGGAGGGATATCGTAAGGCCGTTGGACCGTCTTGCGGCAAGCTTACCAACTATTACGACTGGTTCTAGACATTCTGGACAATGACCTTGGGATGGAAGTGCCGCTCGCCCGCATATTCCATTGGGACAGATCTGGGGACCTTTGTGACAGGACAGTGCCTTGTGTGGACGAGCTATGATCTGTCGGAAAATGACTCCACGTTACTGTCACGTGAAATGTAATACACGAGGACAGCTTGTGCTTGATGTACCGTTGTGCCATCAGAGTTGCTCAGTCACTACCAGTCGTCCCACAACATGATGCCAGGAGTAGCACCATTGTACTGTCGAAAACATTCAAAGAATGGGACATCTTCCCTGGACGTTGTCAGACCCGCCGACAATAGTAATCCTAGGTAGCGTAGAACCGTGATTCATCGCTGAATGCAATGCAGCGTTCTTCAATAACGTCCATACTTTTTGGTTACGGCACCACTCCAAACGCAGCCGTTCGTGTTGGGGTGTCAACGACAGCCTACGCATGTGATGGGAATTCCGTTGTGATCGTGCTGCTACTCTCCGACCAGTGGTGCAGAATGACACAGAATTTAGCAAGGCGTGCACTATTTTTTCTAGAATGGCAGGCGTAGACGTGAAGGATTGCTGTGTGAATGATGCTTAATATCAGAAGCCTCGTTTGTAGTGCTTGACTGCAAACTTTGACAACGGATGTGCCTGTCCTCACGTTCCCATGCAGTCCAAAATCGGGTCACTGTCACATCTGAATCCCCCCAAAAAATTGATTGTTGCACTATTCGGTCGATAAGACCCACAATGAGACCCTTTTCAAATTCTTTCGTGTGCTGATAACTCTGTCTTACTCAAGTGCACTATATTTCCGAGTTCGTCACAGTATCACTAAATATCTGACGCTGTACATACACTTTATGTGCTATACAAGGCCTGGTGACAACACTACCACGAAAACAACTAATGCACTCTGGTGGACGTTCTACGTGTCACAGAGAATTGCATTTACGGACCTGTCCACAGTGTGTACGTGAAATTACAGTGGCACCTGACTATGCCTTCTGCGTGCTTCAATTATTTTATCGGGTGTTGTATTGGTCGTTTTAATGGTGGTCATCCGTGCGAAGACAGCTCCGACCCAGACGACCTGAAGCGTACATTCCACTGATGCCAAACCACCGCATTTGTGACTTCAGTGGTGTCAAGCCTGAGTTCATTGGAGGTCAGGGTGGAGGTCAGTTCTGTTTTCAGACGAAAGCTGGTTCTGTCTCGATGTCAGTGATGGCCACGAGTTGGTTACAAGGAGGACAGTTGAGGGCCTGTAACCAACTTGTCTGCGTGCTAGACAAAGTGGATACACCTGGCATTATGGTCAGGGCTGCGATTTCCTCTGACAGCTGGAGCACTCTCGTGGTAATCCCACTAAACCTGACCGGAAATTTGTACGTCACTCTGGTTATTCGATCTGTTGTGCTGTCAATCACGAACAGCAATCCAGGAGATGTTTCCCAAAAGAATGACGCTTGCCCACGTACCGTTGTTGTAGCCCAACGTACTCTACTAAGTGTCGACATGTTGCACTGGCAGCCGGGTGGGGTGGCCGAGTGATTCTAGGCGCCTCAGTCTGGAACCGCGCGACCGCTACGGTCGTAGGTTTGAATCCTGTTTCGGGTATGTATGTGTGTGATGTCCTTAGGTTAGTTAGGTTTAAGAAGTTCTAAGTTCTAGGGGACTGATGACCTCAGCTGTTAAGTCCCATAGTACCCAGAGCTATTTGAACCTTTTTTTTTTTTTTTTTTCCACTGTCCTGTTCAATATTCACGTCTGTCTGCAGTGGAACACATATGGGACTGCAGTGTCATCTACAAACGGCGTCAACCATCCCTGTATTGTCTGACCTAGTGCAACAGGCATGGACCTCCACCTCAAATGACTTCTGCCATCTGTCAAACACAATGCATGCACAATTGCGTGTCTGGATGTGACATTCTGGCGGTTACACCGGTTATTAATGTAGCAGTATTTCACATTTGCAATAGCGTATCTCATACTTACATTAACCAGTGATCTTGTAGTATTAATTACTTAAATATTTTATTACGCAACTTATTTTTTGATTTTGCAGTTTCTTTCTGTCAGAATACAAAGTGAGCTAAATTCGCGCACTCGGGCTTCAGTGCGCGACTCCTCACATGCCAACGATAAAAAAAAATGTCTGTCACAAAATTTCGTCCGGCGAGTACATCTGGCAGAAAAAGGACGTTAAAAAGTGGCAATCTGGCAACACTCTAACCAAATGTATGGTAACTACGCACACAGCAGTCGCGCTGTGCTGTTGGTGCACTGGATGCAGTGTTGAGTTAGCCTACAGGAGATCGAGATTTCGATCCTGGGTTGGGGCGCATGTTCTTTATTTGCTAATTTCATACTGTAATATACACCGTTTCTAGGTCAGATGTATCCTAAATTTGCAACATTTTGTGAAACAAATGACTTGTCATAGGGCAGCATAGGTACAAAAACAGTATCAGTTTCGAGATGTTAAAGATGATAGCACAGTACAATAACACAACATCTATTTGTCATTTATACTATATGTAATATGAGGACTCAGATGTCGCGCATTAGCAACGAGTGACAATAATAATGTCCGAATTAATGATAGCATGATCTTCACAATAGAGCACGTTGTCCTCAGAACAACAGATGCTCAAAGCGACCTCCCCGCACGTCCAAACATTGCGCAACCCGCCGCATCATACAGCTCCGGACCTTTCACAGCAAAGCTGCGTCCACAGTAACAAGAGCAGCATGAACACGCGCTACCAATTCTTCCATATTCGTCAGCTATGTAGAGTACAGGTGCTCCTTCAGGTGTCCCCACAGGAAGAAATCCAGGGGATTTAGGTCAGGTGAACGCCGTGGCCATACAACTGGACCTCCATGTCAGAGCCATTTCCCTGGAAATGTTTTGTCCAAATACATTCGCATATTAATTCGAGTTTGGATGTGCACCATCATGTTGGACCATATCCTCTGTCGAACATTTAGTGGTACATCTTTCAGTGCATCGGGCAGATAGTTGGAGAAGGCTGCATGATACCTTCGTACAGTCAACTGGTCAGGCAACACGTAGGGGCCCCGACGTTGATACCAAAGCGAACTTGATATCCACAGTCGGGTGACGTACCGGTTAACCTCACACTAATGGTGGGAAATGTGCATATTGAAGACACCCTCACGAGTGAATGCTACTTCATCCGACCATGTTACGGTGTTCACGAAGTCATCGTTGGCTTCCTGTTGTTGTTGGAACCATTCACAGAATTTCATCCGCTGATGGCGATCTGCAGGATGCAGGTGTTGCTTGAAAGCATAATGATACGAGTAGAGCTTATGCTCGTGCAGCACGTTAGCGACCGTGTGTTGTGAGACATGCAGCTGCCTTTCTACGCTACGTGTACTTCGCTGAGGATCTTGGTGCATGACCTCCAGAATAGCTTCCTCAGTAGCTGGAGTACGGCGAGTAAGTGGACGACCTCTGTTACGCGATGGTGGAAGGAGAGAACCTGACTCCTGAAGGCGCAGCTCCAGACGACGAAACACATTTTAATCTGGATGGCGTCGATGAGGATATCTAGCAGCATATTCACGAGCGGCAACACAAGCCCGGTTATCAGATGCACCAAGGACCTGAAGCATATCCATGCATTCATCGTTTGTGTATGCCATACGTCTGCCACACTGGTTTAGAGGCCTACAACGAGAAAATTCGATAGGTGTACGCATGTACATTGGAGTCTGTCGCGGGCTTGTTACTCCGCTAGAAACTAGTCCCTGTCTGATGGACAGTCCGCAGCTCGTGGTCGTGCGGTAGCGTTCTCGCTTCCCACGCCCGGGTTCCCGGGTTAGATTCCCTGCGGGGTCAGGGATTTTCTCTGCCTCGTGATGACTGGGTGTTGTGTGATGTCCCTAGGTTAGTTACGTTTAAGTAGTTCTAAGTTCTAGGGGACTGATGACCATAGATATTAAGTCCCATAGTGCTCAGAGCCATTTGTCTGATGGACAGCGCATACAGCATAAACACGCCGTCAGTCCTGCGCGCTGTTGCACCTAACGTGCACTACCCCTCTGGCAGATATTGTTCTGCGTGATTCATCCCGACAACGCTAATTGTGAAATGCTCAATCTCGAATTAAACTGTTTCCCTAGTGGTAATAGACGTGATGTTTCCACAGTCGCCGGCCGAAGTGGCCGTGCGGTTCTAGGCGCTGCAGTCTGGAACTGCGAGACCACTACGGTCGCAGGTTCGAATCCTGCCTCGGGCATGGATGTGTGTGATGTCCTTAGGTTAGTTAGGTTTAACTAGTTCTAAGTTCTAGGGGACTAATGACCTCAGAAGTTGAGTCCCATAGTGCTCAGAGCCATTTGAACTATTTTTTTCCACAATCCCATCGATAAAATAATAATAATAATAATAATAATACATTGAGACACGTACTAAAAAGCATGCTGTTTCCAGACTGGATGGTGAAAGACATAATTAGGGGGACCATGGTGATAACACATACAAATAGTAACCGAGTTTGGACATTATTCGCAAAGCACGTTGCTAGTCCTGCTGGTAACGTAAGAGCCTAATGAAATATAATGGACATGAACGAGGCAAGAATAATAGTTAGTACTAATCTATGAGACCATTGGAGGAGGATACAAAGAAGACAGGCTTCACATCTAGTAGATGAAGGGGTGCGAATAAGCTCACGCCCACGACGTGAAAAAGGCTTCTTTCAAAGCTTTTTTTCCTTGAAACTTCCTGGCAGATTAAAACTGTGTGCCGGAGCGAGACTCGAACTCGGGACCTTTGCCCTCCGCGGGCAAGTGCTCTACTGACTGAGCTACCCAACCACGACTCACGCCCCGTCCTCATAGCTTTAATTCCGCCAGTACCTCGTCTCCTACCTTCCAAACTTTACAGAAGCTCTCCTGCGAACCTGCAGAACCAGCACTCCTGGGAGTGCAGGAGAGCTTCTGTGAAGTTTGGAAGGTAGGAGACGAGGTACTGGCGGAATTAAAGCTATGAGGACGGGCCGTGAGTCGTGCTTGGGTAGCTCAGTCAAGCCAGCACGGTAGCTCAGCGTGTTCGGTCAGAGGGTTAGCTGCCCTCTGTAATAAAAAAAAAAACTGAGTTAATGGATCAACGACGAACTGAAACGGGTGTCTTGCGACGTCCGGCCCGACCAGATGGAACAAACAGAAACGAACAAAATGAGTTTAAAAAAAGAAAAGTCAGTCCCGAGTTCGAGTCTCGGTCGGGCACACAGTTTTAATCTGCCAGGAAGTTTCATATCAGCGCACACTCCGCTGTAGAGTGAAAATTTCATTTTTTTTTCTTTATTGTCATTTTCCACCTCATAAAAGGTGGGCTAGCAGCGGAAAAATTTTACTCCGCTCTTCAGCCACAAGCAGTACAATAAGAGAGAAAATCAATGAAGACAGAAAAGTAACAGAATGGCGATTAAAAAACAGTAGATACAATAATTAAAAAAACATGAAGCCGTTCACATTCGACGAAAAACAAGAAAACTGTCGGCACTGTGCACAAACACTGATGATTTAGACGACACATGCGAACGAAGGAATGTGGGCGGCGAACACAGCGAATCACAAAGACGACGGCACATACACTAAACCAATGGCGATGATCTCCGGCGCGCGAATGTACACTTAACGTGCTCGAGTCCGGGGGACTGCCAAGAGGGGAAGAACGTGGTGGGGGAGGGAGAGGGGAGAACAGAGATGCCAATGGGAGGAAAGATGGGAGGAGGAATGAAGGTATGGGGGGTAGGGGAAGCCCAGGGGAGGAGGGGGGAGGAAGGGAAGAGGGAGGGAAGGGAGAGAGAAGGGAGAGAGGGTACCCTGAGGAAAAAACACAGGAAGTGGGAGGGGAGGATCAAAGGAGGGGTAGATGGAGAGGAGGAGGGCATCATCAGGGAGGGGGTAAGGAGAGCGGAGAGATGGAGAGCAGGTGGGACGTGGAAATACAGGCGTGGCAGCGAACAGGGGTGGGAGAGGATATGAGAGACAAGTGGGTGTGGAGGATCTAGTTTACAGGAGGTGTAGAGGAGCTGTATCCATTCGAGGAAAAGGAGGAGGTGGGGGAACGGAATAAGGTAGTACAGGATCCACGTGGGGGAGGGGAGACGGATGCGATAGGCGAGGCGAAGAGCATGGTGTTCGAGAATTTGAAGGGATTTGTAAAAGGTAGGAGGGGCGGAGATCCAGGCAGGGTTCGAGGTCGAGGGAGAGGAAGATAGCGGAGTGACGGAAATTGAGCTGTTCGGAGAGGAGATGAGTGAGGTGAAGGAGAAGGTCATCGGTAGAGAAGGGCGGCTGAAAGCCACACTGGGTAATGGGAATGAGGCGGTGCTGGCAGAGATGGTGGTGGATACGTCAGGTAAGGATGGATTCCAGCAGAGGATAGGGCGGATAAGTGATTTATAGGTGTGGAGGATGGTGGAGGGGTCCAGACCCATGGACAGCCAGAAAGGAGCTTGAGAAGATAGAGTTGGGAGTGTGGTTTGGCTTGGATTGTCTGGAGATGGGGGGTCCAGGAGAGGCGACGGTCAAGGGTGACGCCAAGATACTTAAGGGTGGGGCTGAGGGCATAGGAAGGCCATAGATGGTGACATAGAAGTCTAGGAGGCGGAAGGAAGGTGTGGTTTTGCCTACAATGATCGCCTGGGTTTTGGAAGGATTGACCTTGACCAACAACTGGTTGCACCAAGTGGTGAACCAGTCAAGATGGGATTGGAAAAGGTGTTGGGAGTGCTGTAGGGTGGGGGCAAGGGCAAGGAAGGCGGTGGCATCGGCGTACTGGAGAAGGTGGATGGTGGGTGAAGGCGGAGGCATGTCCGCCGTATACAAAAGGTACAGAAGAGGGGAGAGGACGGAACCTTGGGGCACACCGGCGGAGGAGGAGAAGAAGGTGTAGGAATCCGTGCTATGGATGGTGATGTAGGAAGGACGTTGGGAAAGAAAGGACTCGATCAGATGGACATAGTTAATAGGGAGGGCGAAGGTTTGGAACTTGAAGAGGAGACCGGAATGCCACACATGGTCATAGGCGCGTTCGAGGTCGAGGGAGAGGAAAACAGCAGAGCAACGGAAATTGAGCTGTTTGGAGAGGAGATGAGTGAGGTGAAGGAGAAGGTAATCGGTAGAGAAGGACGGCCAAAAGCCACACTGGGTAACGGGAATGAGGCGGTGCTGGCGGAGATGCTGGTGGATACGTCGGGAAAGGATGGATTCCAGGACCTTGCTGACCACCAAGGTAAGGCTGATGGGATGGTAGGAGGAGACAGCGGACGGCGGTTTCTCGGGTTTAAGGAACATCAGGATGTGGGCGGTTTTCCACAGGTCGTGGTAGTAGCCAGTGGCCAGGACTACATTATAGAGCCTGGCCAGAGTGGAGAGGAAGGAGGCAGGAGCTTCACGAAGGTGGCGATAGGTGACACGATCGTGACCGGGAGCGGTGTTGCGTTTCGTGCGCAGTGTAGCAATGATATCCTGAGTAGTGATGGGGGCATTGAGTTCGGTGTGTGCAATGTTGTCCAAGTACTGTAGACCAGGAGCGAGGGGAGGGACAGAGGTGCCAGTTCGATCGCGGACATCCGGGAAGAGGGAGTAATCGAACTGGGGATCGTCTGGGATGGTAAAGACATCGGAGAGGTAGGAGGCAAAGTGATTGGCCTTACTAAGGTTGTCAGGGAAGGGCTGATTATCAAGAAGGAGAGGGTAGTAGGGAGGGGGTTTAGATCCGGAAGGCGGTGTAAGGATGACCAGTACTTCTTTCAAAGCTGACCAATTTTCCTATTTCTACGATTGTAGTACATAAGTCCAAATGTTTTCTAGAGGACCCACTGCAATCGCTGTTGACGATTAAGATGCCAGATACCGTACCACCTGGACTTCATCTACCAACTATCTATACAGGGTGGTCCATTGATAGTGACCCGGCCAAATATCTCAAGAAATAAACATCAAACGAAAAAACTACAAAGAACAAAATTCATTTAGCTTGAAGGGGGAACCAGATGGCGCTATGTTGGTCTGCTAGATGGCGCTGCCATAGGTCAAACGGATATCAACTGCGTTTTTTAAAACTGGAACCCCCATTTTTTATTACATATTCGTGTAGCACGTAAAGAAGAATGAATGTTTTAGCGCAGTTGATATCCGTTTGACCTATGGCAGCGCCATCTAGCGGGCCAACCATAGCGCCATCTGGTTCCCCCTTCAAGCTAGACGAGTTTTGTTCTTTGTAGTTTTTTCGTTTGATGCTTATTTCGTGAGATATTTGGCACGGTCACTATCAATGGACCACCCTGTATATGCTGCATGTGATTCCTCGTCCAGATTCAAGGCAGAATCCGATCGGGGATATTTTGAAAATTGAAAACACATGTTTGAAAGCGGGGAGCTGGCATCACTGTCACATTGTGTACCCCCATCCTATCAACAGAGATACGTGTATCAGCACACAAAGCTGTACCAACCATAGTAGTTCACTGAGTAGGTTGCTGGGACGTCAAACCCACGCGCATCACGAAACTATGCTTCGAACCCTTGTCAGGTTTCTTTTTCTGGTTTGGTCGTCCGTTCCCTAGTTCTCGTCGATTACAAGGAGGACATCATTTTTTCACATGACAGTAGCCTCTTACATAACATTAAACTGGATGCGTGTATCTACTAACTGTGCAGTGCACAGCTACAACTGGTTCTGTCAAGTTCATGAAGTATGACTTTTCAATGGAGTAGATAAACGATTAATGGATTAATATATTTTTTGTGCTGGGCGCTTCCTAAGAATGTTTCTTGTTGCCAGGAGCAATAATTAATAGACAGAGGTCGTCCTAGGACTAGGCGCACACCAGAAAAAGATGTCGCAGTTCTTGCAGCCGTTCCCCAACCACCTCGGCGAGGTACCCCTAGTTCCGCCTTGTGCTTCGATAGGGCAATTTGTACTTACGTCGTCCTATACCACAGCAGTGCGTGTCTCGAATTTGGATTTACTCAGTCTTGTGTGTCTACCGGCTGGTCGCGTTTTCTTCCCTAGCTGAGTTAGCTGTTGGTTTGTTCTCTTTTGGTGGCGTTCTACACCCACGCCATCATGTCTGTCGGGGTTTTCAAGAATATTCCTTGAGGGGGTACCATTCGTTTCAGTTTTGACTGCAGTACGCATCATGTTCAGTCAGGCGTTTTAGCAATTCACGACTGGTTAGTCCATACGATTCGCGTTGCATCTGATCAAGTAGATACTGCTTATTTTGTTTCTGATTTGCATGCATTTAATATTTCTTCCCACCTGAATGTTTGCGGTTACCAGATTAATGTCATGCATGCAGGGTAAGAAGGAACCTGCTTCCTTTTTAATGAAAGTGGCCATTTCATATCCAACTGTTTCCGACGGGTTTCGGATTTAACGTCGTCCTATGAAAAACGGCGTCCGTTGTAAGTAGCTGAACTAGTATATCTGCAAACTGCTGTCTACTTCTGCAGCTTTATAGGACATTGTAGAAACATAATGCCGCACTTCTTGCGACTTTGTGCCGTTACTGACACGTTCTGACGTGGCCCTGCTGCTTTTAAGGTGCCTGGACTAATAGCACAATTTAAACGCCGGGATGGAGAAAATTTTGAAGTCAGCCCTCTCAGATTTTGCCTGCCCGAGAAGGTGATGTTAACAGCGCTTCTTATCGTAGTAGTACTTCGAATACTAACGTTAATTGCGGTTCTTCTTTCGCCAGGTATGACCTGGCTTGTTCTGTTGATGTTGAAGTGAGTGTTGCATCTGCGTTCTCTTCTCCACTCATAGAGACGTCTGTTTCGGTGTGTTCCGATAATTCATCGCAGACATCGTCTGCTATTTGGATTTAATAGTGTTCTAAATGGTTCAAAGGGCTCTAAGCACTATGGAACTTAACATCCGAGGTCATCAGTCCCCTAGACTTAGAACTACTTAAACATAACTAACCTAAGGACATCACACACATCCATGCCCGAAACAGGATTCGAACATGCGACCATAGCAGCAGCGCAGTACCAGACTGAAGCGCCTATAACCGCTCGGCCACCGCGGGCGGCAATGGTGTTCCAGTGTAGTGCCATCCCTTACTAATTCTGACACAGTGGACCAACAAGGGTACTACGGATACTCTTCCGGTTAGTTAGATAAAGCAGAGAGCTTCACACGCAGCTGCATTGCCTGGCTCTTCTTTTTCTGATGATGATGTTCATCGCTCCTGTTTGTGTTTCTCGCATACCGTTGAGTGGTGTGGGAAGAGCTCCATCCACCCGCCCCACATCTTTCCACAGCGGACCTCGAGGAGCCCCACTCCTGGAGTGGTGTGAAACAACGTTTTGAACCTGATCGAGCAGCGTCATTCCTAAAACAAAATAAAAAAGTTATAGAATCTGCACCTTCCGGTGAGAAGAATTTAAATCATGTAGCTTCTTGGGGCCGGCTGGAGTGGCCGAGCGGTTCTAGGCGCTACAGTCTGGAACCGCGCGACCGCTACGGTCGCAGGTTCGAATCCTGCCTCGGGCATGGATGTGTGTGATGTCCTGAGTTAGTTAGGTTTAAGTAGTTCTAAGTTCGAGGGGATTGATGACCTCTGCAGTTAAGTCCCATAGTGCTCAGAGCCATTTGAACCATGTGTAGCTTCTTCTCCTCCATCTGCCGGCGTTGTGGAGCGCACGTCGTGATGCGTAAATTCTTTTCCAGTTATTTTTTCATGCCTTACATGTGTTAACTGATGTAGGCGTATACTTTTCTTACCATCAATGTGAAAAGGATAACCTCTTCATTACGGTTTGCTGCCCCACTACAGCTTATTTATGATTCCCAAGATGATGTGTGTTTGCAAGAAATATTTTTTGGTGTCTTTTGTGTCCCAGGTATTCTATGTTTTTCTACTGTTGCGCTGGGACGCTCTACTGGCATGGCAGTGCTTAATAGGGACGGTATATACTGTAGTTGACGGACTTTGAAACGCTTGGCAGTGGTCGGGGTACAAGGTGTAGTTTTTATGATCTCACCTTAATTTTTCTTTATGTTTCCTCTGGCTCTGGTCGTGCATATGACCGCTCGGGCTTTTATAAAGAAGATGTAATTTGCTTACTTCAACAAAGTCAGCGAAAATTTTTGATGAAAGGAGATTTCAACTGAGTCTTCGTCCTGCGGATGAGACTCCAAATTATATCTATTGTCGTGGCATCGTTGGGTCTACAGGATTCTTGGATCTGCAGATATCCCACATTAGTGCTGTATACGGATTTTACAACTACTTCTAGTAGTCGACTGGATCGCTACCCTATGTAGCCAACTTTGGTCACTTGATGTAATTCCTGTCGTCTTCACTGACCAATGTGCTGTTTCAATGACTCTTAATCACGTCCTGCGGTGGGTACATCTTTCATGCCCCATTTGGAAGCTAAATATTTTACATCTCGCAAACAGGTCTCTGGATGATGTCACTGGTGTCGTGTGGGAGCGGGCAAGAAATTCCGAAGTGCATTATCCTTCACATATGGAATGGTGAATTGCCACTGTCAGACCTCAGCTTCACAATGCACTCATGCATCTTAGCGCTGGTAAACCGGCTGTTATGAGGAGGACTCGGCAATTTTTATTATGCTGTCCCTAGTTTGTCAGACATCAGCAAAAACAACCTGTGAGTGCATTAGCGTCTCTAGAAACAGTGGCTGGGGTTAGGAGCGTACCGTTATTGTAGTACAGAATACATTGGTGTTTAGATGTATACAATTTGTTTAATTTCAGAATTATTGTCAAAGAAGTAAACGAATTTACATAGGTCGTGACATGACAATGCTAGGGCAGTTGTTAAGATAACGCATTACATCCTGTTAAGCCGAAATTACATTGAACACAACAATATAAAATTTAAGTAGAAGGTTCTCTACAAGTTGAAGTTCGCCAATATTACGACAAATCATCCGATTCCGGTTATAAATTTGGTACTATTTAGGATGACAATCAAGTCTACGGAGGCTTGTTAGTTTTTATGACAAGACGAGCAACCGATTACTCAAGGTTGCTTGAGTTCACAGTGGTCGCAAACTGGTGAACTAACAAGTTAACACCTCTGTTAGCGGCATTTACCTTAGCCGCGATGAGCTGTCGGCTGCAGGCCTCCTCTCGCCCTCTGAAAACCCTATAAAAAAGCTAATCAAAACCTTTACTGATTTTATCAGCAGAAACTGTCCTATGTTTCTCATTAGGCGATAATACATGCATTCTGGAAATATGGCGACATACACATGCATAGATGGAGCAGTGTGTGTACTACAATACCCTCTCAGTTCTCGTAAGAACAATTAACTACGTGGCTGTTTCATTTCTCCACTGTTGGAGCTCAATGACTCTTCAGCTAATTTCTAGCTGAATGTCAGCCGAAGTGAATGCAGTGTTCACCCAAAATTCCTCTTTTGGCGTCGAACAGAGCGTGATACGCCCTGTTCTTCACTTGATACTGGTTCAAAGGAGACTCCCAGAAGTTTTCGGTCTTGTGCCTTTGATAGCAAACTGTCCCCCACTGGTCGCAGGTTCGAATCCTGCTTCGGCCACGGATGTGTGTGATGTCCTTAGGTTAGTTAGGTTTAAGTAGTTCTAAGTTCTAGGGGACTGATGACCTCAGATGTTAAGTCCCATGGTGCTCAGAGCCATTTGAACCATTTGTCCCCCACCGGTGTCGTTTCGTGTTTCACGTCACGGCTTTTCCAGACCAATTAGAGTGTTTCTTTCACCTTGTGGAAACTGCCTCTGCCAATCGTAAAGGGCCTACCTTCAAACTGCTTCGAAATTTCTCCCCTTTCTACTCCTTCTGAGTTTATTCCAGCCAACTGGACATTTTGTGCCCACTCCTGACACCTAAAAGTTACACACAAACGTCACAATCGCACCACAGGCATTTCACGTGATCACCTGCATCGCTGGTCTATTTGTATCCATCTGGAAATACCCCACGCAGTTTCCTAAAGAATTTCTCTGTAGCAAGCAGTGCTGGCCCACAAACTTCTCTCCTGCTGTATCGCCTGGCGCATTCATAGTCCCCCTCGCCACCGGTCACCAACCCATTTTTAAAAGCGTTCCATTCTATTTGGGCTGTGATGGCGTAATTTTTGTCTACGCTCAAATCTGCTCATTACCACCAAAGTATGTCAGGTGACATACTCATCTACTTGTTACAACATATAAAATCTTTCATGTAAGGTGTGAAATTGACATTCATTCAATCTGCCACCATACATATCCTCCTCCTTCCATGTTCAGTTTTGCGCTGGGTCAATCAACGGTTGAGAAATTGATTGAAGTCAGTGCAAAATTGTTTTCAGCTGCTGACTGTAGCAACTGTTATATATTTATATTGACCAACTCTGTATTTTAGTATGGCACAATTTAACAGTTGTTCTTTTAGTCTCTTTTTCGTTATTTTTGCACCGCAATTGATTTTCTGTGTACTACTGATTTGAGCACTAAAGTAATGTTTTTCCAAAATTTAACATGTTTTTACTAATTTTCTGATTTAATACAATTATTTAAATAACGTGAAGCCCTATTGTTTCTATTTTATAGTTGTCTATATTTTAATTTAATATTAAACAAATTAGAGATTTGATATAAATTTTTACCACTAGTAATTTTTAAATTTGAGACTGATTTTTTTTTTTTTACATCAAGACTTACGTTAAATGATGATGGAAATGTATTGAAGTTGAGGAGACATTCCTTTAAAATTATCCTCGCCTTTTTCAATACGTATGTCTGATTCTCGACCTTAGTTTAGCATGTCAATTATAATTCAAGAAAGTTTTATTTCTCACAATGATTTCTTAATTTAAGTTATGCTTAACACCACCCTTCTCATAACTTTACAAGCACAATCCCATTCACCAACATATTTATATTCCCCTCAAAATCCTAAACTTATGCATTACAACTTTACAGAAGAATTCAATTTGTCTTTTACAAATATATTAAATTTCTAATCCTACTAATTACCTTGTAAATATTAAAGTAACAGCATTAAATTGCAAAACCCTTTCTTCTACATAACCTACATTTTAACAAAAACATTAAATACTGGAACCTTAGCCTCCCAAGAAAATGTCAACATTTGGTTTTCTTAATTTAGATGTGCTGTAAAATATGATATACAAGAAAATGTTATTGATGTGTCAAGGTTAAAAAAACTTATAACTATTGTTAACAAAAATCTGTTTCTTGCACAAAACTCTTCAAAAATTAAATATTTTTAAACAACAACAAACTTCTTGTGTTCGTAAAATTTTTTATTTTTGCTGTTTAATCTGATACTAGTCTGTCACAGACAGTCGCTTCTCATGTATCTTCAACGAGTTTCATTGAAGCCGTCATTCTCCTTTTCCTGCGCCTCGGCGTGTCTCTTCTGAGCTTGGGATGACGGGCGGCAGTGAGAAAGATTGCACGAGATTTGCATGTATTGTGCATGCTCGGTTGCCTGTGATCCATTCCGCATGTACCCATGGCGAAATAAAATTAGAGATCTATTATTAGCAGCATAAACTTAAATTCTTCGTCAGTCTTCGAATCTTTATACCAATCCATCGTTAGTTATTTCGCTCCGTGTTTTCTATACAAACAGTCATCTCCCATCTCTCAGTGTGACATTGGCAATCTGCCATAAGGAATATCGGACATTTGTATTGCTAGAACAGTTAAAATTGAATTTTTTGTTGGTAGGTAGGTGCAATAATGGTCTTGTATGGGAAGGGATTTAGAAAGGTTTCTTGATTTCTTCTGGTTCAGACTCTTCTTTCTTCCTAATCTTCTGTGTTTAATCTTCTTTTCTTGTTGCATCTTTCTATCTACTCACTTGTGCCTTCTTTCTTCTCTGGACCAGGAATTGAGAATTAAGACCTGCTTAACCTCATTACTGTATAATCCTTTCCTATAGTATTTCCTTTCAAATCGTTGTGTACCCTTTATTGTATCAGGTTCTTCATCTGGATAGATCGGACAGGCTTCCCTCATTCTCTTGCTTATTCCCATGAGTGTTCAGGGAAAGTTTCGCAGTTGCTGGATTCCGTATAGTATGACGATAGTTTCAGCCATTCTGTATCTTGAGTTACAGAAATGCGCCTCTTCTTCTTCCGGTGAATTCAAACATTCGTTCGTTCTTGATATAGCATGTCCGCCGTCTTTCAGTTTTGGTGGACAGCCATCGTATCTCCTTGTTGCTCTAAGCCGTTTGCAACAGTAGTGCAGATTCTTATCTCCTAACAATCTTTTATATTTATTTCCCTGACATCTCATTTTAATAGCAACTTGTGGTACCTTCCACCAATCATCAATGCTCCTCATTGTTCTAAAAAACTATCTCCTCAACTAAATGTTCACCTTCTGCGACGGAACAAACCACAAATGAACATCTCCTTCTTACCTAATTCTTTACCTCCTTCCTAATTCTTTGCTTCCTTTCATCTACAAAAAAAAACGATTCTTTCTACTTCACACTACATTTTAAGAGAAAATGTACTACTATTTCGTCAAACTATCCACATGCTAATCTCTGTCTTTCTCCTTCCTTTCTACTCTTTCCCCATAACACATTTCGTTTGCGGAAGAGTTATTTTTGTTCTTGTTTTATTGTTCTTCCTTCACAAGTATCGTTTTGATATACTGACAAAGTTAACTAATTTACTTTAATGAGCTAAGTCAAATTAAAAATTTTTATTTGTATGGATTTTCTTAGCTTTACTACTAATTGACTTCTAGATTTTGCTCTTATTGGAATCTAGATATTTGATACAACTAGTTTTTCTTGTGGAGTTAATATTTGCTGTTTTACCCTTTATACAATTTCAAGTGACTCACATGATGGAAGGACAATGATTTTCCTGTTTTTGGGTTAACCAATGCCGTTCCTAAACCTCTTAGGAGAGGATATGTTCACTCCGAAAGGGAGCCTTTTGAACTGATAACTTCGTCCAATTGCGATAAAAGCCGTATACATTCCACATTCAGATGTTAGTTCTAATTACCAAAAACTACCCCTCAAATCAAGGGAAGAGAAAATCTTGGTTCCGAAGATCTTTTGTAAAAGCTCTTCCAATTTCTCTGGGCGATCAGTCTCAGGAACGATAGTGGAATTTATCTGTCGTGCGTCAATGACCAACCTAACGCGTCCTTCCTCCTTATCCACAATTTGCAATGGACTGTTGAATGTTGAGGTTGGAGTTCAATAATTCCATCATCTAGGATCTTATGTAATTCTAAAAATACATGTCTCCTGTAACACAGTGGATTAGTGTCCTTCCTCCTTATCCACAATTTGCAGACTTATGACCACAGCAGTTGAGTCCCATAGTGCTCAGAGCCATTTTGCAATGGACTGTTGAATGTTGAGGTTGGAGTTCAATAATTCCATCATCTAGGATCTTATGTAATTCTAAAAATACATGTCTCCTGTAACACAGTGGATTAGTGTAAGGCTTGTGACCACTAGCCTTGAATTCGTATTGAAAATTTGTAACGGCACCGAGTTTTGATAGAAACACCTCGGTATTTTGCGGCAATACTCCTTCTAATTCAGCTTTGTCTGTATCTGAAATATCCCTTACTTGTCGCAAATTATTACCTATTTCTTGATGAATTTCCCCCCTTACTTCGTCATCCGCAGGTATTGTTTCTTTCGCCCAACCAATACCGTGGAAGTCCCTCCTCCGATTAGTACAGATCCAGTTGCATGGTCAGTTGTTTATAAGCACCTGGCATCTCTTCATGTCTGAGTTTTTCTTCAAAAGTAAGACGTACCTTCCCGAGCATCATATACTCTTCGTCCATACTGAGTGTGACACAATTTTGACACATGAAATCAGTTCCGATGATTATGGGCACAGATAGTTTCGGCACGATTGCCATGTTCGCTTCTATTTCATGCTCCTGGCAGGGAAAAGTTACACGCGTTTGCCTAGTAATCACCGCCGACGCACCCACAATCGGTCCTTTAACTTTAACACATTGTTTCCGCAACACTGGTGGTGCATGTCCAGTGTCACATTTCCCAAAAAGTTCTCCCGAAATCGCCGTCATTTCGCTTCCCATATCGAGGATGGCATCTACAACCGTGCCACCTATCTCAACCCGAACGGTCGATTGCATATAATGAGGAGCTTTAGTTACTTTTTCATGCATTAACACCTCCTCTAGCGAGGCATATGTTAACCTGTCAGTGTGCGGGGCCTGCATTTCCCATTGGTTTGCTACAGTCACCTTATTCTCGTCATTACTCTTAGCAAAAAAAAAAAAAAATAAATAAATAAATAAAATGTTCAAAATGTGTGTAAAATCTTATGGGACTTAACTGCTAAGGTCATCAGTCCCTAAGCTTACACACTACTTAACCTAAATTATCCTGAGGACAAACACACACACCCATGCCCGAGGGAAGACTCGAACCTTCGCCGGGACCAGCCTCACAGTCCATGACTGCAGCACCTTAGAACGCTCGACTAATCCCGCGCGGCTACTCTTAGCAACTGTCATCTGAATTTTATATATATCATCTGACTAGGGTATCAATACTGGTATTGCGAATGGCGCATTATCCTCTTGGCATACCATTTCTCTCTCGGTTTCGTATTATGAACTACATCCTCCACAATTTGGTCGTCATCAGTTTTGTACAGCTGCCTAGATTAACTGTTTCCATCTCTTGTTCTTCATCCTCCGACGATTCCCAGTCAGTTGTCTGGTATTTGTATCTGATCATCCCCTAAAGGCCTAAACCACTATTGAGAACCACAGCTCTTGCTTTGTGCTATTCAACAGCGGAGTACGCCTGCCCAGTGTGGTACAATTATACCCTCGCCAAGCAAGTGGACATACCGCTTAATGAATCCTGCCGCATCATCACAAGCTGTCTGAGACCAACCCTGACTGATAAATTGTACTGCCTGGCAGGCGTGGCCCCACCAGATATTAGAAGGAAAGAAGAGGCCAGGAAGGAAAAGACAAAGACGTTGACCTCACCTGCCCACCCCCTGTACCATCACCAGCCAGCCCGCCGTCGACTAAAATCTAGAAAAAGCTTCCTGCACACAGCAGAAAGCATCGTCGGGACACCGCAGCTTGTGAGGCTGTAATGTGGCTAGAAGAAAACGCGCTCCTTGGGGAATGGTTAGTCCCAAACGAAGAACTCCCTCCCGGCCAAATGGAAGGATGGACGACATGGAAATCTCTTAATGGGCTGCGCTCTGGTGTCACACTGTCCTAAGAGAATATGCGCAAATGGGGCCTCTCAAATGAACCGGAGCTGTGTGACTGTGGACACACTCAAACCACCATCCACCTCACGCAGTGTGTGCTGTGCCCAAGCACCTGCACCATGAAGGATTTGATGAATGCCACCCCGGAAGCCCTGGACGTGGCCAGGTTCTGGTCCAAGACTTCATAAAAAAAAATAACTACGTGACCCTGCTTATATATCTGTATACTTTTATACTCTTTTTGTATTTGTTATGTACTTGATATACATGTGTTAATCATTCTGATTTTATGTACGATGCTTCGGACACGATTAAATAAAAATCCCCTAAACCTACTTCAGAATCTTGTTGATCAAAGCTTAGTCTATTTATGTATTTAATTATAAAATCAACTTCATTTGGCGATTGAATCTCTTGTGACTGGTCTTCGTGCCGTTGATCTCGTCAATTCTGTCTTTTACCAGGGTTTGGTGGCCTCAACTCGACTTCCTGTACCGGTTCATCTCGCGTGTGTTGTCCTGCTTAAGTCCGAATCTCCCCATCATAATGCATTCTAGGCATTCCAGTTCCAACCGAATAATTTGGGTTTTGTGGTGGAAAACCTGTAAGTCTTCCTGCTTCGTTTGCACGGTGATCATATTGCGAATTATAGTTACCACTATAATTTTTGGAACCAAGGCCATTTTGGTAATTCCACGGCTCACGAAAGCCATAGTTATTGTTTGATGTCTGTGAGTTGCCAAAACCACAGGTATTCTCCCATGGGCGATTACTATTCTTCCCAAAACGATTACCTTTTCCAACATTACTATTGCCATTGTAAACATTATTAAAGGCCATTCGGTTGCTATTATTCCCCGTATCATTGGTTTCTCTCACTGCACGTTGTTTCTTCGCGTCATCTTCACTGAAGATGAATTCAAGCCCTCTTAACATCCCTGTAAATGCCTGTATATTATCTCCTGCTCTGCCAACAAACGATTTCTGGTAACGCAAGGGTAACTTCATTGTGCACATACGTATCAGTTCCCCATCACTGTATGGATTGTCTAAACACTGATTCTTTTTCGTGATTTCTTCAAAAAATCTAACTGGTTTCTTTTCTCCCGAATTTTCAAATGACTCGTTCTCTAACAATTCATACTCACTGCACGTTGTTTCTTCGCGTCATCTTCACTGAAGATGAATTCAAGTCCTCTTAACATCCCTGTAAATGCCTGTATATTATCTCCTGCTCTGCCAACAAACGATTTTTGGTAACGCAAGGGTAACTTCATTGTGCACATACGTATCAGTTCCCCATCACTGTATGGATTGTCTAAACACTGATTCTTTTTCGTGATTTCTTCAAAAAATCTAACTGGTTTCTTTTCTCCCGAATTTTCAAATGACTCGTTCTCTAACAATTCATACTTAATCCTATTTTGGGTTTCCACGGAGCAGTATCGCTTCAAAAGGCAGACTTAAAATGTTCATACGACTGACAGTTCGTAGCTACACTTTGCGTGGTATCCACTATTGCGTCTTCCATATGACCACAAATGAAATCAAGTTTGTCGCTAAGTGGCCAATGCTCTGGTAAACCGAGTTTGAAATGATGTATAAACGTGCGGGGGTGTAAGCCGTTCCCGCTTTCTTCGTAGTGTGGGAATGTTCTGATTGTCAAAAAACGATCTTTGTCAAATTTTCCCATTGCACCGCTTGGCGTTAGTGTTTTCGCAGCATTCTCCGTTCCCTTCAACTGCGCCATGTTTCGCTTTATTCGTACTACCCCAATTAGATCCTGCGACGACGTATTTGAGTCCCATCTAGCACTGCATCTACGCAGTGGTGTGCAGTTGTCTAAACCGTACCGTTCCTCGTGTATCGGACTGCAAGGTACGTTTAAAACCTGTTTAGTTTAACCACCCTTCATTTATGCCCTTCCAACAGATATTTTGATATGTTGTATAGTATACAAATTCGTAGCGATTTGTGGGTTTGGAGCCGTACAAAGTCTTTACTCCAGCCGAAATTAAGGCTTTATGAGTCTTTCTGAGTTCACAGCAAACCATTCAGCGTCTTTAATAAATTACTGTTCCTTTTCCTTACAGACCAGGGTGTTATTTTACACTGGCTGTCACTTAGGAAAAGTTCCTTAATGTTAAAAAATTATCAGCCCATAACAGAGATCCAAACGGGAACGCTATGAGTGATCTGATTGATCGAATGGGCCATATTTTGTTCGGGTTGAAAGCTGCTGCTAGGAAGTGGAGGGTGGATGTCCCGTTCGCTGTCCGTTCCGCCAGACGAAATCTGCGCCGGCCAGAGATGAGTCGCGGTGGTACTGCGCTAATCTGCGCTCTGTCTCGGAAACTGCTGACTCTAAATTTTCTTGAGTTGCTGGAGAACCCCAGTCTGACAATGATAAATTATTTCAGAACAAACTGCGTAGTAGTGGCCTTGTTCCAAAAAGCCTCCCATTGTCTTGGTGTAATGCTTGTTTTAGACTGTCTAGTGACGTCCATCATACCTTTTGCATTGTTGTTTGTTGAGAAATTCTCCAAATTATCTCTTATTGCACGACTGTAATCCAAATGCATTACTTATTAATACTACCTGTATTTCTTCACGCGATATTTTAATAGGAAACCTGTATCGAATAAAGTGACGCAGGTTTATAGAAAATTATCGCGTTGGTTAATCATAGTTCAAATGGCTCTGAGCACTATGGGACTTAACATCTATGGTCATCAGTCCCCTAGAACTTAGAACTACTTAAACCTAACTTAACCTAAGGACATCACACAACACCCAGTCATCACGAGGCAGAGAAAATCCGTGACCCCGCCGGGAATCGAACCCGGGAACCCGGGCGCGGGAAGCGAGAACGCTACCGCGCAACCACGAGCTGCGGACGGTTATTCATGTTGCCTAGGCTGTAGCTTCCTAGTCGTCTTTGCTGGCACACTCATATTTTCGTATATTTTGTTTATCACCATGGAATATTGCAAGGCTTTTTTCTTGCAATGGTAATATGTATACATCAAGACTTATCGGACCATTATCCATCCTCGTCACAATATGGCCAAAGCTAAAGAACCATTGATACAGTATTAATAACTATGCTAGTGTTTTACTATTTTGTGGTTATGAACTTCATTGTCTGTGGTAGACTTAACGAGTTAAACCTATGAATTAGCAATCTTTTCTATGGAGAATCATTTACTAAGGTAAAACTGAAGTCTCTAAACAAAACTAACCTCTTGTATGTCTTACCGACTGACGGAATTTGGAGACGAAAGCCCTAAAATAAGATCAGGAGGATTTGTAAACAGCCGTAATTAAAACGATTTCATATTACATTCGAAATAGATAATCACAACTCCTACACACAGATAACATTCTTCCATCTACCAAGACTCATAGCCACAGTGTAAGCTCACATCACTCTTTACAGCCTAAAATTAAATGTAAAATAACTAACCAATATCAACAGCAGCTCTTTTTACGATGTGCAAACGACACCAGCTTCGAAAAGGAAATGAATGTCGTAAGAAATTAGGTACAGCGTATCACGAACACAGACTTCAAATTATTGCAATGGTAACAACAGACGTGAGAAAAGATTAAACATGAAAAAACAGTAAATTGATGTTGGGACTGATGCAGAGCAAACAATTTCAACACGGTGAAATATCAGTCACTCACAGTTGTCTCTGTTTTTGTCAATCTATGCTACCCTGTTCTCATACATAATTCTATGCTGCTTGCGTTAACTACAGTGTAACACAGATTTCGGAGGGAGTTCCATGACACAGTGATCATAATTATCTAAAAATCTAATACTTAGAATATTAACACCTTGAAACAAAATGTTCCTGACGGTCTGATGTCTCTTCGGCTCATAATTAGTATAATAAAAGAAGTCCACAAGTCAAAGAAATCAGTAAATTGATAAAAAATGCTATAAGAAACTCTAGAATCTAACTTAATTAGAAAATATTTGTTACAAAGCAACTTAAGGGATTACATTATTTATTCCAATACAATGTCATTACAATACAAAAGTAAATGTGCGATAATTGCGTATAGTTAACAACACACCCAAAGTGTTAATATTGTCAAGACAGGGTTCTTTGCTCCTCTTGTGAAACCACTAATTATACTATAGCTGCAAGTTTTAGTTTGCGACTAACTTCATATTCAGTTAACCCTTGTATTAACAAAACACATCAAATTTACGTTTACCCTCGTTTCTAAAGTAAATGCACATGCATATTGTCTAATTAAGAGAAAAAGGAAGGTTGTAACGTTTACAAGACAGTTCTCTGTCCCACTGTTACGAAACCGGTGCTAACTTTTCATGTGAAAGTATTGCTTGGTAACAAACTTCTGAGTCCAATACAGCTTACAGTGAAGAAAAACATAAGACAACAGACATACGTTTAACGGGCTTGATATTGTAATGGCACAAACACTGCGTACAAGTAATAATAAAACGAAATGAGAACACTAATGAGAGTTCAATTGACTGTCTTTGTGAAATACTGTTTCTGGATATATAAATGTTAGTTGGTTATCTCTTAATACTGAACTGAATCTGCTGCTGTATGGCTGTTGATGCCACATTTGCGGTAGTGTGTGTGTGTGTGTGTGTGGTTGTGTGCGTGAGCATGTGTGTGTGTGTGTGTGTGTGTGTGTGTGTGTGTGTGTGTGTGTGTGTGTAAGTTGTGTCTTTATGTGTGTGTGTGTGTGTGTGTGTGTGTGTGTGTGTGTAAGTTGTGTCTTTATGTGTGTGTGTGTGTGTGTGTGTGTGTGTGTGTGTGTCTATGGGTGTTGTGTTGTGCATGTGTTTGCGAGAGTGTGTGTCAGTACGTTTGGTGGGATGGGGGAAGTGGGAGGGAATAGAGACTGACAAAATTAGATAAGAGGTACAGAAATGAGTGGGATTTAAGCATCCTCAGTGGCGTTGAAATACTTTTTTGTAATGGGGGATACCAAATAATGGTGAAATGTTTTCCATAGGGGTATAGTGATTATAGCTATAGTAGTAAGGGTCGTGGCTGCTACACCCTTAAGGATGATAATCACTATAATCTCAATCATTACTTCTAGCACTAATTTTGATACGTCTTTGTCGTCTGTTTCGTTGAACTTTAGCTGTATGGTCCCCTGGGTATCTAGTACAGCTTGTTCTGTAGTCACATCAATCTCGTCGTACCGCTGTGGGTCGCCCTCTGTTTCATCTGGCAGTGTAGCATTAGCGATGGGCAGCATTTCTCCAGCTAGTTGATCGTATGCAGCATCATCCCTGAAAATCGGAAAAATGCAATGCCTACCCTTTCGTGTTAGTCTTCATCATGTTGTTTATAATTTACCTTCTCAAAATATTGTTCGACAGTAGTTAAAAATTAGTTAACTGATTCAGGTACGTCGACGGAACACTACTGAAGTAAAAATAGTATTTTTTAAAAACACGATTGCCTAAATAATCTCAAAATATTCAGCAATGTTTGTTGACTGTTCATTTTTTTCCCTAGTGTACTATAGCAACATACTTGAATAGTAATGTAATGCATGAATACAACTCTATAAGAAAATCTTTAAAGTTCAATGCAATATGCTGGTATATTGGTATGGAAACTATGTAATATGAGGAAATCTGAAACTGAGTCAAACGTAATTATCGCTATAGGTCCTAACCTCCTTGTTCACCCCCTCTCTTTTGAACCCTGCCTCCCCGTCTCTTTGACCATCTCCTACTCTTCTCTCCTCTCATTATTCATCTCCTCCTTATTTCCCTCTCATTCTCCGTCCCCAGAAACGAAATCTCGATTGAGAAATGAACTCACTTAAAATGAATTGGTAAATCGGTTGGAATCATTAGTGTAAGAGGTACAGGAAAGACCTCTTCAGCTGCTGGATCTGTGTGGGTAGTGTCTTCAAGGACAGTATTTCTCACAGTTTTAATCAGTGAACGGGCAGGACTGCAAAGTTTGGAATGATTAACACTCCATAATAGTATTCTAATGATAGGTAGGTAAGCATAAATACGATATTACTCATTACTCTTAAAACTGATTGCGACGAAAAAAAAATAAGCACACTAATGTGCCTACAAATTTTGTTTAAAAATATATGAATATACAAAGAGAAAGTATGTATACGGAAGGGAACAGTATATCCAATGGTTTAAATGCCGTAACAACAAAGTTAAACGACTGCGAGAAAGAAAACTAAACCGTACACTTACACAGCACTGCATTTTCTTTCTCGCAGTTGCTTTTAGCACAAAATCTGCAATCTGTTGCTTAAAAAGTATATAGCCTATGGCTGCCTGAATAATAATAGAGTATCGTTTAGCTATCTGAGGTAAAACGCTTGAGAAATTTTCCGATTTTTGCTAACAATGTGTCCCCATTATGTACTAATTATATATTTGTATATTACATATATTCAAAAAATATACAGCCAATATCTATCCGAAATTTTATTAGAGTATCGTGTAAAAATAGGAAATAAGTTGATAAAGAATTTTTCCAGAAGCTTACTAACGAAGTTTCCCCTTTGTGAATTACATACATATTTATGCACCCTACATATTAAGAAATACATATAGCTCACGCCTCTGATCGTTTATTAGACTACCGCGTAAGAATTTCGAGTAAATCAGTCAAGAACTTTTTGAGTTTATCACTAATTGCGTTCCCCTTCTGTCGAGCCAAGGAATTTTCGAAACTTTTTTGTAATAGGGTTTCACCCTAATATACTACATACATACTTAAGTATTATATTTATTAAGAGTACATATCATATGTCCATATGAATATTTGTTAAAGCATCGTGCATAAGTCTGAAGTGAAGAGATAAATAATTTTCGAGTTTTTTGTTAACAACTTTAAACAACGACTTGTCTTAATATAGAAGTAGAGATTTATATGCAGACTGTATTAAAAAAAAAAACATGTAGCCTACGTCTTTACGTACCTTTATTAAAGTATCATGTAAAGGTTTGAAGTAAATTGCTGGAGAACTATTCGAAATTTTTGGTAACCAAGTTAAACGACGGCCTTACTTTTATATGGTAGTGTAGATACAGGTTTGTATACACCATATGTATTTAACAGTTCTGGAGTCCATGTCCATCAGAACGTTTGTGGGAGTATGATATAAATCCTTGAAGTAATATGGTCAGGAAAATTTCGATTTGTTTTGCTAACTACGTTTCCCCATTATATAAAACATAATTATACACAATATTTATTTAAAAATATGTAGTCTATGCCGGTCTGAAGGTTTGTTACAGTAACGTGAAAAAATTTGGAGTAAATTGGTCATGAACTTTTGCCGGATTTAGCTAACAAGTACTTTCTTTTATATATATATATATATGTGTAGCATATCCCTGCCGGTACGTTTATTAGAATATCGTGTGAAACTTTGAAGCAGTCACTTCAATAACTTTCCGAAATTTATGTTAACAACCTTTTTCATGTGTAAAATGTATATATAGTTATATACCTTACACATTCAAAAAATGTTTTGCCATGTCCGGCCGAACGTTTGTTATAGAATCATGCAAAAATTTGAAGTAAATTGGTAACTAACTTTCAGAGATTTCTGATACCAACACTAAACTATGACTTGTCTTCATTTAGTGTAGACGTATAGATAATATTTATATTTACGCATCGTATATATTTAAAAATAATTAGTTTATGTCGTTCCGAGGAATTATTAGACTATCATGTAAAAATTTGAAGTTAACTGATAAACAACTTTCTAGAATTTTGCTACAAATCTTTCCGTTTTATATAGTTTATTCCATACACACTAAAAAATGTGTATCTTATATTCTCTCGGATGTTTATTAGAATATCTTGAAAAATTTTTAAGTAAATCGGTCAAGAACTTTTCGAGGTTTTTGGTGACAAAGTTAAACTACAACTCGTCTTTATATAGTTTTGTAGAAGCGTAGAATCAGCAAGAATTATTACACGACAACATTTACCATAATAGGCAACAATTTCTTCCAGTACTTCTAGTGACATGTTGCAACTGACACCCAACAATGTATAGAAAAGCTATAATATTAGCATCACATACACTTGAGTAATGTAAAAAACTGACCTTCTCAAGATGACTGAATAAAAGCCGTGAAAGATATAGTGAAATGAATAATCCGTAGCAGTGACGTGAGGTGTGCGTTGTGTTTCATAAGAACATAGGATTTCGTGACTGTTGCTCATGCTTTTAATAATTCGTTGGTAATGGTACCGTGTCATTCATGTTGATGCTCTCATGTGACATTTCGACCTACTTGCCGAGGCTTTCTTCCGAGAATTTGCTGCTCAAAGCGTGTACCCAGTTCCCAGAAATGTGCCTCCGCAAGAATGCCGAAACCTCAAATCAGAAGAACGAGCAAGAACGTCGCGGCACCACGAGGACTTTTAACGACATACGGTGCATTACTTATTCAGTTTGTTCAAGTTGCTGTATTAAGTGAAGTAAATGCGAATGCTTTCAAAATAAAAAGAATATAAAATATCAAGTGATTAGAGTGCATAAAACATGCCTAAAAATTCTAATCTGATGAGATGGCTGCATGACGTACAAGCTGAAATTTAAAAAATAGAAACATTATTCTACAGATTATTTTCTCGTATGTTGCCCTCAGATGGTTCAAATGTCTCTGAGCACTATGGGACTTAACACCTTAGGTCATCAGCCCCTAGAACTTAGAACTACTTAAACCTAACTAACCTAAGGACATCACACACATCCATGCTCGAGGCAGGATTCGAACCTTAGACAGTAGCGGTCACGCGGTTCCAGACTGGACTGCCTAGAACCGCTCGGCCACCCGCATGTTGCCCTCATTGTGCCTTACGTTGCACTATAGGGCTGTATGTGAAGATGTTGAGCGCAAATCCTCTTGTAACTCTACAGTGTCCATACACTAAACGAAATATCATGCAAGTGGAAACGAGTTGAACAGAAACCGAAAAAAATGGTAACACTCAGTGTGACGATCAACAGGCTCATATCCGGGACCATCAGTAGTGATGTTGTCAGCACTTGCCATAGCTTCTTTAAATAAGACTTGAAATGCTAAAACAGAAGGGATTATGTGGGAGAACATTCTACATGTAGTATGCCTAAGTACACTCGTGAAGTTAAGTTATCCGTTATAATTCTTAGCCACGCAGTAACGATATCGTCTGTAGTTTTCTACCAAAAATTGCATAATAATATCATTTAAGTTACTACTGTTAAGAAATAAAGTGCTGTTCCTTATGTAAAAAACTCCTCAAATTACGCACACAGCTATAACAACAATTCAGAGCAGGAAATGTAGGTATCAATACAGTTATCCGTTCAAAAATATTCAATACCAAATTCTGAATGAAACACAGAGGCTTACAGTGAAGTTGTATCTATCTCAATAGTACACATTCATATTGTGCTTTTTGCTCAGTAAATTCTTAAACTAGCAGTCTGTTCAAGCACTTGGTGCTGCGTTAGTTACTATTATAAAACTACAAGAGCAAACTTTTAACTATTACTTCTGAAACTATCTTTAAATTTAGTCATAGTCTAAACTTTACAAAATTCAGAATTACGAAAGTGAGAATTGAAGTCTGAAATAGCAGCAGTTTGACCCACTGCAATTTATGGTGAAGCATTGTGTATAGTTACTACTTCTGTCGTTGCCGTCAAGTAAAAGCAGACCAAGATGAGAATACAAGAGAAGCAAAGGGATGCGATGCGATGCATGTTTCAGGGAAAGTTCACATCATTTCAAATTATGTGGAATATTTTGGTATGAATATTTTCAACAAACAGAAAACTTAATCAGGGGAAAGAATGACTACAGGGAAGACTGTGCTTGGTGAGTTAGATCTGGGGATATATGGCTACCAAACTAGTTTATGTTGGCCATCCTCGGGAACATCCATGGAAGGCCGTGGTTATAGACGACCTGAATTCTAACATCAAGACACCTAAATCCACAGGAAGCGTTAGATCGAAAGAAATGGCATGCACTGACGCAAAAAGTGGACTCCACTGCAACGAAACGAAGCTTCTTGCCTCCTTCATTACATGTATGGAAGACACGATATCGGTCGATAATTTAATCCCTTACACTTACCACTCTAAAGCAGCCACGTAGTGTTCTCGGTAAACGCCGATTTTTCCACGGATACACACTGGGTAATTTTCTGGGAAAAAAGTGAAGGGGTTTTCGGCTGTCGTAACATCAGTGGTTGTCAAGGAATTTACCCCATTGCGATAGCATAGTAGCAGTTAAGAAAATAAAACAGATTGTATATTCCAGAATGAAATTTTCACTGTAGAGCGGAGCGTGCATTGATATGAAACTGCTCTCAGACCTTTTCCTTTGCGCGCAAGGGCTCTACCAATTTTTTTAAACCGATATTGTTCGGGGTTGACGTCCTATGACACCCGTTCAAGTTCACTGTTTATCTTTTCACTCAGTTTTGTATTACAGAGAGCAGCTAACCTTTTGACCGAACACGCTCAGCTACCGTGCCGGCGTCAACTGAGCCATCCAAGCACGAATCACTACCCTTCCTCACAACCTTACTTCCGCCAGTACCTCGTCTCCTACATTCCAAACTTTACAGAAACTCTCTTGTGAAACTTGCGGAACTAGCACTCCTGGAGGAAAGGGTACTGCGGGGACATGGCTTTGCCAAAGCCTGCGGGATGTTTCCAGAATGAAATTTTCACTCTTCAGTGGAGTGTGCGCTAATATGAAACTTCCTGACACACAGTTTTAATCTGTCAGGAAGTTTCAGAATGTATATTCTTTGGTCATTTTATATTATCTAGCTGCAACGTCACATTTGTTTTGTGGCTTTGAAGTTAGAAAGCAACGTAGAAATCTTCCACTGTCCACTTGGACATTGTCATAGTGCAACAAAACTCTGATTGGTTGTCTGTAACACTTATAGTTTATTGCCTGACCTGGAACACAATCAAATTTGTTTGCATGAATCATCCACTGAATTACGAAGAAACGCCACCAGCTCAAAAGTCAAACTCTGAAGCATGGTTTACTCACTTAAATATATTTTGTTCCTACGATTCTGTTACTGGCGGCAATTTTATAATGATCTAATGTCTAATACTTTTAGATTCTTTTCGTTCTGTGGTGCGATCATATAGTCGTTTTTCTTTGGGTAACGGCGTCCTCATAATTTTACCTATGAAGGACAAGATGCTGATTTTTTTTTTCCCTATGTAACTGGTTCTGTCTATTTGGAGACGCGTCATGTCAAGCGACCGATGTCTTCCACGAGACACAGAAAACTATTTATATCCCAGAGCACTGATGGTCACCATCTGAATACTTTTAGGTGGGCTGCTTTGGTATTTCACTATTACATTCAAAGCAAACTTTTTTGTATTATATAAATAATCATCAATGTGATACTTTTTTTGACGACCTGAAGTTACATCGTAACATAATGAAATGTATTACTTAGGCAAGAAACTGGTCGATTACTTAAGAAATAAAGCAGTCGAATAATTGATAATTATCCTTTTATTCGTATACGAGTAATATTAGTCTGAGACTGAGAATTAGAAATGAGGAGAGAGAAATGTCCGATCATTTGCGAAACCATTGTCGTATATCAGCCAAAATCAGCAGTCAAAAAGTGCCTTTGACTAACATCCTTCGAGGGGTAGGAATCCCGACAAGCGCACATACAACAAGTCTACCGAGAAATGGTTGGGAGCACTTGTTCATCTATGCTCTGCCAATGCTCTTATCCAGCTTGAGTTTAGATCAGCACAAGAATGCAGCTACGACAAAGGAAATGGAATAATATTCTGTGAACAGAGTGACAACCGAACAGGCATACGTTGTCCAGTAATTGTTAAAGCTGTATCATTTCCCACTGCAGTCGGAACATAATGGTATAATCATCTATACACTGCGGAAAGAGTATAGTTTCTTAACAAAATTTTAATGTGAAGCACAGAGTGCAAGAACTCATTTTAATTTCATAACGTGCTGTGGCAATTTTGTCAATAAATGCTGAGTTGAAGTAAGAATCAACGAACTAGAATCTTGCCGAAAATTATGATGCCACACCCATAAGACAGTTCAACAAATAGGTAAGTGCACGTTTAGTTTGTAATATAAATTAATGTACGTCGTTCATTTTGTACCTTCGTAAGTACTGAATCTGTCATTATTATTTGAAAATTGTCACCATGACAGGGCATCTACACAAAGAACTGAACAGATTACGTAAATGTGAAGAAGAAACTCAGTAGCCTTAAATCAAGAAACCACCGGACGTCGTTATACAAAACGCTTCAGTAACCATCACTTACGAATAGCAAATAAATACGGGTTGGCGTAAATTAACTAGTTTTAGTAAAACTACACTTACTTAAAACACGTAGGAAAACAGTGAGGCAGTCCATCTCTCCTGCGAGACACGAAATACAGTAATACTTGTACTCCAACCAGTGGGTAACGTCTGCAGTGTTCCAAGAAGAATAAGGCAAATCGCTGCTGTGGCTTCCGTCTGGCAACTGAAACGCTTCTACACTGGCGGGCGAGTCCCACGGTGTGAGTCATGCCTGATGGCTGTTGGAGCTCACTGATATTGGTTGCAGCCACCTAAGGGAGCTGTCTTGCGTGTTACCTCGAAAATTAAGTGAAATAAATTCCACCCAACTGACAACAGAATGATGCGTTTTTCACTGTGTTTATCTTCGTTTAGAAATAAATTTGATAATATGTTGTTATTCGTCATACTCATACCAGTGTTTAAATTACATGCACGTTAAATAGTCTTTAACAAAAAAAATTACAAAATGAGCCTGTTTTGGATCAACGTTGATTATATGTGATTACTTAAAACCGCAACCAGTCACTTTTTGTATAATTATTTATTATTCCATGAAACAGTTTTCGAACCTTTTGAGGTTCATTTTCAGGTTCATCTGTCACAAGCCAGTACCCACCATTATGCTCTAAATAGTGATGTAACGTCCAGAAACCATCTGAAGATGAAATTGAAAAGGTTCGAAAACCGGTTCATGGAATAATAAATAATTATTCAAGAAAGTGACTGGTTGCTGTTTTATGTATTTACATTCAGTTAACAGTCACGGGTTCTAAAATATCCGTAATGGATAAGCTTCATAACGATGACTAAGTTCGTAATGGTTCTGTTGCGCAATGACTTAAATAACGTGCCTACTTGATGTGAGAAGTGTTTTTTTCACATATTTTTATAATAAACATGTTGGCGTTATTTTGATGGAATAACTGTCATACTGTCCCTTTATAAAATTCTTCCAATTTCATGGAAACGCGAATTCGCCCGAAAGTGGTATCGATATGGAAGGATCATAATTATTCAAAATTTAGTAACTATGCAGCTGAATTCTTACCTAGTCCAGTACTTCTTGGAGTTGATCTACCTGAAAGGCGTCCTAAAATTGTAACCACGGATGAAAGTATCCGAAAAACTGCACGTTGTTGTATTGGCTATTAAGGCGGTGTCAAGTAGCTGACGTCGTTGGTGTATCAGAGAAAATGTTGCACGCCTCTAGGCAAAGAGTTAGCTACGTGTAAGCGATGTGCAAGTTGGCTGCGCGATTTCTTAATTACTGCACAAAAACCAATTTTTCGTCTACGACAGGCTATTCCCATAAGAATCAGGGTAACAGTGTGAGACGTTTTGTAACTGTGTCTGTTACATGGATCCACCAGTCTACACCAAAATGAAATAGCAATCAAAACTGCAGGGGAACCCCATAGCCCTGTATCAGAGGGATGGTATGGGCTTCACATTACCGTTTTCTTGGAAGTGAAAGCTATATTTTTCCTTAACTTGCAAACAGTAAAACAGTAATGATGGAAACCTTCTGGACAACCTAAATGAAAAAATACGCAGTAGATAGCCTGTATGTCAAAATTTAAGGCATGTTCCTCCATACAAAACAGCTTCCGTAATAGGAAAACATAGCGCTTTGATGTGCCATCTGCTGCAATATTCAATCTGTTGACTAAATTAGGAATTCTTCGACTTTTACCTGTTCTTAGTGACTGCTTCAAACGCATTAATTTGTCTGAACTTGCAACTGAAGTGCACGAAATAGTGTGGGGAACGCCTTCTGTTCTATTATCTGACATAAACGAAGAACATTATGGGTTTACTAACAGACTTACTCAACTATTTTACTAACAGACTTACTCAACTATATGACAAATATGCCCCCTAACGACAGAAAAATAAGGAAAAAACCTGCACATAGGTAACTGAGAAACTGAAATAGCTCATGCATCACAAAGACGCTGCACATCGGGCATACAAACTACGCCCTACGTCTGAAAATCATATTAATTACAAGCAGAAGTGGAACATTCATCAAGCTGGAGAAATACGAAACTCAGACATGCCAATACATTAACCGACAACAGAAATGCACCAATTCTCCTACGGAAAAAGCTGTCTGGTCTTGGTATAGGCAAAGTAAAAGGAGCTGGCCGTCCCATTATCCCAGCCAATCGACTGAAGCGATACTTCCCATAAGCTACAACCACAATTAAATCACAAATGGAACAGAGACTCACTGATTATTTCATGAGGATAGACAACTGTAGCCACGAAAGATTCTATCCACAGCACGTTATTTGCAACACCGTCAACAAAGCCATCATGCTTATTGGATCAGCATCACCTGAGACGATGGCATCACATTCCAAATGATAAAGCTTATTATTGACCCACTACTGCACGTTGTGAAATGAAATGTCGTGTGACGAGGGCCTCCCGTCGGGTAGACTGCTCGCCTGGTGCAAGTCTTCCGATTTGACGCCACTTCGGCGACTTGCGCGTCGATGGGGATGAAATGATGATGATTAGGACAACACAACACCCAGTCCCTCAGCGGAGAAAATCACCGACCCAGCCGGGAATCGAACCCGGGCCCTTTGGATTGACATTCTGGCGCGCTGACCACTCAGCTACCGGGGGCGGACACTGCACGTTGTAACAGATACTTTCAACCACTACTTACGCACAAGTGTTTTCCCTAAGGCCGGAAGAATGCAAATAGGTCGGTACTCATAGCGTGCACGCAGCGTCCATTTTAGATATCTAAGTGCAAAACCAATAAACCCGAAGCCAACTATCAAGAAACTCAATACCGATCTGCGTGCACTATCAAAATACCGAGTTAAAATTCAACCGTCCAAAACTCGAGGGGTACTGGTTGGTCTTTCTGGGCTCACTGGCCCTAAATATTGGACATCTCTACGATTTTTAACCTTAAATGGGACAAATATCTTTTCTCCTTCAGCGAGGAGACTAGGAGTAATAATGGATGAAAATCTAAATTGGTCAGAGCACATAACTGCAACGTACGTGAAGGCATCAGCATCTCTCCATGCCCTGCAAAAATATAAAAAGCTCTTCCATCTTGATCTGAAAAAGAAACTTGTACAGACACTTACATTTCCAATTATTAATTAAACCGAAGTTATCCTGCAAGGTCTTTCTCCGGAAAGCACACGGTGACTGAATGCCTGTGTTCGTTATATTTGTGATGTTTGGCTCTTTGATCACATTTCACCATCATATGGACGACTATCCTCGCTGCGTGCAGACAAGTGCAGAGATTTCCATACCCTCTGTCTTCTCTACTGTCTTATCAATGAACACTGCTCTCCTCGACCTTGATGCTCTTGTCTGAACAATTTCGCAGAAACGTTCGCTGCCATCAGAAGAAGATCATTTCTGCCCCACTCCATCGTTCAGTAACTTTCTCGAAGTTCCTCTCAGTAGCAGGAATCCGACTCTGCAATAACCTACCGCATTGTGTCAATGGTCTGAATAACATCTCCTGCTTCAGAAGACAGATAATGACACATTTACCAAAACAAGAATAATGATCTCCATTGTCCCTGTACACACTGGTTACCCCACATCCTTCATTCCAACCTGAACTTATTATTGATACTATTATTATTATTATTGCTGTTAGTGGCAGAAGTTGCAGTTGTACAAGCAATACCAGTATTAATGTTATTAGTTCATAGTCAGTGTTACCTTACTCACAATGGAACTTAAGACACTCAAATCATTTTGATACTAGTTGTCATACTGAAATCATTATGATTTAAAAAGGTACTGTATGTGGGAAACTCTGTTCCGATGTAAGAGAGGGCCTGAAAGCCCCAATCACATGGGGTTAAATAATTAAATAAATAAATACTTCTAAAGAAGCTGGTGATTAAATGATTTTTAAGTCCAATCGCTCTTTAAGAAGGGAAATTTTGGCTAAGGAAAAACGTTCCATCACTCCTTGCCTGTGTTGAGCTTATCTGATCGTTAATATACCAATTTATAAATATGATGAGAGTACGTGCAAAGTATCTGCTACAACAGTCCACATATGATGTCCACAAATACTGCTGAGAGTAAAACAGAGCTAGGATACTGCGATCCAATCGTCAACTGTTCTTAAAAAGTTGGACAGCAATCCTCAGCACCAGTTATAGGATATTATTGATAAGGTATAGATTTTCCAACACAGAGTGAAGGCTTTTCATTTGATATACTTGTAATTCGCTACAAGAACAGGTAAGTCGATTTTAATGTGTTATTGGTGATTAAACTCACTAGAACACTTGGAATAGTAGACAATACGACTCACATATCAGTATTTTGGGTGTGCCTCGCTATTATAGCAAATTTTATTCACCAAAGTGAACAGGGATTTTTATGAAACACTCAAAACAACAATAGTTTACAGAAGAACGCATCACCAAGTGCACAGCGTATAGATCGAAAAACTTAGAATGCTACTTATAATAACTCCGAGAACTGCAGAACATTTGCAGGCTATTTCCAAGAATTACATAACCGCCATCCACCAAAAGAAGAATTTCGTTTTAATAACGTAACCCATATACAACAGACTCAAAGCCAACAACAATAGAGGACGTCAGAGAAATCGTAAAACAACTCAAAAAACGAAGCATCTGGAGAAGGCAGTACGCTTGCTGAATTGTGGAAACAATCGAGTGACAATATTATTCTTATACATCTAACAGTGCTCGAGACATCACTATGGCAGTTATGACGTTCACTGCATGAAGGCAAAACTCTTACAGTTCAAAAGACTGTGACTGGATGGTTTTCGTTTGCACTACCAGCCACGTTAGAGTCTCCAGGATGAGTTGACATCTCTTTATTACCTAATTTGGCTTTGGGTGCGATCTCAAATCACGTGGCTCACTACCATACGTGCTATAGATGGACATGTGAGGTCGTCTCAATCTGTTATAAGCGGGATCGATCGGTATACCGTCTGCTTATTTTACATCCCTTGTTGATATTGCTGTTCCTCCAGCTCCCCGTGGAAAGTTTTTGGCAGCTTTTCACCATGACGTCATTTTTGTCTGCTCTTCTTCCTGCAACTCTCCGGGTTTAGATGGTCTTTCAAAAGAATTTTATGTTCGGTTTTGGCCTCTGATAGCAGATAGGATAACATCTAAGTTGAATGAAGTGGTGCAAGGGGATGCACTCTGTCCTTTTTTAAGGCCAGAAAAGTTGGTTTAGTTTCCAAGAAGATGGGACGTCTGTCCGTGGATCACGTCCAATCGATAACGCCACTTCATTTCGATTACAAAATCGTAGAGCTCCCGATAAATAGCCGTTTGTCGGTTTTTTTTTTTGCTGACATTGTCGTGTGTTATCGAAGTTGTCTCCAGGGTCGTACTCTCATGACTCCCGTTGCTGAATGTTGTGACCTCATCTCGATTGCTGGACTGCTCCTCCGTCGGGAACTTTACTTTTTATTGATTTTAATCATGTGTTTCACCGAATTAGTCATGATTTTCTGTCACGAGATTTGATGGATGTTGGTTTTAATGATGTTACAAGACGGATGTTGACCTCTCTAATTACTGGTATTCAGGGGTCTATTGTGAATTTTCGTCTTTCTCCCACATAGAAGTGTGTTGAGGTGTCTTGCAAGGGAGTCCTCTACCACGTCGTCAATTGTGCTTTTTATTGAATCCTTACTGCCGTTCATAGCTGCTCGACTGCATGACTGGTCGTTGTATGGAGAAAAGTTTATCGCCCGCATGTATGCTGATAACGTTATGGTACATCTTCGTACTCATGATGACACACTGGTTCACAGGGACGTTCTGGATGCATATTGTCGTCTTACAGGAGTACAGGTTACCGACCTATGGGCAGCTGACGCCACAGAGATTCCATGTGCTGTAGCAGTCGCCTGCCATCGATCGTTGGGTGTTATTATTGATCGTGCCCTCTGAAGATGGGTACAATAAATTGGAAGTCCAAGAGGGATAGGATTCAAGAAGTGGTCCTTGAACAGGAGCGTCGCTCTCTCTCGTTACTTCATGAGGGTCGCATCTTACAAACTTATGTGTTGAGCAAAGTGTATTTTGTGGCAAAATGTTTTCCCTTTCCGCGATAGTGTCCCGGAAGTTACAATGATTATTGGGCAAGTTTATCTGGAGAAAATCTATTTTTCGGGTGCGCTATGATGTTATGGCAAGACCCCTGCTGATGGGAGGTTTGGGCCTCACTGATGTTCAGACGATAGCTTCTGCATTATTTCTTCGACGCACTAGTTTTACGTGTCCTCACGTCCGCAGGTAACTAACAGTTCAACTTTAGCCCTTCCAGTAGATGGTTTTATGATAAATAATAAACTATATGATATTTGGGAATTTTTTTATTGATCTCAGTTATTTGTAAAAATGCTGTTGCGTCGCTGGACATTTTAAAATCATGTTTCCTCAGTGGATTCACTGTGGCCAGTAACAGACTGGAAGATTGATTGGTCCAGTCTCAGCCTACCTACTTTTCCGATGGAAGCTGGCTCCACCGACAATTGCGGTGGTGCACCATCATCGTGAAACCATACCTATCGTCGAACACCGTGGAACGTTTTCTAAACTGTCAGGCAAAGAATTGCAAAGTAACGAAGCATTCAGGGACGCATACAAAATTGTCCGGCGACAGAAGTATTCCATGCCCGATTCCAGCCCACAGGTTTATACCAAAGAGTGCGTGTGACCATGTTCATGGGTAATATGTGGGTTGTCTTTCGACCAGTAATGCCTGCTGTGGATGTTGAAAGTACTTCCACGGGTGAAGGTAGAGGCATCAGTCCATATATCGTTATTTACAAAATGTTCGTTAGCTTCCACATGGTGCAAAAGCCTTTCATAAAACTCTACTCATCGAATGAGGTCTTCTGGCTGCTGGTGTCGAGTTAACGTATAAGGATATGGATCCTGTTCTTCTTTGTACAACACTTCAAAAACAAATCTTCGAAATATATGTGTGATCAAAAGTACCCGGACACCCCAAAAACAAACGTTTTTCATATTAAGTGCATTGTGATGCCACCTACTGTCAGGTACTCCATATCAGCGACTTCAGTAATCATTAGACATCGTGAGAAAGCAGAATTTGGCGCTCCGTGGAACACACGAACTTTGAACGTGGTCAGGTGATTGGATACCATTTGTGTCATAAGTCTGTACGAGAGATTTACGTACTCCTAAACATCCCTAGGTCCACCATTCCGATGTTACAGTGAAGTGGAAACATGAAGGGTCACGTACAGTACAAAAGTGTACATGTCGACCTCGTCTGTTGACTAACAGAGACCGCAGACATCTATCCAGACCGTCACCCAGGAATTCCCAACTGCATCAGTATCCACTGCAAGTACTATGACAGTTAGGTGGGAGGTGAGAAAACTTGGATTTCATGTTCGAGCGGCTGCTCATAAGCCACACATCATGCCGGTAAATGCCAAACGACGCCTTGCTTGGTGTAAGGAGCGTAAACATTGGGAGATTAAACAGCGGAAAAACGTTGCGTGGAATGACGAATCACGGTAGACAATGTGTTGATCCACTGGCAGGGTTCGGCTATGGCGAATGCCTGGTGAACGTCATCCGCCATTGCGTGTAGTGCCAATAGTAAAATTCGGAGGCGGTGGTGATATGGCGTGGTCGTTTTTTCATGGAGGGGCCTTGCACCCGTTGTTGTTTTGTGTGGCACTATCACACACAGGCCGACATTGATGTTTTAAGCACCTTCTTGCTTCCCACTGTTGAAGAGCAATTCGCGATGGCGATTGCATCTTTGAACACGATCGAGCACCTGTTCATAATGCACAGCCTGTGGCAGAGTGGTTACACGACAATAACATTCCCGTAGCGGACTGGCCTGCACAGAGTCCTCACCTGAATCCTATAGAACACCTTTGGAGTGTTTTGAAACGCCGCCTTCGTGCCGGACGTCAAAAACCGACATTGATACCTCCCCTGAGTGCAGCACTCAGTGAAGAATGACCTGCCATTCCCCAAGAAACTTCCAGCACCTGATTGAAGGTATGCCTCCGAGACTGGAAGTTATCATCAAGGCTAAGGGTCAGCCAACACCATATTGAATTCCAGCATTACCAATGGAGGGCGCCACGAACTTGTAAGTCATTTTCAGCCAGGTGTCCAGAGACTTTAGGTCACATAGTGGATGACGGGTTCTTCGCCGAGGTGACTGGTGAACGGTTTCAAGAATCGTGTCCTCTGTTTGTAGAGTCCATCTCGTCCATGGACGACCTCTGTCCATTACTTGTGAACGAAGATCTCCGCCTTCCTGAAGGCGTTACTCCAGGCCACAAAAAACGTTCTTATTGGGACGGTGCCTTTGAAGGTACTGTGCAGCACATGCACGAGCAGCAACAGCAACAGCTTGGTTATCGGATGCACCCAGCACCAAAAGCATATCGATGCATTCATCTTTCGTGCACTGCATGGAGGACCAGCCCTACATGGACATGACAGGACCAGTCATGGTTGTGCACTGCTCTGTTAGTAGTCACATGCATGCCGTTCAATGTTAAATGAAAGACATATTAAAAATGATGTCCTGCTTATAAACGACAAGAACTATGGAACATACGTCTAAATATTAAAAAAGGTATCACTACGATTCGAGTCCTAGTTTCATATTGGATGTGGGTTTCATGGACAGACAGTCTACTTTGTTTTTTTCTCCAACCTCTCGGTTTCCAGCAATACATTTACCGCTTTATTTTAACTGACCAGAAACAATGCTCAAAGTCGCTGTGATAAATATTTTAAAAACAAAGCAAGGAAAAAACATGTAGCACCTGATGAGTGTGGAACCTATGGAATTCTGCATGTAAAATACCTACCCTAATCATTATTTTGTTACATGCATCCTTTGCCATGTCCAATGGATCATAATGATATACTGATAAAAGTCACATGGGAGCGTGTAATACCCGCTCTCCACCACGTAAAGAACATAAAACTCGATGAACTACATAACTGCATCGTTCTTAATTCTGCGAAAGAATGTTGAATAGAGACGCACAGAGTTCACGCTACCTGTCCCTGGCAACGCTGGACACAGTTACAGTATTGCCAGAGGCTCGGTTTTTAAATCGCATTTCTGTTAAACCTATTGGCGGGACTAGGTACTGCTAGATACACTTCTGCCTTGAGATGGGATGAGGAACCGCATGCCAACCGCCAGTTGCGGCCTTTTTTCTTACATGTAACACTAACGGCATGAAGTAAAGAAGCTCTTCTTGTCACACTCACGCGTACCGCGCTCGCGCTCGCCCATCGTTGTTAAAGCAAGCTCTTGGCATAGAGGTGCCTAGCGAACTGCTGGTTGACACCACCCATGGGCAAGTAGTGTGGGTACTGACGGGCGCCTGTGCCTGCAGTAGCACATTTTCCCGCCTTTGAAAATGGTTCAAATGGCTCTGAGCACTATGGGACTCAACTGCTGAGGCCATTAGTCCCCTAGAACTTAGAACTAGTTAAACCTAACTAACCTAAGGACATCACAAACATCCATGCCTGAGGCAGGATTCGAACCTGCGACCGTAGCGGTCCTGCGGTTCCAGACTGCAGCGCCTTTAACCGCACGACCACTTCGGCCGGCTTTCCCGCCTTTGATCTAAGGAGTTGGCAGATTTACCTTTAGTACTCTTCGTGGAATTCCGATAACATAAAATGAGAATTTTAGTATTACCATAGAAACTGTGCACTGAGTGCGCGTGACGCAAGATATGTGCTGTGAGATATATTAATAGGCACGCAACCCGTTTCGTACATTAGCTCGACTAGTAAGCTGTTCTGATGAACGATGCTTTTCTCGACTAACGGTAGAAGTTCAACTGGACATGATTACAACTCATTAACAGAGAAAAACACAGCATGACAAAGGAATTGAAATATCAAGGGAGGCCGAAATATGGCATCGGAATAGAACAGCGACACGATGACTAACAACTGAAACATCCTAGGCCCAGGGTTCAGTTAAGGCCACTGCTTAAAGTCCGAATAAAAGTTATCAGGAATATCCGCTGATGGCTTCCGATATAATGAATAGAACATTTGTGAAAATGGCCTTGTCGACGATAGTGGAGGAGGGAACAGACTTTTAGTACAATCTCTTTCTCTGGTGATGGGAAACTGTCCTTAAAAGGTAGAAGAATCAGCTATGGTCAACGTTATGAGGATGCAGAAGAAAATGGGAACCACTACATTAAAGAGAATAATCACAGGACATGCAGCCTGTAACTGAAAAAGTGTCATCATTGTTATCTTTTCATTGGAGAAACGTTACAGAGTAGACCCCCTTTCAGTTCTCTGAGAGGTAACCATGAGGGAAGACTGGCTAACCAACGAAAGGGTAATAATTCAGGAGTTACAGTGTGGAATGTCAGAATTCTGAATGTGGTAGGGAAGTTGGAAAATTTTAAAAGGGAACTGCAAAGACCGATTCAGGAGTTACAGTGTGGAATGTCAGAATTCTGAATGTGGTAGGGAAGTTGGAAAATTTTAAAAGGGAACTGCAAAGATCGATTCTAGAGACAGTAGGTGTCAGTGATGTGTACCGGAAAGAAAATAAGTTTCTTTGGTCATACGAATATAGCACAATCGCAAACCAGCAGAAAATGGATAGGAAGGTAGTACAGGGAATAACTTACAACGAAAAGTACATTCATGCGATTGTTCTCGTCCGAATCGATAGAAGACAACTGCCAACAACAATAGCCAGCTTCACATGCTGATGTCACAAGCAGAAAGCGATAACATGGAGAAGTTATATGAGGATATGTAATAGGTAATTCTGCATGTAAAAGGAGAGATAATCAGGGTTGCTTGGAACGTGGTAGTAGAGGAAAGAATGAGTGTCAGGAGAATATGGACTTGGTAGTACGACTGAAAGAGGTAAAACGTAAATTGATTTCAGCAACTAGTTTTAGCTAATAGTACGAATACACTGATGAAATCTTCTTGCTTGATCCGGTCATTGGTGGCGGTGTCTTGTCGCAACGTTTCGATGACTTTCGCACTCATCATGTTCAACCGGAGTGTCTATGAGCAAATAGATAGTGCTGCCATGGAATCTCCCTTACTTGACTCGACCACAGATCATATAGGCCTGCAGACGCTAGGTGTCTACAGCATCGAGTATGAATGTGGGTTGCGGCACATCAGGCAGATACAGCAATGTATCTTACAGCGCCGTACAGAAATGTGTCTCCCACAACATCATGAACGTACGTCTAGGGCAGACAGACGAGTCCGTGGTAGTAGACAATAGCATCAACGAAGGACGCACCTTCGAATTTGAGAAAGACGAAGTAGTTACGCAGAACCAACGGTTTCTGGGAATCAGTTGTAAAAGAGGCAGTGGAAAGAAGTTGCACCTCAATCTAGCAAACCGTGATAACGTGTTTTAGCTTGACGCAGCGTGGGATTCCCCAATGGAGAGAATAACGATTCTTTCTGAAGGAGGGTGCGTCCGCAGACAGACTGGCCAGCAACCAGGACTCGACCCCCGTGCGGGGCCAAGCCGCGACCCCACCACCTGTAGTGTCGCGTTCCCCCACCACTGACGCGGCATCCCCTTCCGGAGGAGCGTGGTTCAGCCCACCTGCAGAAGATGTTGGGGTGAAGATGTTGGATACCAAACTGATCGAACGTTTGCGACGAGACGACGGTACTACTCAGCTGTTCACCCGATAATATTTCATCATTTGAATACGCCGAGAAAGCCGGCAATCATAAATACAAATACACCGTTCAAAAATCACAACAGGAGGATTCGGTGCATTCCGGCCTGCCCTGAGGAAGGGATAACACCTGGATGCGCATTTCCGGAGACAGTGAGACTTGCTACATTCTCAGATTCATTTGACAGATAGTACACTTGTCAATACTTTCGAGGTTCCTGTCCGTCTCAGATATTGCAAATACGTTTTGAAAGAAATGGATGATAGTGGCTTCAGAGCTCCAGTATTCCAAGGAATTTTCCATTACTTTGATCTCGAAATTTCTGAGATGAGCCTCTGAAGGCCAACCCTCTTTCACCAAGACGTAATGTCACATGAAGTAACACGAGACAGCCCATGTAAGTTGGCTCTTCTACGGACGAATAAAAGAACATTACCCATTTACCTCCGCGCATCAGCGTACCCATAGTACCTCTTTCACGGCATAACATTTCATCACTTTTACCATTCTTCCAGGACAACTATATACAACTAGACATATTTTATTTTTTATTTACTCTTGAATGCAAAATGTTATCTCTATATTTCGTGTAAAACCTTCTTGTTATGGATTGGAAGTGCCTTATCGATTAATATTATTGTCAATCCTACCAAATTCTTACGGTATTTAACAGCTGTTGCCATTTGCATTTGTTGGAGAAATGTTTTGGTAGGATTTCAAGAAAATTTAAAGGAAGCGCATTTTCGACTCCATCACAATATTGTGCATTCAACACTAAATATGAAATTAAACTGAATTGAATGTATTTGGCCTTACGAATAATATAAGTCAAGTAATGAAGTGGAAAGAAAGAGTATATTGGCTATACTGGTCCTGGAACATTGTACTTTTATTCATTAGAACTTGTGCACTGAACGTATAGTTTGCACTATTACTCCACATACAAGTGCGCGTCCCACCAAATAATTGCTTTTTACCTCTCAAATAATCCTTTCACCTTCACATCCCGCTGCATGCCTCTAGAGCGAGAGAGATATCTATTACTCTCTTTTCGTGGTAACGTCTGAAGATGAAGCGCCAAACTTCAAACTGCGGACTATCGATATGTAGAACAATAGGAAGCTTACAGACAGTGCAGGGAGAATACCTATAGCCTTATATAAAGACTACTTGCAGCGATGAGGGTACATGCGGCAACGAACAAGGTGACGAGTGACTCTGCAAGCAATACGCCACTGTCCATGTTACACATGGTGCCATGTAACGTCCTTCAGGCATTCACCGAACCGAATACCTTCCATCAGCTTCCCACATGGTATAGCATGACTCATCACTCCAAGCCATTTGTTTCCAGTCAACCGCTGTGCAGTGACAGTAGTAGTGGTGGCGATAGCTACACAGACGAAGGCGAGCTGATGTGGAATAGAGATCAAAAGCATCTGGACAACTATATCTAGAATTAATATGGGGAGTGCCTACGCTTTGCTCTTACGGTGGCTTGAACTGCGCTGGGGACACCGTCATTGTCAGCTCATTTCTCCTCAAGAACCTAAATCATTGTAAGTAGTGATATAGGTCTCCGACGTATGGAGTGAAGTCGACGTTATAACTCATCTCAAAGATTTCCCTTTGTCTTCAGATTATGAATCTGGGTCTACTTGTCCATTTCAGGAATGTAATTATCCACTGTCGATTGATTTGCAGATGCTGCTTCATCACAGTGTGTATTATCATGCTGATACAAAAAATTATTGTCGTCGAACTGTTCTCTACTGTAAGAAAATAAATATGCGGTATTGTCGTCGAACTGTTCTCTACTGTAAGAAAATAAAAATGCGGTAAGATATGCTCATACAGTACTGCATTCAGAGTTATCATAAGAGCAATGACGGGACCACACACCATACTCGAGAAATACCAGGTGATCAAAAAGTCGGTATAAATTTGAAAACTGAATAAATCACGGAATAATGTAGATAGTGAGGTACAAATTGACACACATGCTTGAAATGACATTGGATTTTATTAGAACCAAAAACATGCAAACGTTCAAAAAATGTCCGACAGATGGCGCTTCATCTAATCAGAATAGCAATAATTAGCATGGCAAAATAAGAAAAAGCAAAGATGATGTTCTTTACAGGAAATGCTCTATATGTCTGCCATCATTCCTCAACATTAGCTGTAGTCGAGGAATAATGTGAACAGCACTGTAAAGCATGTCCGGAGTTATGGTGAGGCATTGGCGTCGGATGTTGTCTTTCAGCATCCCTAGAGATGTCGGTCGATCATGATACACTTGCGACTTCAGGTAACCCCAAAGCCAATAATCGCAAGGACTGAGGTCTGGGGACCTGGGAGGCCAAGCATGACGAAAGTGGCGGCTGAGCACACGATCATCACCAAACGACGCGCGCAAGAGATCTTTCACGCGTCTATCAATATGGGGTGGTTTTTTTTGGTTCTCATAAAACCCCATGTCATTCCATGCATGTGTGTCAATTTTTACCTCTCTATCTACATTATTCCATGGTTTATTAAGTTTTCAAATTTACACTGACTTTTTAATCACCCTGTACCTACATACAGTATCACAGCCTCCTCCATACTTCACTGCTGGCACTACACATGATACAACGTCACATCCTCCAGCTATTAGCCAAACCCAAATCCTTCCACAGGACTGCAACATGGTATAGCGTGATACATCACTCCAAGCGACTCGTTTCCAGTTAACCGCTGTCCACTGACGTCGCTTTATACATCACCTCAATCGTCATTTAGCATTGACTACTTAAAAATGTGGCTTTTGAGGAGATGGTCGACCATTGCAACCCATTCTTCTTAGCTGCCTACATACTTTGGAACACACGTGTGGTCCCTTCTGCTGATACCATCTGATTTTTTTACATCCATCCTTCGCAACGCTCGATCGTCTCTTTCCGTTAGTACATGATATCTGCCAGGTCTTAGTTTGGCTGTGGCTGTTACTCCACATTTACACTTTACAATCACATCACCAACAGTCAACTTTGGCAGCCTTAGGAGGGTATAAATGACCCTAATGGGTATGTTACTCACGTAATATCCAACGAATTGCCCACATTCGAAGTTACTGAGCTCTTCTGACCGATCCATTCTCCTGTTCCTGCTTCTGTACTGACAACACAATACCCTTCAGAGCCTTTTAAATTGGAGTAACCGCCCCTCGGAACATCTAGTGATCAATTTCACATTAAAAAGGAGTGTCCGGATGCTCTTGAACAGGTAGTGTGTATTTAAGGGTAATGTACTTAAACTGGCTACGTAGTATAGTAGAATTGCTAATCCTATGGCTTGGGAAACCTGCATCTTAGACGCGAAACAGTACTACTTCTACATTATCCAGAGCACAACAAGCACACATGGGGAATATTAACTAAGTTGGAATAGTAAAACTACAAATTATATGCGTTTGGTGATAGTCACAAGAGAATAACGAGAGAAGTGTCCATTAGACAGCAATATTAGATGGTAAGACAGATACAGACGTAATGACAGCACCCTCTATCCTGAACCGGAGATGATAAATAAAACATAATGTGGATTGGAGTGAGTGGCACAGAGAATTGTTGATGTCCTAGGCCTCGTATGGCAGATAGTAGTAGATCAGGTGATAACAGACTAAGACCGCTACGCTCAATGACTTTAAGAGGTACACACTTCTACACAGCACCAGTGATGGCAGTCTATAAACATAAACCATTTCCTATTTTTCCTTCTTAATGAATACATTAATCGTTAATTCTAATAATTCCTGTTTACTGATTAGTTTTAAGTTAAGAGGTACATGAAATGTCAACTCTCTACCAACACTAGAAACCATATTAGTTTAACACCAAGATTATGTGCAAATTAACATTGTGAAAACACAAAATGTCCTATACACTAGACGTCAGTTCAAATTTAAGTGACACAAAATAAATAGATGTCATCTGGGAAACCTTACGTAAGAGCTGGACCGAGTCGTATTCGCGGAGTGTGGTTGCTGCGCAAGCCGTAGCGCTCTCTTACAGAAATAATGCGTACTATTGATGTATTTATTCGTGGAGTGACAGATGTCACATACATAGATTGCTGTGTGCAGAATTCTAGTGAAATTCACTCACAATTACGAGAGGATCAATAGCACAGGATATAATTACTATCCACTATTCGGCATTTCTGTAGCCTGACGTCAGAATTTATACTGTCATTTTACAGAACATTGGATAGTGTCAGCTTTATTCGTCGATTCTTCTGTTGATCGAATTACGTACAAGGCCATCTATTATTAGACCGTTTAAGCTTATTAGTTCATGGCGTCTAACCCCTACTTCTTTCTTCTGAAAAGTGTAATGAAGAATGACACAACAATACCACTTAAATTTTTGCACAGAGACCCTGTGATCAATATATTGTTTCAGTGATTAGTCTTTAACTAAACTCAGGATTTTGTTGGATAATATGCGTTCTCACATGCAGATCGAAAACCCCGTACAGTCCTATAAATATTTCTGAAGTTAAATAGCTTTCCCGGAAGGTCCGGTGCCGTCTGCAATAAAACAACAGGAATCAACCAGGAACGGTGAAGTACACACATATCAAAACGGATTTCGTACGTTCAAATACCACCCGCAAACGGGGACGATGACTTTCCCTTTTACACAAAGCCTTCCATCGAACGAGTGTATGTACGTGTTGATTTGACTTCATAAATACAGCCCTTCTGGTCGAATGTGGTAAACAAAAGATGCAAGATGTCCCAGGAGGAATGTCCAGTACTCTGGAACTGGAGAAAAGCGACCATTCAAGGCAAAAACGTCTAGTAAACGCGGATTCCGAAATGTATACCTTAAATCTATGTGCAGTTTTTAATCACCGATACTAGTATGGATTTTAGAGGCCACGCTTAATAGACTTTTTGCTTCAAATGATGGTTCCTGTCATATACCTGACTTCTGACGATTCCTCCTGGGACAACCTGTAGCGTATCCGAAATTCTAAAACATAGAATAATAATTAAGTAATACGATATTCTAAACCATTTACGTGAATTTACGGAACCTTGTGGTATTAGCTATTTATTCCTACAACATCCTTACTTTTACCTACGTAGTTTGCAAAGAAGGGAAAACAATCTAACAGATGGAATTTTTGAGGTAAGATATGAAACGGGCCTACGTACCTCAGCTGATAATATCTTATCGCTGGCTGGGGTGGCCGAGCTGTTCTAGGCACTACAGTCTGGAACAGCGCGACCGCAACGGTCGCAGGTTCGAATCCTGCCTCGGGCACGGATGTATGTGACATTCTTAGGTTACTTACGTTTAAGCAGTTCTAAGTTCTAGGAGACTGATGACCTCAGATGTTAAGTCGCATAGTGCTCAAAGCCATTTCAACCATTTGAACTTCTTAATACAATACTGGCCATTAAAATTGTTACACCAAGAAGAAATGCAGATGACATACGGGTATTCATTGGACATATATATTATACTAGAACTGACATGTGATTACATTTTCACGCAATTTGGGTGCATAGATCCTGAGAAATCAGTACCCTGAACAACCACCTCTGGCCGTAATAACGGCCTTGATACGCCTGGGCATTGAGTCAAACAGCGCTTGGATGGCGCGTACAGGTACAGCTGCACATGCAGCTTCAACACGATACCACAGTTTATCAAGAGTAGTGTCTGGCGTATTGCGACAAGCCAGCTGCTCGGTCACCATTGACTAGACGTTTTCAATTGATGAGATATCTGGAGAATGTGCTGGCCGGGACAGGAGTCGAACTTTTTCTGTATCCAGAAAGGCCCGTACAGGACCTGCAACATGCGGTCGTGCATTATCCTGCTGAAATGTAGGGTTTCACAGGGATCGAATGAAGGGTAGTGCCACGGGTCGTAACACATCTGAAATGTAACGTCTACTGTTGAAAGTGCCGTCAATGCGAACAAGAGGTGAACGGGACGTGTAACCAATGGCACCCCATACCATCACGCCGGGTGATAAGCCAGTGTGGCGATGACGAATACACGCTTCCAATGTGCATTCACCGCGATGTCGCCAAACACGGATGCGACCATCATGATTGTGTAAACAGAACCCGGATTCATCCTGCACCCAGGTTCGTCGTTGAGTACACCATCGCAGGCGCTCATGTCTGTGTTACAGCGTCAAGGGTAACCGCAGCCATGACTGGTTCAAATGGCTCTGAGCACTATGCGACTTAACTTCTGAGGTCATCAGTCGCCTAGAACTTAGAACTAGTTAAACCTAACTAACCTAGGGGCATCAAACACATCCATGCCCGAGGCAGGATTCGAACCTGCGACCGGAGCGGTCGCTCGGCTCCAGAATGTCGCAGTCATGGTCTCCGAGCTGATAGTACATGCTGCTGCAACGTCGTCGAATTATTCGTGCAGATGGTTGTTGTCTTGTAAACGTCCCCATCTGTTGACTCGGTGATCGAGACGTGGCTGCACGATCCGTTACAGCCATGTGGATAAGATGCCTGTCATCTCGACTGCTAGTGATACGAGGCCGTTGGGATCCAGCACGGCGTTCCGTATTACCCTCCTGAACGCACCAATTCCATATTCTGCTAACAGTCATTGGATCGCCACCAACGCGAGCAGCAATGTCGCGATACGATAAACCGCAATAGCGATAGGCTACAATCCGACCTTTATCAAAGTCGGAAACGTGATGGTAAGTATTTCTCCTCCTTACACGAGGCATCACAACAACGTTTCACCAGGCAACGCCGGTCAACTGCTGTTTGTGTATGAGAAATAGGTTGGAAACTTTCCTCATGTCAGCACGTTGTAGGTGTCGCCACTGGCGCCAACCTTGTGTGAATGCTCGAAAAGCTAATCATTTGCATATCGCAGCATCGTCTTCCTGTCGGTAAATTTTGCGTCTGTAGCACGTCATCTTCGTGGTGTAGCAATTTTAATGGCCAGTAGTGTATCATCCATATCCCTATGTTAGACATTGCGCAATTTTGTTTCGACGAATTACATTATATCCTTTATTTTCACACAAAATCCACGAACAAACAGGGCATGGAAAAAAATATAGGAACACCAATCACACAAAACCTAATCTGTCTAATACGGTGTAGGAAATCCGTTGGCTCGACTTACCACAAGTCTTCTCAGGTTGCATAATTACAGGACCTGTACTGTTCTTTTTGCAAAATTGTGGCAAGTTCAGATAATCATGATGGACATGGATAGCGATGACGTAGCCTTCTATCCAAAGGCTCAGTAATGTTGGAATCTGGTGTCAGTGGTGGCCAGACGCTCACACACGGTACAAACGTTCTATTGTGGGAGGGACTTGAGTAGGAGAAATAAACCTTGGCAGTAATGCGACCGTACAGACTAGCCGTGGGACCCAGAGAATACCACGACACGTTGCCCAAATCTTTACCTAACCCCCCACTATGAAGACTTGTTCTTCCATTGCTACAAAGGCTGGGTTTTCTTTTTCCGGAAACACATTTCCCTGTTCTGGGAATTTTTCGTCACAGATGTTTGGTTTTGCAGTTCCCGATCGTCCTGCCATTGCCAGCTTATTGAGCTGCCTTCGTGTTGTTTTGGTTCTGACAGGATTAGCGAGCGCGAGATTTAGCTCTGCAGTGACTTTTGCAGCTGTCGTCCTCTTATTTTTCATCACGATCCCTTTCAATGACCGTATGTCAGCACCACTCAACACACTCTTTCGTCGGCGTTGTGACTCAGAAGATAACTTTTTCCCCATTTTTCCTGTATGCAGTACAAATCTTCTGTGTGTTGCCTCTTAAAACACGAAACGATTCGGCTACCTACGAGCCCAACAATGTGCGGATCAGACTCGCATCTGATATTATGTTCATGCTTTCATATGCCATTTTTTTCTAACCTCTGTGAATTATCACTTGAAGCTAATGAGCGGACGTCATGTACCCGTCATCTCTGTGAATTAAATCTACAATCATAGCATTACACGTGCAACAACAGTTGCCGAAGCTGGCATTTCATCAGAAAGGAACCAACGGAATTTTGCAGATTGAGAAAGAAGTGGCAGAAGAAAGATTTGTGTTTCTGCAAGAAGAGTCAGTGAAATGTGTGGTTCGTATACGCTCGCCTGTGCGTACAATGCAGATGAGAGGTACAGTGATGGCGATATGTGCTTAACAGGTGAAAGTGATACTGAAACAGGTGTCAAGCCATGTGGCTCATCATGATTGTTGCCCAGGGAAACACAAATCAGGCCTCCAGTGAAACGTAGTAAAAGACAATCGTGGTCCATGGAGCGGGTAGTAAACCTGACTGTAAACTAAAAAACGAAAAACAAAACAATAGAGAGAGAGAACTGATTTCGAACAAGTCCAGATCAATATGAGCGTGTAATACAGGTCTTCGTCCATTAATCTACAGATACAATGTGATTAAGACAAGATATATGCATAACGTAAGAAGTGGCAGTTGACCCTGAACAACGAAAAGTATGAGTACCTCGACATAAGCATAAAAAGATTCTCTTAAATTTCGATTAACGCTGAATTTGAAGACAGTCGATTGGTATAAGTACCTAGTAGCCACACCCGCCAGCAACGAAAATTGGAACCATTCAACTGAAATTGCCGTTGGGAAAATAAAAGGAAGGATGCGTGTTTTTAGCAGAACCCTTGGAACATTATGACGAAATAGCGTGTGAGTGTCACATAGAAAACAAACGAGTTCGGCTAGATAGAAGTTTCTCGCAGCCGCCAAATCTTTTCGTGGCATTTCAGTCGCAGTTTTCTCCCTCGAATGTGAAAATATTTGTCTGCCTCTTACCTACATACTTAATAATGCCGATCGTAGTAAAATAAGAGAAATTAGAGCTCTCGCAGAACTATGGGGATGTTTGTTTTTCGCATGTGTCTTACAGTGGATGCATTAACCCTCTGCCAAACACGTAAGTCCGAAACTGCAAAGTAATCATGCAGGTGTAGATTTCCCATAATAAATTTTCAGTTGCTGTACAATGAATTGGACGATGGAATTCATAGTTGCACCTTCGTCCTCAACACACCATATTTCTTTACTAATAGCCAACTACATCTTCCTTTGCTTCATATGTCAAATCACAGATAAACCAGCAATAAAACAAACAGCCGACGTGAGTCCACGGAACAGGATTACTTTTTTACTTTGATAGAAAGTAAATTAATATTGACTCCACTTAGAGGAGAGCTTGTAAAGCACACTTTTCAACCGAACGCCATCTGTTTTTACGTAACGTAAAGCTCATATTCCAACGAGCAGGTCCACTATTTGCGCATTGACGCCGCTACTGACGTTCCAGATGGGTATATCATTCTACTTTCCTTTAGGGAAGCTGCGATGTAGATAACACATCATTTAAAACTCTGTCCCCGAACATCCTCACGTTAAAGGAGATTTATATTCTCGAATCCTTGCCGACTGCAGCAAGCTGCAATAGAAATATGCGTAGTGAAACACGAGTAGACCGGAAGGTCCGCGGCCGTATGTCACAGTCCGGCTTTCGCCACCGTGCAGTGCGGACGTGTTGTTGTTTCCGCCTGCGGAGCACGCGCGCTCGCTGTTGTTTACATTTCAGCGGCCGTCACTTACGTGTCGCTTACGTGCACTAGAACCATGGCCAACCGTTTTCGAAAATCAACATTACGATTCAACTTCTGCAACGAATACGCAAGACCAAAGGCATTGGAAGTGGAACGCTTCCTACGCGACGATGCTAAGATCCCAGCTTCCGTCATCTCGGGCATCCATTTGTCCATATTAAGCAGTACTGTGTACGTCAGAGTCGTCAATGACGCGGTATGTGAAAGAATACTTCGTGACACCAACCATGGATTACGCTTTTGCCACGCCGACGGCAATGTCGGAGCGGTCACTGTCGACCATGCCGGCTTAGGAACGCGCACCATACGAGTTTTCGAACTCCCGTTCGAGCTTCCGGCGGAAGACGTTATCGCGGCTTTCCGCCCCTATGGCACTGTACATGGCCACACTGCCGAACGCTGGGCGCAATTCCAAACATACCCCGTTCTTAACGGTGTACGGCAGATCACCATCGACCTCCATCGCCACGTGCCATCTTACCTGCAAATTAGCGGGTGCCGCGCGGTTATCATATACGACGGCCAACCCAAGACCTGTTCCGGGTGCGGCAAAGAAGCCCACTTCAGATCTGAGTGTCTTCATCGACGAATTACCCAATTGCCAGCCGCTACCGTGGCACCTTCGGCTCCGACGACGGTTTTACCGATCACCTACGCATCGGTGCTCTCTTCTCCTCCCACCGGCCGCCGCCCATCGGACCACGTACCGGTGACCCTTCCAGCTCCTACGGATACCGCCGGAGCCGACACGTCGCGCTCAAAGCCTGACGCTACTCCGGCGCCACTACCAACAGCGACGACTTCCGACACCCACCTGCCTGAACATATGGACGCCCCTTCATTTGACGTTCCCGCGACGGCCTTCCTCTCAGAGCGACGCGACTCCCTTCCGTCTTCCGACACGGAGGGACGAACCCGCAAACAACGTTCACCTAAGAGGCGCAAGAGGAGGCGCCGTACGGTCTCGGAACGAGACGGATCACCTCCCCCTGCTGCTCCAGAGGCCGTCCGACCCGACGAGACCTCGGAGAACCTACACGACGATACGAATGACGACAACATGACGTCGACTGTGGCTGTGTCGATGCCTACTCTACTGGCTCGCTCAGGTGCTCCTGAACCAATGGACTCCACCGTTGCGACTGAGGCCGAGACGTCCTCCGCCCCTACGACCGAAGTGGAACGTACGACCATCACAACGACAGCGCCTTCAATGGTGTGGAGTGAGGACGTCGATGAGGACCCGGATCACACGCTGGGGACAGAGTTACCCCAGACGGAAGCATCGTTACGCCGCTGATAACGCCGTCAGGTGACGTACGACACGACTCGCCGTTGCCTCGCCCCTCTTCATCTTCCGCTGGTGGAGTACCCCTCCACGGCGGGGTACGGCTCCAAACCTACCGAATAGCGACGATCAACACTAACACCATTAGCTCACCCGTGAAACATCAACTGCTGCGAGAGATGATATGGGCGTCGGACGTCGATATCGCACTACTACAGGAAGTACACTTGGCCACACTTCCAGACGTCGCGGGATATAACATTTATCCTTCTCCTGGTGACCACCTGGGACGCGGCGTAGCCATCTACGCCAGAGAAGGCATTCCAGTGGCCGATATCACATACCTTCAATCTGCCAGAGGCATGGCCGTCACCGTCATGGGGACGCGTATCGTCAACATTTACGCTCCGTCAGGCTCCACCCGCAGACGCGACAGGGCACTCTTCTATTCAGAAGAAATCGCTCCTTTGTTTCTTGGACGCTGCGACCATTACTTGCTTGGGGGTGATTTTAATTGTGTATTGCACCCTAAAGATCAAGTGCCCCACTGCAAGACCTGTCAAGAACTGCGTCTCGTCGTCCGAGCTCTGTCGCTCCGCGACACTTGGGAAGTTCAGCACGGCGACGTGCCTGGACATACTTACCAGACGAGTCACTCCGCGAGCCGCCTTGATAGAATTTACGTCTCTCGGCAACTCACACCTACAGCCCAAGGTGCAGAACTTTGGCCCCTGGCCTTTTCGGACCACTGTGCCTACATCTGCAACATTCTCTTCCCCAAGTAAGTGGTCTGGCGTAGTCGTGCACCGTGGAAGCTAAACACCTCCCATCTTCATGATCCCGAGTGTCTTCAACGTGTTACCGAGACATGGGCCACCTGCGAACGTCGCTTACCTAAATACTGCACGACCTTGACCTGGTGGCTGGAATGTGCCAAACCTGCCATTCGACGTACTTTGATTCAGTATGGAAAGGAAGTTGCTATGTGGCGCCGGCACACTACCGACTATTTCTACACCGTTCTCCGCGACCTGGACGCCCAACCGCCCACCCCCGACACCCAGAGGGAACGCAGCAGGATTAAGACGCAAAATGTAGCTTTGACACGCCGTAGACTGCAGGGGGCTATGGTGCGAACCCGATGTCAAGATTCGGCGGAACAAGAACATCCGACCATGCATCATATCGCCTCCGATAGGAAACATCGACGACAACAACTCATCACCGAGATCACCAACTGTCGCGGCCAGCACGTCACTTGCCAGGCCGAAATCGTCAGTGCCTTTGTCGACCACTACCGCACAATGTACCAGGAGGAGACTACCAACAACCACGCTGAGGAGTCTGTGTTACCACACGTAACTCGCACCCTCACCAGCGACGAAGCGGACGAGCTGATGGAGCCCATTACGCGTGACGAAATCCACGATGCAATCAAAAAAGGTGCTCTGAATAAGTCACCTGGTGTCGACGGATTGCCGATAGAATTTTATCGCGCTTTCTTCACACTAATGGCGTCACGGTGGACAACGATGTTTCATGAACTGCTGACGATGGGGAACACCGTACCGCCGTCCTTCGTCACGGGAATTATTATACCCATCCACAAACCGACACCAGGTGTGACGACTGCACATTACCGTCCCCTGACTCTGCTTAACGCAGACTGTAAAATTTTTACACGCCTACTGGCAACGCGATGCCGCAAGGTCCTGCCCAGCATTCTATCCCCGGAACAGACAACTCCGGGCGGCTCAGTTAATATACAAACGGCCACAGGAGAATGTCGCGATTTAATTGCACTGGCAGCGGCGTGCAGACTCCGTGCCGCAGTGGTTGCCATTGATTTTGACAGCGCATTCGACAAAGTGCGGCATCTTTTTCTGTTCTCAGTGATGAACCGCATGGGTTTTCCACCAGCCTTTATCGACGTGATCCGGCGCCTGTACGGCACCGCCGAATCGCTGATTCAGGTTAATGGCCGTGTGGCGGGACCAGTGGCGATCCGGCGTTCTGTACGGCAAGGCTGCTCACTTTCGACCCTACTCTATGCCATAAGCCTTGAGCCACTTATCGGGAGTTTGACGAGCCACCTTTCTGGTCTCACTCTGCGACAGCATAATTTTCGATGTCGTGCGTATGCAGACGACCTCCTCCTCTTGATCCGCTCACGGAGTGAAACACACACGGTACTTGATTTGATATCAACGTACGGCACTGCACCGGGCAGTAACATGAATGTGGCTAAATCCGCGGCGATGCCCATTGGACGCGGCCTCTCACACGACGACTTAGCACCTCTCCCGTGTGTACAAAACCTACGATACCTTCGTATCATTTTCACCTCCACCGTGCGCCGCTCCGCTGCCATCAATTTTCGGCGTGCACTCCAAACTATCCGCACGACGGTGCGACAAAATCTTCTCCGACGACTCGATTCTTTACAACGTGTCCAATACCTGAATCAACATGTGGCGTCCAGAATGGTCCACATTGCACAGGTCCTCCCGCTGCCATCAACTACTGGACGCAGCCTCCAGGCTGCCTTCGGATACTTCCTTACGGCCGGTACGCTCTTTAAGTTCCGCTACGACACGCTCACCCTTCCCCCGCGAGCGGGGGTCTCGGCCTTGTCAATGTGCGACTCCGCGCGGCGTCCTTGTACATGTCCACTATCCACAAGCAGTGGCACGGGGGCACCTGCCTTACGCGCAGCTTGCTGGAAATTCTCGTGCCCGCGACCATAACACCACCAGTACCAGTCGGACAAATCAAGCACCATCTGACGCACATTTCTGATTTCATCGTCGACTTCAGTTATGCTCACACACACTTACAGACCACGCGTTCTCCTCGACCTAAAGATTTTTACACCCCACTCCTTCGTTCCATATCCAGCAACAATATCGAACTGAGACATCCGTCCACGCGGTGGCCCACGGTTTGGCGTCACATCCACCAGCCTTTTCTTCCCTCCAACGTCCGGGCCACATGGTACCAAGTCGCAAATGAAAAATTCGCCACAAATCATCGCCTTCACGCCATCGGACTAATGGCCTCACCACTTTGTTCCATTTGCCACCTCATGGATGACGATGTCCATCAACTGACTTGTGCTGCCACCAGTGACGTCTGGAAACTTGCCCGACAGTTCGTTGCCTGTTACCTCCGCGTTCCACCGGACTCGATTGACCCATGGACTTTTATCCATCTTCAAAATACTTATTTCCCCGCCACCAAAAATCATGCGATTGTATGGGTCAAGGGATGGACGATCACCTACATGTATAATGATGGCGACAAATCACGCCTTGATTTCTGGCAGTACTTACAAACCGCCCACAGTGAAGTCGAACACCGACGGCGCTACCGCGCCTTCTTCGCCAATTACCTACATGCGATATTTACGTCACCCCCGCTCAGTTGGATGGTGCCACACGCCGACAACACTCCCGCCCCCCTGCCGACATCTGAGACTCCCCGCGCTACTTTCTATATTGTAACCCACAGTGGAGTAGGCGCATGGACACGCGCCTCCTTTTCTTTTATGCACTATACCAGAAAACACTGGTTTTTCCCTCACTCCACTGTATATTGCTTCACACCTCTTAGCTTACATCAGTATTATTATTCTTTTTTTTCCTACACTTTGTTCATAAATAAAAAAAAATTGCTCGCCTTGTACGAGTATAATGCCTTGTGTTATTTTCGCCGGAAGGATAGCATTTCTGTTGTATTTAAGTTTGTACCAATAAAGATCTTTCGTTTATTTACCCTGTTCCTGGTGAAAAAAATAATCATAATATAATAAAATAAAAATAAATCAAAACGCTATTTTGAGGGAGTGATTCAGGGACGGGAGGGGGAGACATCGCGGCCAGGCCTCGGGTTCCGACCCCTGCCCGCCTTGTCTCCACCTACTCATAACTGAACACTCTTCAAAAAAAAAAAAAAAATAAATAAATATGTGATAAGCCTATAGGAATCAGCCAGGAACGGCGATAGACTGGAAGACAGTAGCGGCATTGCGCGTTACACGACGCCCGCATGCGGTGACGATGACCTTCCTTTTGTGGAAATTTTCATGACTCTGTTAAATGCAGACAATCTGACGAATACTTTCACGGCAAACACAATCGTGTTGGGTTCTTCGAGATTGCAGTACGTATGAAATACATTCTTCATTTAAAAGCGTATTTTCACAACATGTGTCATGTTCTGTGGTGCTTCAAAACCTTTCCTTCTGATCTGAACTACAGTCAACTCAAGTTTCAGTATAATGCTGTAATTAAATTGCGTCATATTACTAACATACGCGTGCGTCGTCATTGTTCAGTTGCTAGCCCTTACACGATACTTCCACATTACTCCTACACTGTCCCAAGACGTGCAGAGGACACCTGGTAAATAATAGTGTGAATGACAAATCATTCCCAGATGTGTGTCGCATCTGCGTTACCGGACCATACGTGTGAAACAATGTGTTCCATCTCCCCACGTCTGCAGGTAACAAAGCCCAACGCTGATTCTCGTCATAGAGCATTACGATGCGGACTATCAGTGGAACAATTGAGTATGTAATATTTCACGTGAAAACAACGTGTTTAGTGTCTATTTTTGTTCACGGCATCGTTGCCACATTAATTACAAGTGTAAAAATTTAGTAATTGTCTTATATTACTATCGTTGTTTCGTTCCGCAAGCATTGTTGAAAGTGGAACATATGGTCGTCCATTAAGCACTGAAACGGTTCGTCTTCAAAAGTTATTTACTGTACCGTATGTTATCCCCCGAGACCCTCTAGACATATACAGATATATATTGTGCTTGTTCGTTCAATTGGGGGAGGGGACCGAACAGCGAGGTCATACCAGACATCACTCACGTATATAATTCTATGGGTGCGTCGGTTCTTTGATGAAAAAGTTTCAGTGCGGATGCACAGTCAGCGTCCGATCTCCTACCGGAATCAGGCATCTGCGAATAGGGGGTTAATGTCGAACAGCTGTTGCGGTACAGTGAGCGGGAATATAGGAGTATCATAAAGCGTGTCCGTATGTGTGAGGCAGTGGCTGCCTGCACTCAGCAGTACTGCGGTGCATCATAGGCATACATTTAACACAGTCAGTAGCAGAATGTATGTGTACATTGTCAATACCCCAAAGTGACACGGCCATTATGGAAGCAAGTCAAGGACACTGCATCTGCCTCGCAGATGGCAACAAATGCACTGTGACTGTCGATCACGCATATCTAAGCGTCCAAATAATTAGCTGCATTTTCAACTACGCACCGAAGCTCTGATAGCGTCCCTCCACGCCTATTTCACGACTCTCCACCATGTAGCCGAGAAATGGGCATAGTTCAAAGCAAATCCTGTCTTGAATCGTGTCTGACAAGTGCCTGTCGATCTCCGTAGCCATACGCACTTCTGCCTCTACATCGGCGACTGCAGAGCTATTATCATGAACGACAGCCAACCCAGTACGTGCTCGGGATGTGGAAAGGAAGACCACCTTCGGTCGTAATGTACACAGCACAGTGTTGCACAATTACCACCTATGGACATTAAGACCACACCAAACCCGACCACTTTGCCAGTGACGAATGCAATGGCGCTTACCACTGCCATGATTTCACAGAACCTGCCACTTAACCACTCCAGCCCACAACGTCCATCACAAAGTGACAGTTTGGACAATATGAAGGGACTAACAGACAGGGAAGGGGAGCCAAGATACTCTTTGTCCTCTCCTGATGCAGAAGGACATGTTCGCAAACCGCTTTCGCCATGGTGACACAGGTGGAGGCATAAGTCGGTACCAGGAATTGATGACAATGTGATGCACGAGGACGATGGTGTCACACATGCTGTCAGAAACCACTTCCTGATGTCAGCTGATGCTGACAGTGACGGTCAACCTTGCCCAGTGATCACGCCATTCCCAAACCCTTCTAGGAATGACATGATGAAAAACATGTGGGTGGAGGAAGATATTTCCCTGCCAGGATCATATATCCCCAACCTCCCAGTGAATGATCGTTTGTATGCTTAACGCTGTTAGTCTCATCCTCCAATGACATACAAGTTTGCCACTTGTGGCTGAGCAGGGCAAGGTGATGTCATCCATTGACTACAAACGCTTCCTCTCCCAGCCATGATGGGTCAACTTTGAGTGACCTCACGACAAGCATAAGAAATAGACTCACGCAGAATCAAAATGATTGTCAGCATGGAGGAGACACAATTATTCCGAGACATTATTGAGATGTGGGATGTTGTGATTACATTGTTACAAGAGGTGCACAGTGCGACGATTCCGGATATTTATGCATACAACTTGTATAAGTCCGTGTGGGATCAGGCTGGAATTGAGATAGCGATCTACGTCCGAGAAGGGCTATCGTCAATAATGTGACCACACTCCCATCCACACAGGGAATGGCCCTTACACTAATCTGAGCGTGTATCATCAAGGTATGTATCCTGTTGTGAGCACCAAACCGATGTCAGTGTTTAGTGTTTACTCCGAAGACGTCGTCGTTCTCTTCCTTGGTCGTTTCGACAACTCTGCAGTTGGAGGTGACTTTAATTGTGTATTGTATCTGAAAGATCATTATCCCAGCTTCTCACCATCACCCGTTCTTTACACAATGGTTGAAAGCCTTCGCTTTGTTGATGCATGGAAGAAGATCCATGGCGGAGCCCCCAGCAATACACATCTTAGAAGCCATTCTACAAGCAGGATAAATCGTGTCTATGTGTCGGGCACCCTTCATTCTGGAGTGCTCCCAATAGAAAAACGGCCACTCGTATTTTCCGACCATTGCGCTCTCATCAGCTCCCTCGTACTTCCACTGCGTCAGTCTGACGCAGCCATTGGATATCGAAACTTAACACGTCCCTCCTCTGTGACACAATTTATAAACCCTGTGAATGCCCCATTCCCACGCATCCCTCCACTCTGATGTGGTGGTTCAACTGCGCCAAACCGATGATACCCAGAGAGTAGGTCCAACGCGCGAAAGAATCGACCGCGTGGCGCCGAGACAACATGAACCATTACTACACTGTGCCTGGGGAACACGATGAATAATTAATCCCCCCCGCCACCCGAAACGCACAGGGAACGACAATACATTAAGGCCAAGCTCCTTCCATTGACACGCAGTAAGTTATATGGTACGGTGGTGAGATCACGCACACGAGATATCGTGCCTAAGGAAACACCATCTGTGATCCATACCATGCCCGAGCATCGGCGTTGTCGTCAACAGCTTATCTCCACCCTCCTCAAGCAAGACTGCAGTCATGTCTACACTACACAGGCGATAATTGTCTCCACCTTTGCTCCCTACAGCCGAGAATTTTTCGACGATAGGTCCACGATGCGACATCTGAGGATATTATCCAACATGTCAGATTCTCCAACATTCTTGGCGGCAACATCTCAACTGTAAAGAAGCGCTTTGATACGAAAAACGTCCGCTCTGGCGTCATTTCGAGTCAAGGCAGTACAGAAAACCCTCCGAGGTTCTAAAGCATTGTTTGCTCCCCATGTCCAAGAAGGCGGAACTGGGCCACTGTCTTTCTCACCAATTGGCAAGAGACTTACTTTTTGAGGTCGGAAGGAAACTGAGGTGCAGTCACTCCCAAATATGACGTACCTGGTGTGACGAACACTCAGCCACACTAGCGCACTTCACCTGATTTAATCGTATTGAAAATGCCTGGAAGTATTTGGAAAAGTGGATGAAACTTGGCAGTTCACATCCCCACAGTTTGTTAGCTATTTGATATCTAATCATGAACGAAAGGCTACAGCTGGATATGAAACATCTCAAGAAAATTATAGACTCTCTTCGTCGCCAAATCGAGACCGCTATCAGGGTTGCAGGGAAAGATAGACGGTATTTCCGTGATTTCCACTGGTGGTAAGTCGTTTTTTGTTGAGTGTGCTTGTCTAATATCATGCGGACTCCAGGAATACCTCGCATCTAGTTAAAGCTTTGAAAACTTCTATCACAGATCACTTATATCTGATACGAAGGCTATCGCGCTGCTAGGTAAATTCCTGCTTGGTGTTGCTGGTTCTATTACTTGGGAACGAGAAACTCTCAGGTTACCACATCATTTCCCTGACAACGAGCAATAACCGACACCTTCTAGTTATCTGTTTATGAATACTTCCGTTTAATTGCGTGAAATCTCATATGCTGCATGCATCAGCAACAGCATCTTTGTAGCCATCGATGTGCCGACAGGCGGACATTAATTCAGAAATGAAATAAAATATTTCAGCTGAACTTAGAGGATTTTTTCTTAATGAATACATCAGGAGTGAGTGTATATGACGAAGATACGTCCTATAGTCCACCGAAGTATTTTATAAGAATTGAGTATTTATGTAAGAAATGATGGCCAAGAACATTACATTTAGTCAGCTGTTTTAAGGAAAAAAATTTAAAGGCTTCCGGGATCTGTTGAAGATACTGCATCATGGCCTTACACACACAGAGTGGGCTGGAACGCTGGGAAGGACCAAGAAGAGGAATTTACGACCCGTAGTGTGAACAGTCGATCCCATCCAGGCTGGGCTGGTAAACTCCGAACGCCTCATGTAGGACTTATTTCCAGTTGAGAGGTGTGGAGAAATGCATTGCTGGGTCGATTAGGAGAGCTCGAAGTAGAGCCTGGATCTCTTCAGTGAGAAGTATGATGCGTTAATAAAGAAATATCATTCCTACGCCATCGGCACTGTAGTCAGGTAGTTCTTAGGATCGTGTAACCTTCGAGGGCAGAGACCAGTTCTAGGGATTGTCATTTGGCATATGGTGACAGCAGAAATTTTCACTCTGACGAAGTACGCTTCCATGGAAACGGTGTCGGTGTCCCTATTGTCACGATTCAGTAGGCTTCCATAGACACTGAACTGGTTGAAGACTTCTCATAAAAAATAACATACGTCCTATCTGCCTGAGATGATTTTACCACTACATCATCAATGGAGGCGAAACGCAAGTCTGTCCCCTTTACTCCATTACTAACACACGTTTAGAAATTTTATGCAATATTATCTATTCTGTACGACATGTAAAGGAAATGAAAAAGTCCATATTATTTCGTAATATTCGTTTTCATCATAAGCTCATAGACCACCGGTATGCAGTGGTAAGCACTGATGAGTCTCTCGTGTAGAAGGGGTTAACGACGCATTCCAACCACGTCCAGTTGCCTTTTCTGCCGCAGAATCCCTTACTGCTCAGATAATTTTGGACCTCTAGCCAATATACCTGTGAGTCCCGACGGAAAGTAAAGTAAAGTCGTATGCCATTAGCCGACCGCGGTGGTCGCGCGGTTCTAGGCGCTCCAGTCCGGAGCCGCGCTGCTGCTACGGTCGCAGGTTCTAATCCTGCCTCAGGCATGGATGTGTGTGATGTCCTTAGGTTAGTTCGGTTTAATTAGTTCTAAGTTCTAGGGGACTGGTGACCACAGCAGTTGAGTCCCATAGTGCTCAGAGCCATTTTTCGTATGCCATTATTGACTGGGAAATCCCGAAGGGCATCTTCAGCCAACTGAATTGTTTAGCGTGTTTTCTGCCCTTCACACCTGTAGGCACCTTCCCTTCACGAAGTCTGAGCGTTGTGTATTGGTTCAAATGGCTCTGAGCACTATGGGACTTAAAATCTGAGGTCATCAGTCCCCTTGAACTTACAACTACTTAAACCTAACTAACCTAAGGACATCACACACATCCATGCCCGAGGCAGGATTCGAACCTTCGACCGTAGCAGTCGTGCGGTTCCAGACTGAAGCACCTAGAACCGCTTGGCAACAACGGCCGGCCGTCGTGTATTGTTTAAGAGTAACTGATCAGTGTAGATGACTATAATGGGTGTGGTAGTGTGGCGTCATGTATGTGTCGGAGGATGATGAGAGACCGGCACATAGCCTACTGCTCTCGAGTGCCACAAACTGGGCCGCCGAGCTTAATGTCCACATCCTGCAGATTGATCACCATCGACATTGCCTCATGCCCACACTTAACAAGTCGTTTGGAATTTAATCTGGGATACTGGCGCAAAACAGGTGACCAGTTGCTTTACAACACCACCCCTTCTGCCTGAAATGAGGTGCGGGGTACTGGATAAAGAAACGAGCGAACGAAATCAAAGGACAATCTACGGCAAATTAAGAATAATTTTAGCATGGTTCCTAGAAGAATGGCAGGGTTACTGGGATACATGAACAGCAAGATGACTTGATATCTTCAAGTTCAAAGGATAGCAGCTCGTTGGTATTATCGCGAAGTACGAGAGTGACTTCCAAGAAAGTGATAACGCAAAATGAGTGGCAATCTTTAAAAGAAATGCGTGTTTTCTTTGCAGCAGGATAATCTCACGAAATTTCAATCAAAGTCCAAAGGCGAAAATAATTTTTTGACTCTCACAGCCATTGTATTAAAATAAGAGAAATCAGAGTTCACATGAAAGATGTAAGTGTTCGTTTTTCCCGCTACCTCTGCAAGGGTGGATCTGTAGAGAAACGACTTGAAGACATTTCGATGAACCGTCTGCAATCACTTAAATGTGAACTGCGTTGTAATCATGTAGATGTCGATTCAAATGGAGATATCTCAGGCTTCTTCTGCGCGATTGGTTAATGACGTAGAGCCGTATGTTTTGAAGAGCTGTTCCAAGTTTATGCACAGTATATCGAGGATCTACCCAGCTATCTTTTTCAGATACAGCGAGTTTTGCTTTTATGTGTAGTCACTGCCACTACCCCAACCAGACTGTGAACTACTGTTGGTCTTTCCCCGTTGTTCACAGCCGAGTTCGATTTCTTTCACCGAATACGACTTTTTTCTCTTCAGGGCTCCCACTATTATTCCATGAAACGTAAATTCTTTCAGACGACTTGAATACGGTCCCTTGGTCAGATGAGGTCAGGTGTGTTGACCATTTGATACCTCCAGTCCCGCCCCCTGTGACCATTAGCAGAAAGTATCGTGGTTGCATGGGAGTCAAACCACTGGGCAAGCTGGTGGTGGCTCCATAATGGTGTGGATTGTGTTTACGCGGAGTGGACAAGGTCCTCTTGTTCAGCTAAAGCGATCATTGATTGTAAATCGTCATGTTAGGCTAGTTCGAGACCATTTGCAGGCATTCATGGACCTCATGTTCCCAAACAACAATCTTATGTTACCGGGCCACAGTTGTTGGTGATTGCTTTGAAGAAAATTCTGGACAACGATTTAGTCACCCAGATCGCCCAACATGAATCCGATCGACTATTTATGGGACATAATGGAGAGGTCAGTTTATACCGAAAATCCTGCACTCGCAACACTTTCGCAGTTATGGGCCAATATAGAGGCAGCATGGCTCAATATTTTTGCAGGAGACTTCTAACGACCTGTTTAGTCCATGCAACATTGCTGCACTACGCCGTTGAAAGGAGGTCGGACATGATTTAGGAGGTATCCAATTACTTTTTTCACCTCAGTATATCTTTCGCACCTGCTCCTCGGACAACTATTGTCCTTCACGACGTTTCACTTGGGGCGGAATCTGTGGCTCCCAGTCCGACAAGGATGGGCTCGACACTTGTTAGCACATATCGTCATCATTCTACTCCTCAGGTACATAGGCCGCAAGGTCGAGCGTATACGACACAACATGTTCCACTGACATGCCGAAACGCTAATATTTCATTTGCCACTCCTTCCTTACTCTGCGAAATTCTTTCGCCTCCTTTCTAACGAAATATCGACTTCGGCAGCTGTTATTGTAGGCATAATGCAGTGTTTGCTTTTGTTTGTCATTGCCATTACTCTGCTTTGTATCGGCATCACTAGCATTGTAGCACTGTTGTGAGTTACTCGTTGACCAAGCACTTCAGCTTCGCTCCGTAACGTCATGGTGTGTTGACCATTTGATAGCTCCAGTTCCGCCCCCTATGCCTATTAGCAGCCAATATTGTGGTTCCATGGTAGTCAATATGCAGGGCGTCGAATGCCGTAAATATCATTGGCCTTTTGCATCCTCTCTCTCAAGTGGTTCCTTGTCAGCGCACACCTGCGGAAATTCAGGACCAGTATTAATTAGATTGGCGACATCTTAGGTTCAGTGTGAATAGCGTCCCAATTTTCGCGACGATATTTCAAGTCATTTAATAAGCTTTCGAAATATCAATGTTAGTATTTTGAGATTGTAGTAATTTGCTTCAGTAGTCAATTGGTACCAAAACTGACGCCATGATTAAACACTTGAAAATGTCTCTCAAAATAAAGAACGCCCCTTACCACAAAGCGTACTTCAGCTGACAGATTTTACTTACTGAGTGAGTCAACGGTAATGACCATCTTATCCAAATAAGACATGGAATGTGAGGAAATTACATCACACTGTTTCAGAATTTCTCATCGTAGTGAACTGCAATTGAACAGGTTGTAAAGCAGTAGAATCCCTCCGAAATCCCTGGAAATAAATATTATGCAGAATGAATGTTGTCTCTCCAGCTCGATTTGAGTCTGGAGAAACATCAGGAATAGCAGAATAATTCTCCTTATTTTCTCTCTGTTCCAAGATGACATTCCTGACATGATTGGAACAACTATAGAGTAGGTCACTCTAAGATGGATTTGACAGATAACGCACTTGGCAACGCTTTCCAGTTTCTTGTACGACTCCGACCTTGCTTGATGTGTTTTGCCAGAAATTCGTAGTAATGGCTCAAGGGATCCAATATTCCGAAGAATTTCCCATTATTATATTACGACATCTTCAGGCCTCCAGACTGACGCGTAGGATGATTCGCACCTCTGGCCCGGTCAAAATAGGGACCAGGATTTAATGAATGGTATTCGTAGATGCACAGTCAACGAAACACGGCAGATGTGAACGAATATTTCATAGGATCGTCGAATTTGCTTAAATTGTACAGTGAACGTGCCATTTGCACTATTACGCGACACACATGTGCACGTGCCCCCAAATAATTGTCATTTACGGATCCATTACTCCCTTCCCGTGGTAACCGCCAAACAGAAATCGGCGGACAATCGATTAATAGTATACAGGAAGCTTACAAACAGTGTACACACAATATTTAGAGCGTTACATAAAAACTACTTCCAGAGTCGAGGGCACCAGCTTCAACGAACAAGGTGACGAACGGCTCTGCAGGCAGTAGTGGCGAGACAGGCAACAGTAGTAGCGACAGCGACACAGACGAAGACAAACTGACGTAGCATAGAAATCAAAACTATCCGGGTCCCTATTACTGGACATTAATATGGGGAGTGCCTATCCTTTGCCGTTATTACGGCTTGAACTCTGTTACAGACACCTTCAGTGAGGAGTCTGAATGTCTGTGGAGGAATAGTAGCCCATTCCTCCTCAAGAAGCGAAACTAGAGTAGGTAGTGATACAGGTCTCCGGGCTATGGAGTGAAGCCGACGTTATAACTCATCCCGAAGTCGTATTATAGCCTTCAGACGGAGACTCTGGGCATGCCAGTCCGTTTTAGGAATGTTATTATCCACAGAGCATTGCCTCACAGATGCTGCTTTATCAGTGGGTGCATTCCCATACTGTTTCCCTAGTGTAAGAAATTAAGGATGCTGTAAAATGTGTTCATACAACACTGCATTTGGCGTCATCTTAAGCCAATTAAGGGGACCACACCCTAAATTCGAGGAACACCTCGATACCCTGACACAGTCCCTCCATGCCTCACTGTTGGCACTATACATGATACCATCTCACGTCCTGCAGCCATTTGACAAACCGAAACCCTTCCATCGGACTACCGCATGGTATACTCTGATTCATCTCAATTCTTTCCTTTCCAGTCAACCGTTGTCCAGTGACATTGGTCTTTACATCACCTCAAGCGTTACACAGCACTGACTATTGAAATATTTCGGTTAAGAGGAGCTAGTCTACAATTGTACCTCATTCTACGTGGCTGCCTACATACTTCGAAACTGACGTGCGATTCCGTCTTCCGGTATGCGGTTTCTTACAGCCACCCTTCGCAACGCTCGACGGCCCCTTTCCGTCAGTACATGAAATCTGCCAGTCTTAGTTTAGCTATGGTTGTTCCTCCACATTTACACTTGACAGTCACATCACCAACAGTCATCTTTGGTAGCTTTAGAAGGGTATAAATGTGCCTAATGGGTATGTTACTCAAGTGACGTCCAACGATTAGTCTACGTTCAAAGTCACTGAGTTCTCTTGATTGACCCATTCTCCTGTTACTGCTTCTCTACTGACAAAGTAATACTGCATGCCTCCCTTTAAACTGGCGGATCCGCCTTTCAGGCATCTAGTGCTCAATGCGGCATTAAAGAGGAGTGTCCGGATGCTCTTGATCAGGTAGTGTTTATGTGAGGGTAATGTACTTACATTGGCAACGTAGTAAACTAGAATTGCTAACACTAATGCTTGTGAAACCTGTATCTCAGACGCGAAACAGTACTACTACCACATTATCCAGAGCACAACATACACACGTCGTGATATCCTAATTAACTTGGCATAGTATAACTATAACTAGGGTTTTAACTAAATGTGTGAGGTGATAGTTATTGTAGGATAACGAGAGAAGTATACATTCGACAGTAAGATTAGATTGTAAGACAGATGTAGACGTAATGACAGCAAACTCTACACTGTAGAGTATATAATAAATAAAACATAATGCAGATGAGAGTGAGTGGCTCAAAGTATTGTTGAGGTCCTAGGCCTCGGATGGGGAGTAGTAGTAGACCGGGAGTATCTGCCCAAGAGCGATATCTTCGATCGTTTATGAGGTACATCATTATGCAGAGCACCAACGATGGCAGTTTACAAACATAAATCATTTCCTATTTTTTCTTCTTAATACATTAATTGTTAACTCTAATAATTTCTGTTCACTGATTAGGTTTTCAGATATATAAAATATCAACCCTCTACAAACACTAATACTAAATTACCTTAATTTCAAGTTTATGTGCAAGTTAATGTTGTGAATACACACAGTGTCCTAGCAACTAGACGACAGGTCAGACTTAAGTGACAGAAAATAAATAATCTGTGAATCCTCACGCAAGGGCTAGACACAGTGAAATATGCGGATAGTAGTAGTCGCGAAAGCTGTAGCGATCTGTTACGGAAATGATGCATTTGTTTGCGGAGTGACGGATGTCACGTAAATATAATGCTATGCGCAGAGTTCTAACGAAATTCAGTCAGAGCTACGAGTGGACCAATAGCACAGAGCGTAGTTAGTGTCTACTACTCAGACATTTCTGTAGTATGACTTATCACAATTTATACTGTCAGAACGATGGGTAGTGTCTACGTTATCTTTCGATTCTTCTGTCGATCGAATCATGTGGGACAAAGCAGTCTGTTATTGACAGTTTAAGCTTGTTAGTTCATGGCTTCTAGCCCCAACTTTTTGCTTCTGGAACGCGTAATGAAGTATGACACAGCAATTACACTTAAATTTTTGCACACAACCACTGTGATCGGTGAGTGGCCTTTAAACAAACGAAGGACTGTGTTGGATAATGATTGTTCTCACATGCAGCTCGAACACTCCGGAGAAACTATAAATATTCTTGAAGTCAAACCAATATGACGGAGGGTCTGGTGCCGTCTGTGATAAGACAAACGTAATCATCCCGGAACGGTGACGCTGATTCATGACACAACCCGCAAACGGTGACGGTGACTTTCCTTTGTACAAAGCTTTCCATCAAACGAGTATAAGTGCAGGTCGATTTGGCTTTATAAATACGGCCCTTCTAGGTCGAATTTCGTAAATAAACTGTAGTGTCATATAAAGAGACATAGGGTGTCCCAGGAGGAATGGTTAACATTCAAGTCTATGACAAGAACTATCACTGGATTCAAAATCCCCTAGTAAACAAGCATTCTAAAATGCATACCTTAAATGTCATGAGCATTTCTTCATCTTCGATGCTGTGAAACGAAAGTATTCGTCTAAATAACCACTGATTGATGTTAGGTTATGCATTTTAGAGGCCCCGTTTACTACCCTTTTCTGCTTGAAGTGATCGTTCGTGTCATATTCCTGAATACACACAATTCCTCCTGGGACACTGTGCTTACGACGTTCTAACCCGTAGAGTAATAATTAAGTAGTAGGAAATTGTGAACCATTTATCTGAATTTACGAAACGTTGTGGCATCAACAATTCATTCTACCAAAAAGCCAGTATTTCTGGGGAAGAAATTTCTGCAATACACTTACTTGTACCTTGGTACTCTGCAAAGAAGAAAAAACAAACTGGCAGACGGAAGTTTTAAGCTAAGATATGAAACGGGCCTACATATCTCAGTTGATAACAGCCTATCACTTAAAAAAAAACTTTAAAATAGAGTATTTGAATGAGACGCTATGTATTTCCATTTATCTCCAATAACGTAGATGTCCACCACTTCTTAATAAATTTCCCTATAGTGTTTTACAGCGAAGTGACAAAAGTCGTGCTCTAGCGATATGCACATATACAGATGGCGGCAGCATCGTATACACAGTACAAAAGGACAGTGCATCGGGAGGGTTGCCTTTGCACTCATGTGATTCATCTGAAAAGGTGCCCGTCGAGGTTATGGCCGCACAACAAGAATCATCAGACTCTGAACGAGGAATATTATTTGGAACTGGACGAGTGGAACTTCACGTTTTGGAAATCGTTAATAAACTCAATATTCCGAGATCCCCAGTGTCAAAAGTGCTGCGAGAATACCAAACTTCAGGCATTACCTCTCACCACGGACAACAAAGTCGCCGACAGCCTTAACTTAACATCCGTGAGCAGAAGCATTTTCTCAGCTTTTCCACTGCTAACAGACAAGCAACATATCCGTTAGGACAATGCGGCGAAAACTGGCGTTAATGGGATATGGCAGCAGACGAACGACGTGAAAAAAAATGGTTCAAATGGCTCTGAGGACTATGGGACTTAACATCTGAGGTCACCAGTCCCCTAGAACTTAGAACTACGTAAACCTAACTAACCTAAAAACATCACACACATCCATGCCCGAGGCAGGATTCGAACCTGCGACCGTAGCAGTCGCGCGGTTCCGGACTGAAGCGCCTAGAACCGCCCGGCCACCATGGCCGGCGACCGACGTGAGCGCCTTTGTTAACAGCGTGACATCTCCTGCAGCGCTTTTCTTGGCTTGTGACCATGTCACTTGGACCGTAGACGACTGGAAAACAGTGGCATGATTGCATGAGTCATGGTTTCAGCTGGTAATAATTTATGGTAGGCTCCGAGTGTGGTGTACATCTCACGAAGCCATGGAACCACGTTATCAACAAGTCACTCTGCTAAATGGCGGTGGCTGCATTACGATGTGAGCTGAGTTTATATGGAACAGACCGAATCCTCTGTCCAACTGAACCGAACATTGACAGCATGGTTATGTCCGACTGCCTGGAGACCATAAGCAGTCATGAACTACATATTCCTCAACAACGATGTGACTGGGCCACAATTACAATTGGTTTGAAGAACAATCTGGAAAATTCGATCGAATGATTTGGTCACACAGATCGCCAGACATGGATCCCATGGAACATTTATGTGGCATAATCGAGAGGGCAGTTCGTACCCAGCACCCAGCATCGGCAACAATTTAATAATTGTGGACGAGTGTAGTGGCCGCATGGTCTAATATTGCTAATGGGAACTTCCAAAGACTTGTTAAGTCAATGCCACCTCGAGCTGCTGCCCTACATAGGGCAAACGGAGGAAAAACACGATATTAGAAGGTATCCAATGACTAATGTCACCTCAGTGTAAACTGGCTTACTTCAACAGGTATGATCTCAGACGGATTCCAGAATCATCATGAATGTAAATTTCGATGTTTCTCTTGTGTTTCTTCAACAAAGTTGCTCTAAGTACCATCTATCTCCCCATGTGGAACATTGGGCAATTTCTTTCGACGAATTAGGTTATTTCTTCCATTTTTAAACAAAATTCGCGAACATCCAGGTGATGGACAAAAATATAGAAACACAATACATTACCAAGTCTAATTCGGTGTAGGAAATCCGTTGGCATACAAAACGCTTACCAGTCTTCTCAGCCTGGTTAAATAGAGGATCTTTACGGTTTTCAAAGAGATAGCATACCTTTCTTTCTGAAAAGTAGTGGCAGGTTCAAATAACCGTGATGGAGGTGCTTAGCGATCAGGCAGCGTTCTCTCCGAAGTGGACCACAAAGGCTCAATAATATTGAGATCTGGTGACAGTGGCGGCCAGACACGGTGCGAAAATTCATCTTAGTGCTCACAAAGTCAATCATGGACGAAGTGAACTGTGTCAACTGTGGTCTTGTTGGAGTTGGAAAGCCGGCCGGTGTGGCCGTGCGGTTCTAGGCGCGCCAGTCTGGAACCGCGTGACCGCTACGGTCGCAGGTTCGAATCCTGGCTCGGGCATGGATGTGTGTGATGTCTTTAGGTTAGTTAGGTTTAAGTAGTTCTAAGTTCTAGGGGACTGATGACCACAGATGTTGAGTCCCATAGTGCTCAGAGCCATTTTGGAGTTGGAAAACAGCATCTCCATTGGCGGTACAAAAATTCTATTATGGGACCGACCTGAGTAATTGACGTGCTCACATAAATCTTGACAGTAATGCGACCTTATAGGATAACCATGGGGCCCTTAGAGTACCATGATACTGTTGCCCAAATCTTCACCGATTCCTCGCCGTGTTTCACTCTTGGGGTGTGAACTCGACCAGAAACTGGAAACAGTGTGAAACAAGACTGATCCTTCCATTGCTCCAAAGTCCAGGTTCTCTTGGTTCGACAACGCATTCCCCTGTTATGGGAATTTGTGTCGCAGATGTTTGGTTTTGTAGTTCCCGCTCGCACTGTCATTCCCAACTTATGATGCTCAATTCGTGTTGTTTTGGTTTTGACAGAATTCGTGAGTGGGGCATTCAGTTCTGAAGCTGTCATCGCCTTATTTATCTTCACAGTCCTGTTCAATGACCGTATGTCGCCATCACTCATCACTATCTTTCGTCGGCGTTGTCACTCAGGAGACGACGTTTTTACATGTTTCCTGTATGCGGTACCAATCTTCGATACGTTGCCTCTGGAAACACAAAACGCTTCGAGCACCTTGGTTACGAAGGACCGAGCACACGAGCATCAACAATTTGTGTCCTTGACTAGCATCTGCATTTATGTACAAGCATGCATTTTCCATATTTTTGAATAACTCATGTAATTAAGTCCTGAAGTTGCTGATCGGGTGCCATGTGCCCGACGTCTTTGCGGATGAAATCTGCAAACTTAGCATTATACACTACGTGATCAAAAGTCTCTGGACACCTGGCTGAAAATGACTTACAAGTTTGTGGCGCCCTCCATCGGTAATGCTGGAATTCAGTGTGATGACAGCTTACACTCTCGCAGGCATAGGTTCAATCAGGTGGTGGAAGGTTTCTTGGGGAATGGTATCCCATTTTTCACGGAGTGCTGCACTGAGGAGAGGTATCGATGTTTGCCGTTGAGGCCTGGCAGGAAGTCGGCGTTCCAAAACATCCTAAAGGTGTTCTATAGGATTCAGTTTATGAGTCTATGCAGGCCAGTCCGTTACAGAAATGTTATTGTTGTGTAACCGCTGTGCCAAAGGCTGTGCATTATGAACAGGTGCTCGACCGTGTTGAAAGATGCAATCGCCATCCGGAATTGCTCTTCGACAGTGGGGAACAAGAAGGTGCTTAAAACATCAATGTAGTCGTCTGCTGCGATAGTGCCACGCAAAACAACAAGGGGTGGAAGCCCCCTCCTTGAAAAACACGACCCCAGCATAACACCACCGCCTCCGAATTTTACTGTTGACACTAAACATGCTGGCAGATGACGTTCACCGGTCATTCGCCATACCCATACCCTCCCTTGGGACCGCCACATTATGTACCGTGATTCGTCACTTCACACAACGTTTTCCCACAGTTCAATCGTCCAATGTTTACGCTCCTTACGCCAAGCGAGGCGTCGTTTGGCATTTACCGACATTATGTGTGACTTACGAGCAGCCGCTCGACCATGAAATCCTAGTTTTCTCACCTCCCGTCTAACTAATATACTACCTGCAGTGGATCCTGATACAGTTTGGAATTCCTGTGCAATGGTCTGGATAGCGGTTCGACTTCACTATCACATCGGAAACAGTGGACCTAGAGATGTACAGGAGTGTGGAAATCTCGCGTACAGACGTATGACACAAGTGACACCCAATCACCTGACCACGTTCGATGTCCGTGAGTTCCACAGAGCGCCCCATTCTGCTCTCTCGCGATGTCTAATGATTACTGAGGTCGCTGATATGGAGTACCTGGCAGTAGATGGCATCACAATGCACCTAATACGAAAAACGTATGTTTTTGGGGGTGTCCAGTTACTTCTGGTCACACAGAGTATGTCCGATAACAATTGCCGTAGTTAACGTTTCGTCCGATGGATCCTAATGAATTTCGCATAGTGTGAAACAAGTGAAAGGTGATGTTGGTATTTCTGCAAGATCAGTCAATGGAATGTGTGTTGTCGTAAACGTTCGACTATGCGGCCAATATAGATGAACTATACAATGATGAGATGAACTATACAGTGATGACGATATGAGCTTAACTAGTGAAAATACACTCCTGGAAATTGAAATAAGAACACCGTGAATTCATTGTCCCAGGAAGGGGAAACTTTATTGACACATTCCTGGGGTCAGATACATCACATGATCACACTGACAGAACCACAGGCACATAGACACAGGCAACAGAGCATGCACAATGTTCGCACTAGTGCAGTGTATATCCACCTTTCGCAGCAATGCAGGCTGCTATTCTCCCATGGAGACGATCGTAGAGATGCTGGATGTAGTCCTGTGGAACGGCTTGCCATGCCATTTCCACCTGGCGCCTCAGTTGGACCAGCGTTCGTGCTGGACGTGCAGACCGCGTGAGACGACGCTTCATCCAGTCCCAAACATGCTCAATGGGGGACTGATCCGTAGATCTTGCTGGCCAGGGTAGTTGACTTACACCTTCGAGAGCACGTTGGGTGGCACGGGATACATGCGGACGTGCATTGTCCTGTTGGAACAGCAAGTTCCCTTGCCGGTCTAGGAATGGTAGAACGATGGGTTCGATGACGGTTTGGATGTACCGTGCACTATTCAGTGTCCCCTCGACGATCACCAGTGGTGTACGGCCAGTGTAGGAGACCGCTCCCCACACCATGATGCCGGGTGTTGGCCCTGTGTGCCTCGGTCGTATGCAGTCCTGATTGTGGCGCTCACCTGCACGGCGCCAAACACGCATACGACCATCATTGGCACCAAGGCAGAAGCGACTCTCATCGCTGAAGACGACACGTCTCCATTCGTCCCTCCATTCACGCCTGTCGCGACACCACTGGAGGCGGGCTGCACGATGTTGGGGCGTGAGCGGAAGACGGCCTAACGGTGTGCGGGACCGTAGCCCAACTTCATGGAGACGGTTGCGAATGGTCCTCGCCGATACCCCAGGAGCAACAGTGTCCCTAATTTGCTGGGAAGTGGCGGTGCGGTCCCCTACGGCACTGCGTAGGATCCTACGGTCTTGGCGTGCATCCGTGCGTCGCTGCGGTCCGGTCCCAGGTCGACGGGCACGTGCACCTTCCGCCGACCACTGGCGACAACATCGATGTACTGTGGAGACCTCACGCCCCACGTGTTGAGCAATTCGGCGGTACGTCCACCCGGCCTCCCGCATGCCCACTATACGCCCTCGCTCAAAGTCCGTCAACTGCACATACGGTTCACGTCCACGCTGTCGCGGCATGCTACCAGTGTTAAAGACTGCGATGGAGCTCCGTAGGCCACGGCAAACTGGCTGACACTGACGGCGGCGGTGCACAAATGCTGCGCAGCTAGCGCCATTCGACGGCCAACACCGCGGTTCCTGGTGTGTCCGCTGTGCCGTGCGTGTGATCATTGCTTGTACAGCCCTCTCGCAGTGTCCGGAGCAAGTATGGTGGGTCTGACACACCAGTGTCAATGTGTTCTTTTTTCCATTTCCAGGAGTGTAGTACTGAAACAGGTCTCGAGCTATGTAGTTCATCATCCTTATCCGATAAATCAGGTTTTTAGTGAAACGTAGTAAAAACAATCGTTGTTCGTGGAGAGGGTACTAACATAATTAATTACATGAAAGATCATCTGCAAAACAGTGATAAAGATACTAATTATGAACTGATTTCAAATAAGTCCGCAGCAGTATGACCGTGTAGTGCGTAAGAAAAAGTACGGATTTCAACGAGGGACAAGGTGCACTTGTTACAAAAACTGATGTTTCGTGTGTCAAAAACCCTCAATAGAATTTACAGGATTTTCGTGATGGTGATATACTCTGTTATGCACATCAAAATGTGTACGATATACATTACAGTTATTTCAAGAGAAGCAGTGGATGGTTGCATAGTTTCAAACAGTCTACAGAATTGGAAGACAAGAAATTGAAATTTCAAACAAAGCGTCAACTTAACGATGCACAGAAATCCGTGGAATCGGCCCGAAAATTTGTAGATGAGATAAACGAACTTATCCCATCATTGAATAAGGAATTTGTTTTCAACTCCGACTAATCGGAATTTGAAGTGGAAATGCATCTGAAAGGAAATCTGGAAATTAGACGTACAAAGAGAGTTGTATCAAGATCAGTTAACATAAATGCCTTAACGTATTCGTATACAATTATGCCGACTGTTGATCTGCATGGTAAATTGATTGGAAAGTTATTTATTGAACTGCTAGAAGTTGGTGTTACTCTGTCACCTACGATTCTTTCTCGTGTCAATAATCTTTGAAGGGCAGTAGGGAATATATAGGCCACAGCAAGCAAGAGTGGGAAAATGGGCGCAAGAGAACTACAAATGTGGCACGAGCACTGGTTTTGACCAACAGCTGGTCAAAATAATTTGCTTATCATAGATTCCTGATCTGCGTATAAAAATCATACTCCTTTAGAGCAAACTATCACTCCTGGAAAGTGTGCGACATTGGAATTGACACTGCCTGGAACCACTGGACAAATTCAGCCTCTGGATGTTTTGTTTTCGCGCATTGAAAAGGTATTATCGCCCAGTCTGCAGCTACACCTTAAAGGATAGCCGGTTTCTCGATAAGCTGTATGACAGACTGTTTCACATTCGGCTGCATGCCATCACATTCTGTAAGTTCACATCACCCCGTTACGCCAGTATGGTTCTAATGTATTCTTTAAGAGTGGATACCTAGCTCAACGACCTGCGCGGTTTGTAACTACCAAGGCGTTCGCCTTCGATCTCAATGGTGCGAAACTTGGTGATCGTTGTACTGTACCATTTTTCATTTGGTGCTCATGGTGCAAGTTACTGGTTAGTTTTGAACATTTCTTGAACGGTGATGTCCATTTTGTAAAGTGCAATACATACATCCGATAGAAGGCTTTATGCTAGTTACTCATTCCAGTGATCTGTCGGCAATACTGTGATGGAATAATAGTGGTGCTCTTCAGCAGTTTTTATACAATATGTTACATTTATTTAATTTCAAAGTCAACTGTCTATTAGTCTCCGCACCAACCGCCGATCCTCTGCAGCTGTTCCTACTCTTCGCAAAAGTCTTCTGGCGTTGTGAACTTCCAACGAATAATGGTCAAACAGGTATTTCTACAATATTCGATTTCGCACTTGGTCTTTGTCAAAATTCAGCAGATCTGAGATGTATGATCCCTAACCCTTTTTCACTATTAAATACTCATGTAAAATAATCAGTCCTTTGCTTCCGATACGCTTATGCGATTAGTTATTTTACACACCTCCAATAAAAGGATCGTCCCTTGACCGATCTGGATGTTTACTTTTAAAGTGATTTCATGAGATGGACCTTCAATGTAAGTATGGTCTACGATTGAAATTAACCGTCCATTCCTTAACTTTTGCATGTAAAGGAGCGGATTCCTTAAACATTTCCCATGCTTTGACAGCATATCCTTTTGCGATAAATAGTACAAACCAAATAACTGTATATTGCCTTTAGTTTCTACTGTGATATGGAAAACTGAAGGGCGAAAGTAGCTTTCGCGTGATGTGTGACTATCATGTAACAGGGCTCAATAAAATTTGAACCATACATAGAAGGAATTGCTACAATAGAGAACGGAAGTTACCTCAAACAAACACGCAATGAGACGAAAAGATATGACATATTTATTTGGAGATAATGACTACACTAAGACCACCACGATATTTGACGCTCCCATGGACATTACAAAAGGCGGTACATTGTTCTTATAAAGTGTGTGATCACCACAGGTGGCAGTGTATGCCGCGCAACCCTCTCCCAGTCATTGTGGTTGGCCGTTCCATTCCCGCTCCGTCACGGTTGACATCTGAAAATACTTGTGGGTGCTTTACGTGTTCCCACCTCACGCCGTATGGGCGTGTGTCCAGAAACGTTACGCAGATTGACTCTGTTGTCATCCGAGAAGAGCAAGCGGCCCACTCGTCATTGGGACAGTCCATATGCTCTTGGCACCATCTCATATCTCCAGATACAGTAACTCACTCGGTTACGTTATTGATATATTTTACTTCTTACCCCTGTGGGTCTTTTCAGAGGTGCATTCGGGCCTCACGTCATTTATAAGGATGAAGATGTGTGACAGCATCGACCATTGTAGGTAGAGAAGATTTTGGCACGGGTGGTTATTCGGCGAATAGACTGACCTGCCCGTTTCCCCTACTAAAAGACCGATGAATACGTGTGCGATGCGTTGTGGAGACGTTTAGCTGCATGCCGACATGCACCAACCATCATCCGGCATTTGTCACCCGTAGTGGTGTAGGAATGGAAAGGCCTACCTCAAAGATACCTTATAGACCTTGGGGCCAGCATGGGAGCACGTTCTACAGTATGCATTCTCGTCCCTTATGACGACATACCCTATTAACAACCATGTTTTGCCTTTTATAATGTCCAAGGGACAAAAAAATCGCGATGACTTCAGTTTAATTATTGTCATTGAATAAAAGTGTCATTTCTGTTCGTCTCATTTCATTTTTCTCTCAGTTACGTTGTGTGCTATACTGTAGCAGTTACCTCTAGGTATCCAGAATGAGATTTTTACTCTGCAGCGGAGTTTGCGCTAATATGAAACTTCCTGGCACATTAAAAATGTGTGCTGGACCGAGACTCGAACTCTGTAGAGCACTTGCCCGCGAAAGGCAAAGGTCCCGAGTTCGAGTCTCGGTCCGACTCACAGTTTTAATCTGCCAGGAAGTTTCACTTCTAGGTATGGTCCAAGTTTCATCAAGCTACGTTACTTGGGAGTGACACATCACGCGAAAGTTACTTTCGGCGTTAAGTTTTGCACACCAGTGTGATTTACCCATCGCAACAGGGCATACACAATATGGGTCCTTTGAAAATACTGTGGAAGCTGAACTCATCTGGAAATAGTGGCTCTGAGCACTATGCGACTTAACTTCTGAGGTCATCAGTCGCCTAGAACTTAGAACTAATTAAAACTAACTAACCTAAGGACATCACACACATCCATGCCCGAGGCAGGATTCGAACCTGCGATCGTAGCAGCTTCGTGGTTCCGGACACAGCGGCCGGCTTGTAAATAGTGTGACTCTTCAAATAAAGTGGAAATATCAGTTTTTAGTACTCGTTGCTGAATACAACAAAAGAGCAAACACGACCAAGAGACAAGTGATATAATCCACTGATATAATCCACGAACTTGTAATTCGTTTTCACCCAGGTGTCCTGATACTTTTGATCACATAGTGCATATACCCCCACGTTACCTCAGCACAAATGGACTGTCCTTGTCATATCAAACGTTTTCTCAGATAGGAAACGAAGAGAGCTTCGTGGAGCGAACTGTCTAATGTGCTGCCACAATGTTTTTAAAAGAAGAACACCATAATTGGGTAAAAATTGAACGTGCCGCAGAATTTGACAGATACCTTGAGCCGGGTATCTGTGTTTTAAGAATGCTACGGATTTAGTACATCCATTTAAGACCCGTCCTATAGGACCGGACCATATTACGATTTCCAGTGCCATTGGGAGACTCTGCTTAAAAGTATCATAGATAGAATAGAAGAACGGCAGCTCACCTGGTATGGATATGTAATGCGAATCACAGATGCCAGAGAAGATCCGAATGTAACATCCTCATGGAAGAAGAAGCAGAGGAAGACCGAACGTTGCCTGGTTAGATGGGATAAAGGAGACCAAAATAAAAAGAGAAATAAAGGAACACGGAGAACAATTGGAATGTAAAAACGGATTGATATGTGGGGTGCGGCGACAGCTGTACGAACCCCACAGGTTTAGGAGACAGCCGGAAGATGTGCAACACGACAGTGCTATCCACGGTCTTCCAAGTTGCATGTGGTGAAAGTGCACTGTTTTACACTGCCAAGGTGGATAGAACATTGCAATGAAGAACGCCAAAAAGTGACAGACATTGTCGGCCAGGTGGTCTCTTTGTCAGTGCCTAAGAAGTTTCTGGTCTTACTGCGGGAGTAAACAGTGATCGCGCTGCCAAACGATTCGTGACCTTGTCCAGGAGAGAAGACCAGTTCATACGACTGTCCACGTTCTGAAGAAATACCTGGGTTTCACAAAAATTCTTTCGCGATCGGTTCAGCATGATTTGACGGAAAGGTAGAAACAGCAACAGTATGATACTGCTCGTTGTGAAGGCGAATGAGAGGTTTTCATATGCCGTATCATTATGCTGGACGAGACATGGGCCAAATCGTGTGAGTTATACCTCAAACGCCAATCAAGGGAAAGACGTCATTACGGGTCATCTCGACGTCTGATAGTTCGCCAGAATCACAGAGATGGCGTCATTCTAAGGGATACCTTTCTCAAACAGTACAGCCGGCCGCTGTGGCCGAGGGATTCTAGGCACTTAAGTCTGGAACCGCACTGCTGCTACTGTCGCAGGTTCGAATCCTGCCTCGGGCATGGATGTGTGTGATTTCCTTAGGTTAGTTAGGTTTAAGTAGTTCTAAGTTCTAGGGGACTGATGACCTCCGATGTTAAGTCCCATAGTGCTTAGAGCCATTTGAACCATTTGAATCAAACAGTACGATATTAATACACTGCATTATTCTTCTTTTTTTGTAATTAAACCAGCGACTAATTTTGATAAAGAAGAAGCGACATATTTTACAGTATCCATTCATCGTTTTTCGAGGCAATACTTGGGTGCACACAGCACAAGGTGAGATTGATTTGTTCGATCGATGGAAGTGGTGTACTATCCACCATAATGACCGGACGTAAGCCCCAGTGATTTCTATTTGATTCATAAGATGAAAAAATCACTTCGTCGCACTCGCTTTAGAATTGTTACAGATATTCGTGGGGCAATAAACGTTACACCTGAATTAACAGCACTTCTAGCTCTGCTAAGGGTATCCCGCTACTTGCACATCGCTGGCAATGGGTTGTACACAGTTTTAAAAAGGGTTAAATGGCTCTGAGCACTATGGGACTTAAAATCTGAGGTCATCAGTCCCCTTGAACTTACAACTACTTAAACCTAACTAACCTAAGGACATCACACACATCCATGCCCGAGGCAGGATTCGAACCTGCGACCGTAGCGGTCGCGCGGTTCCAGACTGAAGCGCCTAGAACCGCTCGGCCACAAAGGCCTGCGTACACAGTTCTGGTGGCTACTTTAAAGTGATACTTTGAAACAGGTATACATTTTGGTATCAATTGTAAATAAGCAGTTGCCACAGTTAAAATTCCAGTCCTTGCAGTTGGAATCAAGCACTTACAAATGGCGTATGCGAAACATTAAAATTATTGCGAATGCCCATGTATAAAAAATTCAGGTGACATGCATTTGCGGATACTGGTATGGCAGGAGCACTGCTGGAACACATTCCCTCTCCGTGATACAAAAATATCTGGAACGTCGCGCGTATTCCTTGGATTCATCTCACATTTATTTCCAAATTCACTAGTATATCTACGTTTTCCTTGTTTTAACACTGGCCCATGAAAAAGGAACTATGCATACGTATGACAAAAGAAGCGATACTGTTAGCGGTATTTAGGATGTCTTCTGTCAAACGAGACCTGACGGTGGGCGCCATCTGTTATTGGATCACAAAAGCTTCAAGTACATTGCGTCTGACCCTCATTTTTTGTGTGAGAAACGTGTGATGAAGCATGGAACAAGTAGGTGAATCGAATTTTTACTATGGACTGCTATGACCGATGAACTTTTCCAGTGAGTGGTAAGTTGTAATAATAGTTCTATGGCTATGAGACTGTGTTCTCGCATGTCCGTAGAATTTTCCACGCAGGTCTATAAATATCACTAATGGAGACGGACTAACCGTAAGGTCCGGGGCCACCTGCGGTTCAGCTATTGCAATCAACCAGGAATGGTGATAACCTCGCAGCGTAGGGATATAACCCATCCGCAGACGGCGACGATGACCTTCGTTTCAAAGAAAGTTTTTGCCTTCCAGTTATGTGAAGTTACACTTTCGACAGAGTTAACAGGTAACATTAATTCTTCTGAGTAAATTCAGGGAAGTGCTACTCCAGGAAGACTGCGCGTCAATTCTGCTGCCTCTATCGTGTATCTAGCGTAGGGATAATGAGGCTTAAAGAAGGGAGATTGCCGGCCGGTGTGGCCGTGCGGTTATAGGCGCTTCAGTCTGGAACCGCGTGACCACTACGGTCGCAGGTTCGAATCCTGCCTCGGGCATGGATGTGTGTGATGTCCTTAGGTTAGTTAGGTTTAAGTAGTTCTAAGTTCTAGGGGACTGATGACCACAGATGTTACGTCCCATAGTGCTCAGAGCCGTTTGAACCATTTGAAGGGAGATTCCATCATAGGCACGTGGCTCGAACAGGACTTAATAACGTTAATACTGATATGAAGTACCTGTAGCCACGCACTGTGCAGCAGCTTGCGGAATTTTTATGCAGATGTATATGTCAACCTTGCCTACTCCGGTGGCTGCAAATACGTTAGACGACACTGCGGTGATATCAGTCTGGCAGACTAAAATTATTAATGCGCCATAGTAGACAAATACCCAGTAGGTGCCACTGCATACAGCATGCGATCTCTCCTACAGTGTGTTGAAAGCAATCTGAACAGCGATTGCTGCGTTAAAGAGGTTTGCAAATCTATGCTAGAATCCGTTCTTGAGATAAATCCACAAGCAATAAATCAGCAGCGAAATGCCGAACAATACGCAATGAGTTATGAAATCTTATATGGTTAATTCAGAGAGCCGCTGTTCAAGGTGGACGATGTGATCACTCTACTGCTACCATTGAATATCCATCGTCGGAATCTTGAGAATGAAATAAGGGGAATTAGGGGATGTTCAAGGCATTTGGGCTACAATTTTTCTCATTCAGTTCAGAAATGGAACAGAACGGAAAAACGTTAATACCGATATGAAGTACGATTATTATTAGTTACTATTATTATAGGTTTGTTTGACAACACGTCTTAGATATGTTCATCACCCATGCCAAAATATGACGAGACGAAAGTGATAGGACCACTAGAAAGTTTTAAAACATCTGTGCTATAAAAACAAAGCATTCTCCTAATATATATATACAGGGTGAGTCACCTAACGTTACCGCTGGATATATTTCGTAAACCACATCAAATACTGACGAACCGATTCCACAGATCGAACGTGAGGAGAGGGGCTAGTGTAATTGTTTAATACAAACCATACAAAAATGCACGGAAGTATGTTTTTTAACACAAACCTACGTTTTTTAAATGGAACACCGTTAGTTTTGTTAGCACATCTGAACACATAAACAAATACGTAGTCAGTGCCGTTTGTTGCATTGTAAAATGTTAATTACATCCGGAGATATTGTAACCTAAACTTGACGCTTGAGTACCACTCCTCCGCTGTTCGATCGTGTGTATCGGAAAGCACCGAATTACGTAGGGATCCAAAGGGAACGGTGATGGACCTTAGGTACAGAAGAGACTGGAACAGCACATTACGTCCACATGCTAACACCTTTTTATTGGTCTTTTTCACTGACGCACATGTACATTACCATGAGGGGTGAGGTACACGTACACGCGTGGTTTCCGTTTTCAATTACGGAGTGGAATAGAGTGTGTCCCGACATGTCAGGCCAATAGATGTTCAATGTGGTGGCTGCACACAATTGCAATCTCTGGCGTAATGAATGTCGTACACGCCGCAGTACATCTGGTGTAATGTCGCCGCAGGCTGCCACAATACGTTGTTTCATATCCTCTGGAGTTGTAGGCACATCACGGTACACATTCTCCTTTAACGTACCCCACAGAAAGAAGTCCAGAGGTGTAGGATCAGGAGAACGGGCTGGCCAATTTATGCGTCCTCCACGTCCTATGAAACGCCCGTCGAACATCCTGTCAAGGGTCAGCCTAGTGTTAATTGCGGAATGTGCAGGTGCACCATCATGCTGATACCACATACGTCGACGCGTTTCCAGTGGGACATTTTCGAGCAATGTTGGCAGATCATTCTGTAGAAACGCGATGTATGTTACAGTGCTCTCCGATACACACGATCGAACAGCGGAGGAGTGGTACTCAAGCGTCAACTTTAGGTTACAATCTCTCCGGATGTAATTAACATTTTACAATGCAACAAACGGCACTGATTACGTATTTGTTTATATGTTCAGATGTGCTAACAAAACTAACGTGGTTCCATTTTAAAAAACGTAGGTTTGTGTTAAAAAACATACTTCCGTGAATTTTTGTATGGTTTGTATTAAACAATTACACTAGCCCCTCTCCTCACGTTCGGTCTGTGGAATCGGTTCGTCAGTATTTGATGTGGTTTACGAAATATATCCAGCGGTAACTTTAGGTGACTCACCCTGTATATTGACATAAACAAGTGCAAGCACGCACGTGCACCCACCCACACCCACCCACACACCCACACACACATTGAAAATAGTTCATATCAGTTCTTAAGAATTTTACTTAAAGCAGAGACGGAGTTCAGTAAAGAAGTGATATGTTATAAGACAAATACATCTGGCTAACTGGTCAGTAACCACTAGACTGATGAAGGTTCCACCATACATTCTGCAACACTCTAAAACCTCCAACCTATGAGCTAAGACTTCTGTCCATAATATTTACATTAAAAAAAAACTTAGCAAAACTCGCCTCGTTGTCTGCTAAAGCTGGGGCAACTGTCCACTGAAGTTTACACACTTTCCACTGGTCGGAATATAAACACACTATTTTAAGACATATATCCGACTCCATAGCTGAACAGTCAGCTCGTCTCACTCCCAACAGCGATATTTCCTGGGTATGAACACTGGAACGGTCTACACAGAGTTTTGTGAGGTCAATTCAGAAGCGATTTGAACGAAAAGAAGCTGTTATATGGTCTGGAAAGCTGACAACGGCCGGGAGAGGGGGTTTCGCCCACTACTAAAAGTTGAATTTCTGCAGCAAAATCTTATCAAAAAGTTCAATGGTAGAATATTTAGCAAGAGTTGCGGCCCCCACAAGTTAGGTTCCAGCTCTCCAGTACCACGTAACTGTAACTGAGAGGGGTAATTGAAACTTCATTTCCTCCCATGATAAACCACGTAACTCCAAAAATGGCTCAAATGGCTCTGAGCACTATGGGACTTAACATCTGTGGTCATCAGTCCCCTAGAACTTAGAACTACGTAAACCTAACTAACCTAAGGACATCACACACATCCATGCCCGAGGCAGGATTTGAAACTGCGACCGTAGTAGTCGCGCGGTTCCGGACTGAGCGCCTGAACCGCTAGACCACCGCGGCCGGCTCGTAACTCCCTTTTCTCCATGTGAAAGTCGTATTCGCCACTGGATAGGGTCAACTATAGTATGTTGCGGCACCTCAGTAGGAGAACTAAGGAAATTATCTTAGTCCTTTTCAACTAATTTTGACCTATGGAGAAAAAACATTTGATTTCCGTTCTATATATTCCTTCCCCACGTTATCTTACATATGCAGTAGGCAACATTTCTACTTCTGCTTCTACATACATACCCCGCAAGCACCGTATAGTATGTGGCGAAGGATACCTTGTGCCACTACTTGTCATTTCCTTTCCTGTTCCACTCGCATAACAGTGAGACAAAAATGGTCTACATATCTCCGTCCTAGCTCTAATATGCACGGACTCACTTAGAAGTGAGCTAGCAGATCTAACAGCCAAGGAGGACAGCTAGCAACTCGATGTGAACCGTGGTGTTATTTCCCTGTACATAGTGACCTCAATATATCTTTAACTTCCATAGTGTAGTTTCTCATAATTAAGGACAATAGGATGTTAAGCCATATCTTTAAAAATAGTAGATACAAAATCGAAAAATATTATTTTTATAAAACCATAGAACAATCATCTTGATTTATCCCCTTTATCGAACAAATCACACTCATTGAATCCACTGGACTTTCGATCCAGGTTAAAGCCCCACAGATGAACACCCTTTACAGAAGTACAGATATCCATAATTGAATACAAAGTGAAGCTTCCCTTACGTTGCGGCACGCCAATAACGCTGCCTCTACCCTGCACAATAATTCAGCAGCACATGACGTGTATATACTGTGCCTTCCCTTTACATAAGCAACATTACATGCAGTTCATCTGCGCAGTCCCTGCCCTCATATACACAGGGCTCAGATACTTGTTTCTTTAGGCTAAATTCAAAATATCGGCGTTGTACGTCCTTAGATCACCACAAAATGCAACTCTCACGTTTCCCGATCAAGCACTGGTACTTCTGCAATAACGCTGTTTGAGTGAGCAGGACCGAGCGAGGTGGAGCAGTGGTTAGCACACTGGATTGGCATTCAGGAGGACGACGGCTCAATTCCGCGTCCGGCCATCCTGACTTAGGTTTTCCGTGTTTTCCCTAAATCTCTCCAGGCAAATGCCGGGATGGTTCCTTTGAAAGGGCACGGCCGACTTCCTTCCCTAATCCGATGAGACCGATGACCTCGCTGTTTGGTCTCTTCCCCAAAACAATCGAATCCAGTCCATCCTGAGTCAGCAGGACTCCAAATCCACCACTTGTTCCCACAATTCCCTCAGCCCATCAGCCACGCCGTGCCCGCCACGCATTCGGCCTGCCCCACTCCAGTCAACAGCCACATCTCTCGCCGCCGACCATCGTGCCAAAGTGCCTCCCAGAGCTTCCACACCCGAAGATAGGTCATTGCCCCCTGATGCGACTATCGATAAGTGCCTAATGGCACAGCCAATAGAAAATTAAAAATACGTGTAAGAGATCATAAAATTAAAAGACCAAATGCCTTGTTAATAGCTTCGTCGCTTTAGATACTATCGTTCCATTTTTTATTTCACAACTCGATAGCGTCCATTATTTGCGATTCATCGGCGTTAGAGAGAAATTCCTTCCTAGTATTAGTACGGTATTGTAGATATCTCCCTGCTTCACGGTTCTTCTATTATCAGACTGGGAAGCACGACGAGACTCACTCACTTCGCCTCAAAGGTATTGAACACTTGTCCTTCATCAAGTTTCTGTTTCTAGAATCTGTCGTTTGATAACCAGTGAATGGTTGGTGTCCTCAATATGTATTTCTACACATTGCTTAGAGTTTGGCATCTGGTCGACAGTAAACTGCAAACAGCCCAATGGACATACATCTGTAGACATGCCTTGAGCAGAAGGTAGCGACGTAGGCACTTGGTTTCTGGGTGGTTTACTGGTCCCCTCCCCCCCCCCCCCCCTTCCCCAAGAACCACAGAACTTGCCGAGGTGGGGAGGCTTAACTGTTCGTCCTCAGTAAATCCTACAATCTCTTAAGAGATGCACGTGACTGGGGACAAACCAGGACCAACGAGGGGTTCACTGGAAAATCTGTATAGGGAAAGTGTGGCCAGCTTCCCGGCTGCTGCCATTTTGGGACCATCGTGATACTGGATGTACATTGACCACTACAGTATGTTTAGAGGTTTCTACAGAAGAAGCGTAGTCTACTAGTGGACTGACTGGTTGTAAGCGCCAACAAGTTGATTCATGCAAAGAAGAAAACAACAAGCTATTTATGTACACAAACAGCATTGTTGCCGGTTTGGAATGGAGAGTTTCATCTTCACATGGGTGTTGACGTTTATATCACATTTAGTGTTGCTTACATAAGTTGATGGTTGTTTCTTTTCAGCAACTAATGTAAACAACTACGTACGAGTATAATAAAAAAGTGGACAGCCGTCGCTAGATGAACCCGTCGATTCGAAAACGGTAGGGCGCCATTTGTGTAAAGAAATAGCATAATGAGCAGTGGCTGGGTACTATTTTGTTTACTGCATGAATCAACTCGTATTCTGTTCACAACCACGGTCTTCAAAATGTCACTTTTGAAAAAATTGCAGGAAGAAAGTTCCAAGTGCCGATAATACTGAGGCTCAACGTTTTATTTGTGATAATGCAAGTGCAGATACGCAGCATTAAGTTTTTAACGGGTCGAACTGTTGTCAATGAAAACTACTTCTCATATCTTTTACAGTTTGAAACTCCAGATGGAACGCCAGCTTGTCACAAAGAAAACGCAGCGTCTGCTAACGCGCATTTGAAAGATTGTCACTATTGTTTGGCATCTGGATCAAGTCTGGGGACATGCAGAGTACCACGAACGCAGTAGCACTGAAAAAGCGTAGTGTAATAGTGGCACGTAGAATGTTTTCCATTTCCACTCCTCATTTATTAACAGCGGCATGGATTGATTTCGCAGTTCCTTTTATGGTTGTTGTTGTTGTGGTCTTCAGTCCTGAGACTGGTTTGATGCAGCTCTCCATGCTACTCTATCCTGTGCAAGCTTCTTCATCTCCCAGTACCTACTGCAACCTACATCCTTCTGAATCTGCTTAGTGTATTCATCTCTTGGTCTCCCTCTACGATTTTTACCCTCCATGCTGCCCTCCAAAGCTAAATTTGTGATCCCTTGATGCCTCAAAACATGCCCTACCAACCGATCCCTTCTTCTAGTCAAGTTGTGCCACAAACTTCTCTTCTCCCCAATCCTATTCAATACCCCCTCATTAGTTACGTGATCTACCCACCTTATCTTCAGCATTCTTCTGTAGCACCACATTTCGAAAGCTTCTATTCTCTTCCTGTCCAAACTAGTTATCGTCCATGTTTCACTTCCATACATGGCTACACTCCATACAAATACTTTCAGAAACGACTTCCTGACACTTAAATCAATACTCGATGTTAACAAATTTCTCTTCTTCAGATACGATTTCCTTGCCATTGCCAGTCTACATTTTATATCCTCTCTACTTCGACCATCATCAGTTATTTTACTCCCTAAATAGCAAAACTCCTTTACTACTTTAAGTGTCTCATTTCCTAATCTAATTCCCTCAGCATCACCCGATTTAATTTGACTACATTCCATTATCGTCGTTTTGCTTTTGTTGATGTTCATCTTATATCCTCCTTTCAAGACACTGTCCATTCCGTTCAACTGCTCTTCCAAGTCTTTTGCTGTCTCTGACAGAATTACAATGTCATCGGCGAACCTCAAAGTTTTTACTTCTTCTCCATGAATTTTAATACCTACGCCGAATTTTTCTTTTGTTTCCTTTACTGCTTGCTCAATATACAGATTGAATAACATCGGGGAGAGGCTACAACCCTGTCTCACTCCTTTCCCAACCACTGCTTCCCTTTCATGCCCCTCGACTCTTATAACTGCCATCTGATTTCTGTACAAATTGTAAATAGCCTTTCGCTCCCTGTATTTTATACCTGCCACCTTCAGAATTTGAAAGAGAGTATTCCAGTTAACATTGTCAAAAGCTTTCTCTAAGTCTACAAATGCTAGAAACGTAGGTTTGCATTTTCTTAATCTTTCTTCTAAGATAAATCGTAAGGTTAGTATTACCTCACGTGTTCCAACATTTCTACGGAATCCAAACTGATCTTCCCCGAGGTCCGCTTCTACCAGTTTTTCCATTCGTCTGTAAAGAATTCGCGTTAGTATTTTGCAGCTGTGACTTATTAAACTGATAGTTCGGTAATTTTCACATCTGTCAACACCTGCTTTCTTTGGGATTGGAATTATTATATTCTTCTTGAAGTCTGAGGGTATTTCGCCTGTCTCATACATCTTGCTCACCATATGGTAGAGTTTTGTCATGACTGGCTCTCCCAAGGCCATCAGTAGTTCTAATGGTAGCTAGCCCAAATAACTACTGTTTCGTAAGTAGCTGAAAACTGATCACCTCGACTCTTCATTAACAGCAGCAGGAAAAGATAAGTAACCACTATTAGCTTTAGAATGTCGTTCCCAAAAGAAAAAAATCACCGCTGAGGGATAAACACCAGAGTTCTGAATCAATTTTCGTTAAATAAACTAAAATAGCTAAAATGAACCGTTTACCAGTAAAGAAACCATGCTTCTCGGCAACCAGATTTATTTAAGAGATCTGATTAAAAGTTTTTCTCTTGCAAGGTTTTATATTACATAATTTTCGTTACATTTCATTTATTCAAATGGTTCAAAGCACTATGGGACTCAACTGCTGTGGTCATAAGTCCCCTAGAACTTAGAACTACTTAAACCTAACTAACCTAAGGACAGCACACAACACCCAGCCATCACGAGGTAGAGAAAATCCCTGACCCCGCCGGGAATCGAACCCGGGAACCCGGGCGTGGGAAGCGAGAACGCTACCGCACGACCACGAGATGCGGGCACATTTCATTTATTACCAGACTGAGTCAGATCATATTACATACTGCAATATTGTTGTATCGTAAATGAGGAATTTTGAATGAAGCAAAACCTAAATGCAGCAGGCATAATGGGCAAAAAATAAAATGTATCCTTCATATAGATTTATCACCCAAGCATTAAACATACCGAATGTATCAACTTGAAAGCTCACAAACCACAAAGGCGTATCTGGACTACTCTGTGACTGGCAACTGTCATTCTCAGATAACTGTATTTATTTTCGGTACTTATTAAAGAAACTGATGTGACCTACAAATTAAATACGAGGGTAGGATTTAAAGTAGCGGAGAAAGTGTACATATTGCTTATTAGCACGGGATAACGTGACTGTTCCTTTTCCTACAGCATAAGATATAACTGTGCTTTTCAACAGAAACTGTTAAATCATGAATAACGTAAATACAGTAATTCTCTTAAAAGGTCAGTGCTCTTTACTGTATATGACCTTCACATTTTGCAATGTTTGGAAATATTTCCTCTTCAAAACAGGTGCAACAACCTGAAAAACATAACATTCGTTCTGTTTCATAGGTAGTAACTAACACTGTCAGCACATAGGCACTGAAGAGCCAAACCATTAGGACAACCACAGCGGGTTGGTCCACATTTATAATGCAGTACAGTAGCGGTTCGGTTCGACAAGTCCTTGGTAGATTTCCAGACATATATGGCACTAGATGGCTACCTACAGGTCGCGAAGTTCCCATAAATTCTGATCCAGTGGTTTGTGGGCACGGAACTGACACCCGAAAGCTTCTCAGATGTGTCCCATCTGGCTGAGATCAGTCGAATTTTGTGGGCAAGACATTAAGATGAGTTGTACATCATGTTCCTGAAACTATTGTGGCATGATTATTGTTTTGTGACACGAAAAGTTGTTCTGCTGGAAGATGCGATAGCCATTGGGGAAAACATCGAGCATGAAAGGATGCAGGTGGTCCACAGTAAAGTTCACGTAGTACACAGCTGTCATGCAACCTTCGATTGCTATCACCAGTCCCACGGAAGTCCAGATAATGTCGCTCATAGCATAATACTACCCACACCGCACTGCTTCCGTGATGGGATGCATGTATCGAGTAGACGTTCCCGTGGATGACGGTGTATCTGGAGAGTAGCATTAACATGGTGTAATAAAAAACATGATTATTCCGACCAGGCGGCACGTTTTCACTCATCCCCGGTTAAATTTTGGTGATGAAGTGTCCACTGTAATCGCAGTCGATGATGTCGCTGAGAAAGAAAGGAACATAAGGGTGTAACGTCCCGTCGACAAGGAAGTAATTATCTAGAACATATTCTCAGTTCGAATATAATGAATTTCCATTAGACACAGAAGTTGCTGTCCATGCATCAGCACTGCTTTAGAAAGCATCGCTCCTGCGAAACGCAACTCGCCCTTTTCTCACATGATATCTTGCGAACCATGGATGAAGGGTATCAGACGGATGCCATATTCCTTGACTTCCGGAAAGTGTTTGACTCGGTGCCCCACTGCAGACTCCTAACTTAGGTACGAGCATATGGGATTGGTTCCCAAATATGTGAGTGGCTCGAAGACTTCTTAAGTAATAGATCCCAGTACGTTGTCCTCGATGGTGAGTGTTCATCGGAGGTGAGGGTATCATCTGGAGTGCCCCAGGGAAGTTTGGTAGGTCCGCTGTTTTTTTCTATCTGCATAAATGATCTTTTGGATAGGGTGGATAGCAATGTGCGGCTGTTTGCTGATGATGCTGTGGTGTACAGGAAGGTGTCGTCGTTGAGTGACTGTAGGAGAATACAAGATGACTTGGACAGGATTTGTGATTGGTGTAAAGAATGGCAGCTAATTCTAAATATAGACAAATGTAAATTAATGTGGATGAATAGGAAAAAGAATCCGTAATGTTTGAATACTCCATTAGTAATGTAGCGCTTGACACAGTCACGTCGATTAAATATTTGGGCGTAACATTACAGAGTGATATGAAGTGGGACAAGCATGTAATGGCAGTTGTGAGGAAGGCGGATAGTCATCTTCGGTTCATTGGTAGAATTTTGGGAAGATGTGGTTCATCTGTAAAGGAGACCGCTTATAAAACACTAATACGACCTATTCTTGAGTACTGCTCGAGCGTTTGGGATCCCTATCAGGTCGGATTGAGGGAGGACATAGAAGCGATTCAGAGGCGGGCTGCTAGATACGTTACTGGTAGGTTTGATCATCACGCGAGTTTTACGGAAATGCTTCAGGAACTCGGGTGGGAGTCTCTGGAGGAAAGGAGGCGTTCTTTTCGTGAATCGCTACTGAGGAAAGTTAGAGAACCAGCATTTGAGGCTGACTGCCCTATAACTTTACTGCCTCCAACTTTTATTTCGCGGAAGACCACAAAGATAAGGTAAGAGAGATTAGGGCTCGTACAGAGGCATATAGGCAGTCATTTTTCCCTCGTTCTGTTTGGGAGTGGAACAGAGAGATAAGATGCAAGTTGTGGTGCGAGGTACCCTCCGCCACGCACAGTATGGTGGATTGCGGAGTATGTATGTAGGTGTAGATATAGATGTAGAGATGAGGAACAAGCTCGCGTAAGGGTAGAGAAAGAAATCAGACGTGGCCTCTTAATAGGAACCATTCAGACATTTTCCTAAAGCGATTTAGGGAAGTCACGGAAAACTTCAATCTGGATGGCCGGACTGAGCTTAGAACCACCATCCCCATGAATACGATTCCAGTGTGGTAACCACTGCGCCACCTCTGGAGGTGACGTTGTTACCTCAACATGGGAACAAGCAGCGACCGTCTGCTACGGAGTCTCATGTTCAACAACGAGCTCTGGACGGAGTATTCCGAAACACTTCTCCCTGCACGAGTATTGTACTCCGCCGTCAGATGTGCCACAGCACACTGCCTATCCTGCATTACAGAATGGGCAAGCCTCCGGTCTCCAAGTTGTGTCAAGAGGTATGGAAATCCAACACGTTGTCGACTACTGTGGTTGTAGCGTCCGTGATTGATTTTCCATCGATGTTCACGACAGTAGAATGTAAAGAACTGATCGGCTTTGCCGATTCCGAGGTGCTCAATTCGAGGTGCTGAGCCTTAAAAAATTTCCGTTTATCCAAGTAGTTTATGTGCGTGGATTTCCCATTTGCAGACCGTATCAGCGCACGAGTGATCCCCTGTCGTCTCTTCCGTAGTTCGAAATTCCTTCGTGCTATACAAAAGAAAAACCTCTCCACACATTGTCTCTGACAGAAAAGGTACATTAAGTAACAAAAAATGTTTCAAAAAGTAATCTAATTACTTTTAATACTAAAGGGAAATATGGTCTTAGCAATATTTTCTCTGATACATCAACATTACAAAAATCTCTTCATTTCTACACCGTCGTACATAACAAATGCTATAAACTGCACAATTTAAATTTTAACGAAATATGGTAACAAAACAGTTTTGTTTGTGACATTTTTTTGTTATTTAATAACACTTTCTTCTGACGTTCAGAAAAAAATCATTAACAACGATATACGTAGAGCACAGTATGCATAAATTAATTTAAAAGAAATTCGTAAATACGTATTCCATGTTCAAGAGCAACTGCCAAAGAAGTGCATATGGTTGGTGAACTAAATTTTCCCTATGTAATATAATTTCTCCTAATTTATGTTAATGAAAAACTGCTTGTTTTCGGAATCAATGCTTCGTGCTCCTTCATTTCCTGTTGATAGTACTGTCAAGCGAGATAATGGTTGCTGAATCACTGTAGAACGTATGATTTGGAAAAAGAACTCTCAAGTTTTGTAACAGTCAAACGTACTGTTAGGTACAGTATGACTTCGGAGTATACGTCCTGGTCATTCAATACCAGTGAGCTAAAATTTACTAATGAGATCTCTGCTAATCAGGATAGCACGTAGTTCAGATATTCATGCTTTACATTACCATAGTGCCCTCCGCCACACACCGTTGGGTGGCTTGCGGAGTATAAATGTAAATGTAAATGTAAATGTTACGAACATCTGATGTGCTGCAAACAGAGGACAAACGCCATCAGGAAATGTCATTGCAAGTTTAAACGCTTCAGTTTAAGACCTTCGTCAGACATAAATATGAACGAAGGCTGCATTCCTCTGTTTCTTCGTGATTTATAATTATGTTCTATTTTTCCAAGCAACATACATGACTGGTTAACGCTAGTCAAGTCCGCTCCTTAATCAGTTGAAACATGGATATACAGTGTGGTCATAAACAGTCTGGATAGCTTCTAAAAGTGTTGTGGGATAGGTTGTGTTGAGGAATAATTGTCAAGAACAAATTCGAAACGTTGTGCCGTTTGCGAGGTATTTAGCACTGAAGTTAGCCAATCAGGTTTTGGAGCAGATATTCAAGCTGCCCGCCAGAGACGATGTCGCTAAACATATATTTCATTTGGATTTCTAAAACCGAACAAGACAGCGATAGAAACATTGGACATGGGACTGTACTAAGGGCCGAACTCGAGCTGAGAGATCTCGAGCGCTATGAGAAAAAAAAAAGGTTCAAATGGCTCTGAGCACTATGGAACTTAACTGCTGTGGTCATCAGTCCCCTAGAACTTAGAACTACTTAAACCTAACTAACCTAAGGACATCACACACATCCATGCCCGAGGCAGGATTCGAACCTGCGACCGTAGCGGTCGTGCGGTTCCAGACTGTAACGCCTAGAACCGCTCGGTCACTCTGGCCGGCGCTATGAGAACAACTGACACTAACTGTATCTAGCAGACTGCTTCAATTTGCGCGCGCAGCGACCAGATCGGTTAATTTCAATGCTAAATAACTCGGAAACGGCGCAACGTATCGAATTTTTTAACAACAATATCTCAGGACAATCTCCCAAGCAGCACCCTTACAAGTTTTTCGGACTGTTTCTGATCACCTACTATGGACTACCGTGTCATTGTGGGCAGGTGTACACGGATATTGTGAAGAAAAAAGTCAAAACGGTCAGAGAGGCATAAACGAAACTTTCAGTGGTATGAAACAGACACGTTACTGAGACACGCTTTCAAGTAGGAATCCATAAGACTCTCTTTGATAAAACCTGAGGCGTTTTAGCCACGAACAATACTATCGTCGACTGTGCACAGAGGGTACCACACACGCCAATGGTTTTAACCATAGAGAGGAAAGCTACTGACACTATGTTATGAAAACGAAGTACGTCAGTGACCAGCATTACAATGTTGTTTGAAATTGGTAGTGTTGTCAATAACCGATAATGACAGAATGACACTCTATATTAAATTCAAATGACGTCACGTTTCAGTGCCGAAATATGCGACAAATATTAACTTCAATAAGCACATGAAGGAGCCGAACACGAATTCCCTTCCCCCATATGCAAAACATGTCCAAAATGAGACATATTCATTACAACAAAATATACTTAAAGACCTGCACATCGGATAGGGTGGCGTGCAGACACAGATTAAATGGTCCACACTATATATATATATATATATATATACTCCTGGAAATTGAAATAAGAACACCGTGAATTCATTGTCCCAGGAAGGGGAAACTTTATTGACACATTCCTGGGGTCAGATACATCACATGATCACACTGACAGAACCACAGGCACATAGACACAGGCAACAGAGCATGCACAATGTCGGCACTAGTACAGTGTATATCCACCTTTCGCAGCAATGCAGGCTGCTATTCTCCCATGGAGACGATCGTAGAGATGCTGGATGTAGTCCTGTGGAACGGCTTGCCATGCCATTTCCACCTGGCGCCTCAGTTGGACCAGCGTTCGTGCTGGACGTGCAGACCGCGTGAGACGACGCTTCATCCAGTCCCAAACATGCTCAATGGGGGACAGATCCGGAGATCTTGCTGGCCAGGGTAGTTGACTTACACCTTCTAGAGCACGTTGGGTGGCACGGAGTACATGCGGACGTGCATTGTCCTGTTGGAACAGCAAGTTCCCTTGCCGGTCTGGGAATGGTAGAACGATGGGTTCGATGACGGTTTGGATGTACCGTGCACTATTCAGTGTCCCCTCGACGATCACCAGTGGTGTACGGCCAGTGTAGGAGATCGCTCCCCACACCATGATGCCGGGTGTTGGCCCTGTGTGCCTCGGTCGTATGCAGTCCTGATTGTGGCGCTCACCTGCACGGCGCCAAACACGCATACGACCATCATTGGCACCAAGGCAGAAGCGACTCTCATCGCTGAAGACGACACGTCTCCATTCGCCCCTCCATCCACGCCTGTCGCGACACCACTGGAGGCGGGCTGCACGATGTTGGGGCGTGAGCGGAAGACGGCCTAACGGTGTGCGGGACCGTAGCCCAGCTTCATGGAGACGGTTGCGAATGGTCCTCGCCGATACCCCAGGAGCAACAGTGTCCCTAATTTGCTGGGAAGTGGCGGTGCGGTCCCCTACGGCACTGCGTAGGATCCTACGGTCTTGGCGTGCATCCGTGCGCCGCTGCGGTCCCAGGTCGACGGGCACGTGCACCTTCCGCCGACCACTGGCAACAACATCGATGTACTGTGGAGACCTCACGCCCCACGTGTTGAACAATTCGGCGGTACGTCCACCAGGCCTCCCGCATGCCCACTATACGCCCTCGCTCAAAGTCCGTCAACTGCACATACGGTTCACGTCCACGCTGTCGCGGCATGCTACCAGTGTTAAAGACTGCGATGGAGCTCCGTATGCCACGGCAAACTGGCTAACACTGACGGCGGCGATGCACAAATGCTGCGCAGCTAGCGCCATTCGACGGCCAACACCGCGGTTCCTGGTGTGTCCGCTGTGCCGTGCGTGTGATCATTGCTTGTACAGCCCTCTCGCAGTGTCCGGAGCAAGTATGGTGGGACACCGGTGTGTCAGACCCACCATACTTGCTCCGGACACTGCGAGAGGGCTGTACAAGCAATGATCACACGCACGGCACAGCGGACACACCAGGAACCGCGGTGTTCGTCGTCGAATGGCGCTAGCTGCGCAGCATTTGTGCACCGCCGCCGTCAGTGTCAGCCAGTTTGCCGTGGCATACGGAGCTCCATCGCAGTCTTTAACACTGGTAGCATGTCGCGACAGCGTGGTCGTGAACCGTATGTGCAAAATGGCTCTGAGCACTATGGGACTCAACTGCTGTGGTCATTAGTCCCCTAGAACTTAGAACTACTTAAACCTAACTAACCTAAGGACATCACACACATCCATGCCCGAGGCAGGATTCGAACCTGCGACCGTAGCAGTCGCACGGTTCCGGACTGCGCGCCTAGAACCGCGAGACCACCGCGGCCGGCCCGTATGTGCAGTTGACGGACTTTGAGCGAGGGCGTATAGTGGGAATGCGGGAGGCCGGGTGGACGTACCGCCGAATTGCTCAACACTTGGGGCGTGAGGTCTCCACAGTACATCGATGTTGTCGCCAGTGGTCGGCGGAAGGTGCACGTGCCCATCGACCTGGGACCGGACCGCAGCGACGCACGGATGCACGCCAAGACCGTAGGATCCTACGCAGTGCCATAGGGGACCGCACCGCCACTTCCCAGCAAATTAGGGACACTGTTGCTCCTGGGGTATCGGCGAGGACCATTCGCAACCGTCTCCATGAAGCTGGGCTACGGTCCCGCACACCGTTAGGCCGTCTTCCGCTCACGCCCCAACATCGTGCAGCCCGCCTCCAGTGGTGTCGCGACAGGTGTGAATGGAGGGACGAATGGAGACGTGTCGTCTTCAGCGATGAGAGTCGCTTCTGCCTTGGTGCCAATGATGGTCGTATGCGTGTTTGGCGCCGTGCAGGTGAGCGCCACAATCAGGACTGCATACGACCGAGGCACACAGGGCCAACACCCGGCATCATGGTGTGGGGAGCGATCTCCTACACTGGCCGTACACCACTGGTGATCGTCGAGGGGACACTGAATAGTGCACGGTACATCCAAACCGTCATCGAGTCCATCGTTCTACCATTCCCAGACCGGCAAGGGAACTTGCTGTTCCAACAGGACAATGCACGTCCGCATGTACTCCGTGCCACCCAACGTGCTCTAGAAGGTGTAAGTCAACTACCCTGGCCAGCAAGATCTCCGGATCTGTCCCCCATTGAGCATGTTTGGGACCGGATGAAGCGTCGTCTCACGCGGTCTGCACGTCCAGCACGAACGCTGGTCCAACTGAGGCGCCAGGTGGAAATGGCATGGCAAGCCGTTCCACAGGACTACATCCAGCATCTCTACGATCGTCTCCATGGGAGAATAGCAGCCTGCATTGCTGCGAAAGGTGGATATACACTGTACTAGTGCCGACATTGTGCATGCTCTGTTGCCTGTGTCTATGTGCCTGTGGTTCTGTCAGTGTGATCATGTGATGTATCTGACCCCAGGAATGTGTCAATAAAGTTTCCCCTTCCTGGGACAATGAATTCACGGTGTTCTTATTTCAATTTCCAGGAGTGTATATATATATATATATATATATATATATATATATATATATATATATATATATGTGTGTGTGTGTGTGTGTGTGTGTGTGTGTGTGTGTGTACGCTATGTAACTTGGCACGATCTACTGGGAGCGATCGTAAAAGATTTTCCCTATATCACCAGAGTGAGGTGAGAACTCACTTTGCCCGTATACTGCTAATTACGTAATCGCTCACAATTACTATCCAAAAAAAGATAGATGTAGACTTAATAATACTTTAAACCATCCACAGTCTGTAGCGAAAACTTATCATTCAAGATGATTTGTAAACACAAGGGGCAAAACAGAACCGAAAACATGTGTACATACATACACACATACAAAGACACACGTGTGTGTGTGTGTGTGAGATTGTATATGTGTGTGTGTGTGTGTGTGTGTGTGTGTGTGTGTGTGTGTGTGTGTGTAACATTTTAATCAGGTTCGAGATGAGATTTAGCAAAATGTATTTCTTTTTCAAATGGGAACCCTAATATTTGATTTGAGACTTGAAAAGAGCAGCACATTTTACATATAAAATGATCCTTTCTGAGCAAAGAAAACAAACTTTCTAGACCACGCTCAGTTCGAGATGGCAGTGAAAATGGATGAAGTACTGGCATTATATTGTAAAACAGACTGGTTTACTTACTAAATTTGAAACACGTAAAGTAATTACTTAATGTTAGTGCAGTAAATCGTTGCACAGTCTCTTCGGGTGCTCCTGTACAGCGCCACTGGCAGAGACGAGAGGGCCGGCCGAAGTGGCCGTGCGGTTAAAGGCGCTGCAGTCTGGAACCGCAAGACCGCTACGGTCGCAGGTTCGAATCCTGCCTCGGGCATGGATGTCTGTGATGTCTTTAGGTTAGTTAGGTTTAACTAGTTCTAACTTCTAGGGGAGTAATGACTTCAGCAGTTGAGTCCCATAGTGATCAGAGCCATTTTGAACCAAGAGACGAGAGGGAGGTCGCTTGGGGCCGAAGTTCTCGACCCTCGCGCAGCGCGCTGTAAGAGAGAGGCGGCGCCCACGGCCGCGTGCTGGAACACTGTTCTTATTTCAATGCTAGTTAGAGTGATCAGTTCGTCAAAACTACTACACTATTTTGTGTTATTTGGCTTTGTCGCATTATTACAACACTCCAAATGAAATCGTAGACACGGTTAGGATTGAATGAGAATGGCATGATGGTTATGTCAACGCGGTCGCACTCTATGATAGACGTTTTCCCAACAGACGACATCCAAGTAACGTCACTATTCGCGATCTCACTGACAGAGCCCGGGATGGGCGCTTACATCGTGTACGTCGTCGTCATGAATATGGCGAAAATTATAGGCACGTCGTAGTTGGTCTTGTAATGGCCCAGATAAATCCCCATGTTAGTTCATGTTAGATTCAAACACGACTAGATTCATAGAAGTCAATCGTTCTCAGAATCCTAAAGGCGTGAGGATTGCACTGACCCAAGAACTAACACTCTTGAAGCTCGTAGAGTGCCTTGCATTTTACCACTGGGCAGTATGTCATCATGAGGTGACACATCAGTAATGTTTTCAGATGAAGCCACATTTACAAATACTCGTGAATTAATGATGCACTAGTGTCATTACAGGTCGGATGTCCATCCACACTGGTACACAACCGTTGACAGCCAAAATAGTTGGAGCCTTAATGTTCCTTGCGGTATTGTCAATGACTATCTGATTGGTCACTATTTTTAATTTTAATGTAAATCAACTTAATTTTATAGAAATATTGAGAGCCCAATTACCTAGATTACTTGAAGATGTTAACGTGGAGACCAGACAGAGTGTGGATGCAATTGTATGATGCACCGCCACGTTAATGCGGAACATAAGGTCTTTTGGAATGAACAATATCCACATCAATGGACTGGACGCGGTGGTCCCATTCCATGGGCCGATTGTTTACCCGATATAACTTCCTCTGACTTCTAACTTTGGGGATATTTTAAAAGTATTTGTTACGAGCAGCAGCTAACGACAAGAAAAAACATGATGGGACATGTCCGGATAACTGTGATGCCAATCCACGAGATGTCCCGCTTTCTATTCTCAAACATTTCTTAAGGAGGGTTAAATTTTGCATTGAAGCAAATGGTGGTCACTTTCAGCACATACTTAATGGATAATTTCCAGGTACAAAGATCGAAAGGCAGGGGAACTCTTTAAATCAAGCACTCTGACAAATGAAAGGCGAGGAGACTCACTCAACGACTAGTAAATCAATGATCTACGTTTTATTAATGTCTGTTCCGTTTTGTAAATGTCAAAATAACGTTTAGACGTTGTGATGTATTTATTTTTGCCAGTAAATACCTAAATTAAAACTTAAAGTTCAAATCTCTCTTCGCTCTTTCCAAATCTCACGTCACAAATAGATGTTTCCATGAAACAAACCTCAACCTTCGAATGAACTTCAATTATCACCTTTAAGGTCATGATAATTGGTAATGATATGTGACGCCTTATGCCCCTTCGAATTTGTATCTAACATTGTATTTTGCTGTTGCTCCTCTATTCAGAGTTAATCCCCACTAGAACTAAAAATATGTTTGCTTATCTGACCATCATTGAACCTTGCAATGACCTTTAATAATGTATCGTTTTATTCGAAAATTTGACGCTATTTTCAAATCTGAAATCAAATATTGTCGTTCCCATTTTAAAAGTCACCTTAACCTCTAAATCACCTTGAAAACAATGTTCAAGGACATGGCCATCTGCTGCAATGCGTGATCCTCTTTACCACCTACAACTTTTATTTGAAATATTTGTTGTATCTTATCTCTGTCTTAGTTATTACCCATTATGGATTAAAATGGTCCAATCGGATGCAGCTGTACACATAAGACGAACATCCACACGGCATTTAAGTAAACTAGTGCCTAACGGACTAGGGTGCCGCTGATGAACGACACTTACAGTGTTTTGTGGGTACTCACGCAAAGAACATGTGGATGAGAAAAAAACAACAGAAAAATTTGTATCTACAGAGAAAAGAATCGCAAAACACTTTGAGGTTGGGAGTTTCATAAGTCAGATACAACTTCCGCAACAATTATGTTGTTACAGGTGACATGCTATCCAGACCAAACGAATGAATGTGTTACAAACACTGACATAAAGCTTTCATTTAACCGAAGGTAAAAATGTTGCAGTGTGCTGAGACACATGGTATTGTCTCATAAGGTTACATAACATTACCTTGTCTCCAACTGGTAGATTTGAGGCTACGGAGACAGACACGTCTCTTCATACGATAAGGAAGGATGACTCTTCCTAGCTTCTAGTTGGCCGGAGGAGAAAGAACAGGGTTGCGTTAAGCTCAAGAAACACGAAAGGTGAGACCAGAATTAGCGACGATAGGGTATGGACCCGTCAGTAGAGATTGCACATCTGCGAACAAGGCAAATTTTTTTACAGATTTACACTGTGTGGAACAGTACAGTAAAATTTCTTTTGTGGAAATGTCAAATTCGTGAGCAATAAGTGACCATGGCATCGTAAATAGTTTCACTACTTATCCAGTCGAAATTAGTATAAAACGACTTGGCATCATAAACAGTTATTTGAATCATTGCCAGCTCTGATGTAGTACACTTATAACGTTTAACTCTTCTACAGTATTATTACAACTGTCACAGGTAAAATCAATGTTTAATATTAAAACGACCTGTCGCACAGAGAAATGTACACTGAAGAGCCAAGGAAACAGGTACACCTGCCTAATATCGTGTAGGGCCTCCACGACCACGCAGAAGTGCAGCAACACGACGTGATATAGACTTGCCCAATGTCTGAAATAGTGGTGCAGGGAATTCTGCAGGGATGTCCATAAACCCGTAAAAGTACGAGGAGCTGGAGATGTCTTCTGAACAGCGCATCGCAAGGCATCCCAGATATGCTCAATAATGTTCATGTCTGGGGAGTTTGGTGGCCAGCAGAAGTGTTTAAACTCAGAAGAGTGTTCCTAGAGCCACTCTGCAGAAATTCTGGACGTGTGGGGTATCGCATTGTCTTGCTGGAATTTCCCAAGACAGTCGGAATGCACAATGGTCATGAATGAATGCAGGTGATCAGATAGATTGCCTGTGTACATGTCTCATAACCTCCACCAACTTGAACAATCCCCTGCTGACCGGCAGGGTCCATGGACTCGTGAGGTTGTCTCCATACCCGTACACCTCCATTCGCTCGATACAATTTAACACGAGACTCATCCGACAAAGCAACATGTTTCCAGTCAACAGCCCAGGCGAGGCGTGAAGCTTTGTGTCGTGCAGTCATCAAGGGTACACGACAGGGCCTTCTGCTCCAAAAGCCCATATCTATAATGTTTTGTTGAATGGTTCACACGCTGACACTTACTGATGGCCCAGCATTGGAATCTGCAGCAGTTTGCGAAAGGGTTTCACTTCTGTCACGCTGAACGATTCTCTTCAGTCGTCGTTGGTGAAATTCTTTCAGGATCTTTTTCCTGCCGCAGCGATGTCGGAGATTTAATGTTTTACCGGATTTCTGATATTCACGGTGCACTCGTCATACGGGAAAATCCCCACTTCATCGCTACGTCGGAGATGCTGTGACCCTTCGCGCCGACTATAACAACACGTTTAAACTCACTTAAATCTTGATAACCTGTCATTGAAGCAGAAGTTACCGATCTAACAACAGCGCCAGACACTTGTTGCCTTATGTAGGCGTTGCAGACCGCAGCGCTGTATTCTGCCTCTTTACGTATTTCTGTATTTGAATACGCATGCCTATATCAGTTTCTTTGGCGCTTCAAGGTATACAACTACACATTTATACATGACCTCCAGTCGGAAGGTTCGAATCAGTATGCGATAACGGCTATTTGTGAACGGTTGCCATCCTAATTAGGGATGAAGATTCCTTCACTGGGTTATTGTAAAGTGTAACTGTGATTTGCTGTTTGGATATACCTTACTGTACTTAGGCAAGCAGAACCAGGTTCTCAGTTACAGCACAACAGCTAACTTTCATTCTTTCTTAGACAGCTCAGAGGACTTAGACTGCAGCACCCAGACAGATTAACAATTTCTTTATTTTTCCTGTAGATAATATTGTGTATTGTGTGTATTGTGTACTGAACCGGTTACCTCGGAACGACGGAGAGACTTTGTCTCGCAGTAGCCCCTCCCAGGAACGTCTCATTCCAGACGAGTGTAACCTCAAATGTTTGCGCCTGCCGCGGTGGTCTAGCGGTTCTGGCGCTGCAGTGCGGAACCGCGGGACTGCTACGGTCGCAGGTTCGAATCCTGCCTGGGGCATGGGTGTGTGTGATGTCCTTAGGTTAGTTAGGTTTAAGTAGTTCTAAGGTCTAGGGGACTTATGACCTAAGATGTTGAGTCCCATAGTGCTCAGAGCCATATGAACCATTTTTTTCAAATGTTTGCGTGGTACAGTAATTATGGTGTACGCGTACGTGGAGAGAGTGTTTGTGGAGCAGTCGCTGACATAGTGTAACTGAATATATATTTATATGGATATAGTGTCTGTTCTTTCGGACATGTCCGAAAGAACAGACACCAGATCCATGTAAATATATAGTTCTGGTAATAACGGCCATGACCTTCTTTTCTATGCAGATGCACACATATTTCCCGAACTCTTACGGGAATGAAACTTCCTGGCAGATTAAAACTGCGTGCCCGGCCGATACTCGAACTCGGGACCTTTGCCTTTCGCGGGCAAGTGCTCTGCCATCTGAGCTACCGAAGCACGACTCACGCCCGGTACTCACAACTTTACTTCTGCCAGTACCTCGTCTCCTCTTCTTACGAGTAATGAGTGTGTTGCGGTGGGACACTACGGATGTAGTGTGTGGACATACAAGGTGAGAATGTGGGTCTCGCGGGAGGAGTGCGCGAAATAGTCTTTGCAGTCGCACTATCCTCCGTGCCCTCGGTGGCTCAGATGGATAGAGCGCCTACCATGTAAGCAGGAGATCCCGGGTTCGAGTCCCAGTCGAGGCACACGTTTTCACCTGTCCTTGTTGATATATATCAATCCCCGCCAGCAGCTGAAGATATTAATATAATTCTAATTTAGTGTAACTGAGGCGGAATAAGGAGAACCAGCCCGCATTCGCCGAGGCAGATGGAAAACCGTCAGGCGGGAGGATTCGTGCCAGGGACCTGCACGCCTTCCCGCTCGGGAAGCAACGCGTTAGATCGCGCGGCTAACCGGGTGGGCGTAAATAATATTGCTCAGGCATAGACAAACAAAAATTTGCCATGAGGGGGGCTCTATAATTGAGATTTGAAGAACCAGTTATAATGCTAAGTTAGTGAAGCAAAGTTGATGTTTTATGGTACTCACACAATATTAAGACATAATTAGAAATTATCATTCTTTCATTTATGGACTATCTCAGCAATTAACCAAATGGTAGCCCTTAAACTGCACTTTGTCTGAGAGTGCTAAAAACTTTCAACTCGTATGAAATCTTGGTTAAACACTAAAATAAGTCAAACGTAACTGATTAAGTTCTGTTTTGATTGTAACACCGGATTTAAGCAGTGTAATATTTTATACAACAGTGTGGTGTCTTTTACAGTAACTACTGTCAGTATACTAATTCACTTTGTATGATCTGAATATGCTACACTCAAAATTATTTATTAAGATATCAGGATCATTTGTTTTTAAATAAATAACTGTTCTTCCTCTTTTTCTTTTCATTAAGCAGATCTTTAATTATATTTCATATATATCACGTGGAGTTCAGCAAAATGTAACTTCCAGAAAACTTTAATTTAATTCACCACAAACAATACTTACCGATTATAAAAAAAACGCCTTCTAAGTGTTTTACTAGGTTAAGTTTGCAAAGGTACAGTTTCTTATAATTTTAGGATACTCAGAATCATTTCACTAGAATAGGACCCTGTCTTGGTATATGTCTTCGGAAAACGACGTTCTTTGAGCCAGTGTATCTTTCTTTCTTTTCCTTACGCCTTTGTCCCGCAGTTTTCGCAGGGTCGGCGTGGTTACAATCGGATTTTGGCAATGTTAATTTGAAGGGGTGGCCGGATATCCTTCCTGCCGCCACCCCATACCCTCCTGGATGGAAATAGTGTACCCCAGCTGTTTGCGTCTAGTGTAAATCATGAAATAGTGCGAACGTGTATCAAATGTCAGCGAGTCGCGTAACTGAGGTGAGGCGTGGGGACCAGCTGGGTATTCACCTAGGGGGATGTGGAAAACCGCCTAAAAACCACATCCAGGCTGGTCGGCACACCGGCCCTCGTTTATCCGCTGGGCTCTTTGAGTGTATGATAGCAACAAATTATTATTTCTGAAAACACACACAAAACATTTATTGTTTCACGCTATTGTTTCAGTTCTAAATAAAGGTCTTAACATTTGGTGTAGGCAATGGGTGTAGCTTTTCAATATGGCAGCTCACAATATGTGTCTTAGTAGTCATGGCTCCTGACGTTTTTGGGCTTCACACATTCTTTTTGACGTCAATTTATATATATAATATATACAATTGTAATTTTCGTTGCTACTATGAAACAGCAGTCTCCTTCCGAGGATATTAAGACAATGATTGCTGCGTAAGCCACTCTGACGCTAAACCTAATACGTTGACTCTATCATTGCTGCCTACAGACAAACATTCCATAAAAACAGCTAAAAGAAGACACAAATACGACATGCCTTACGTACTGATAAAATGTGGGAGGACAAACCAGAAGAAGACAAAGTAAAACGTGTGGCTTCCTTGTCGTAAGCTGGGCCGCCGAGAGCCAAGATCGCAAGAATATTAAGAGAACACCGAATAACGACAGTCTTCCTTGCAACGCAGGAAGTTGAGGACATACTTGGCTCGACCAAAAATCATTAGCCTGCACACACTGGGTGTCTACAGCATCGAGTATGAATGTGGGACGCGGCACATCGGGCAGTTTCAGCAATGTATCTTACAGCACAGTACAGCAATGTGTCTCACAGCACACCATGAACGTACGACTAGGGCAGACAGACGCGTCCGTGGTATTAGACAATAGCATCAACGAAGGATGGACCTTTGAATTTGTGAAAGACGAAGTAGCTATGCAGCACCAACGGTTTCTGGGAATTGGTTGTCAAAGAGGCAGTGGAAAGAATTTTCACCTCAATCTAGTAAACCGTGATAACGGGTTTTAGCTTAACGCAACGTGGGATTCCCCAACGGATAGAATAAAGCTCCATTCCAAAGGCGGCCGCGTAAGCAGACAGACTGGACAGCAATCAGGACTCGACGCCCGTGCGGGGCCAAGCCGTGACCCCACCACCTGTAGCGTCGTGTTCCCCCACCACTGACGCGGCATCCCCTTCCGGAGGATCGTGGTTCAGCCCACTGTAGAAGTGGACACAGGGCCAGCGACAACACAGACAGGTGGAGCACAGCATCCCGACTATTCGGGTGAAGATGTTGGGTACCAAACTCATCGAAGGTTTGCGACGAGACGACGCTACCACTCGGCTGTTCACCAGATAATATTTCATCATTGGAACACGCCGAGAAAACCTGCAAACATGAATACAAATACACTGTTCAAATGTCACAACAGGAGGATTCGGTGCATTCCGGCCTGCCCTGAGGAGGGGGTAGGTAACACCTAGATGCGCGCTCCCAGAGACAGTGAGACTTGCTACATTCCCAGATTCATTTGACAGATAACACACTTGTCAATGCTTTCGAGGTTCCTGTCCGTCTCAGACACTGCTAATATGTTTTGAAAGAAATGCATGATAGTGGCTTCAGAGCTCCAGTATTCCGAGAAATTATCCATTTTTTTATCTCGAAATTTCTGAGATGAGCCTCTGAAGGTCAACCCTCTTTCACCAAGACGTAATGTCACATGAAGTAACACGAGAGAGCCCATGTAAGTTGGCTCTTCTATGGACGAATAAAAGAACATTACCCATTTACCTCCGCACATCATCGTGGCCAAAGTACCTCTTTCACGGCATAACATTTCATCACTTTTACTATTCTTCCAGGACAACTATATACAACTAGACATATTTTATTTTTTGTTTGTTTTTGAGTGCAATATTTTATCTCTATATTTCTTGTAAATCCACATTGTGATGGAATTGTAAGTGCCTTATCGTTTAATATTATTGCCATTCCTACCAAATTCTTACGGCATTTAACAGCTCTTGCCGTTTGCATTTGTTGGAGAAATGTTTTGGTAGGAAACTTCCTGATAGATTAAAACTGTGTGCCACGCCGAGACTCGAACATCTTTGCCTAGGCCCCGAGTTCGAGTCTCGACCTGGCACACAGTTTTAATCTGTCAGGAAGTTTCATATCAGCGCACACTCCACTGCAGAGTGAAAATCTCATTCTGTTTTGGTAGGATTTCAACAAAATTTAAAGGGAACGCATTTTCGACTCCATCGCAGGGTGGGTTTAGCACACGATGTCTAATGAGAATATTTGCATCCAGCACTAAACATGAAATTAAATTGAATTGAATGTATTTGGCCTGTAAGAATAATATAAGTCAAGAAATGAGGTGGAAAGAATTAGTATATTGGCTATACTGGTGCTGGGACATTGTACTTTTATTCATTACATGATATAAAATTACAATTCGAGTGTGATATTTGCCAATTCAGCATCTTGTCAGAACCAAAACCGTCAGAGACTTGGGCTCCATGGTTTTTACGTCCCTCACCCCTTGTCAAGACTGCTTATACACCAGTAACAAAATCGGCCTCGGTACGTCCTGAACGGAAAGTGAAAATAAATCTGATTCACTTTCAGAGCCAAACCGCTCAAGTCTTCTGACCGCTTTCTCATGAGCATAGTCTCATTCTTCCTCGTTCCGTGAAATAGAAGCTGAATTGCTTAACTTGTGGTTCAAATGATTCAAATGGCTCTGAGCACTATGGGACTTAACTTCTGAGGTCATCAGTCCCCTAGAACTTAGAACTACAAAAACCTAACTAACCTAACCGTCAAATAGAGACTGAATTGCTAAACTTGTGCACTGAACGTACATTTGCGCTGTTACTCCACACACAAGTGCGCCTACCACAAAATAATTGCTTTTTACCACTCAAATAAACCTTTCACCCTCACGTCCCGCTGCATGCCTCTAGAGCGAGTGAGATATCTATTACTCTCTTTTCGTGGCAACGTCTGAAGATGAAGCGCCGAACTTAAAACTGCTGGCTATCGATATGTAGAACAATAGGAAGCTTACAGACAGTGCAGCCAGAATACATAGAGCCTTACATAAAGACTACTTGCAGCGATGAGGGTACATGCGGCAACGAGCAAGGTGACGAGTGACTCTGCAGGCAATACTCCACTGTTCGTCCTACACATAATGCCATGTAACGTCCTTCAGCCATCCTCCAAACCCATTCCCTTCCATCGGTTTCTTTCATCGTACAGCATGACTCATCACTCAAGTCATTCGTTTCCAGTCAACCGCTGTGCAGTGACAGTAGTAGTGGTGGCGATAGCGACACAGACGAAGGCGAACTGACGTGGAATAGAGATCAAAAGCATCTGGACAACTATTTCTGGATTTAATATTGGAGAGCCTGCCCTTTGCTCTTACGGCGGCTTGAACTCTGTTGGAGACACCGTTCAGTGTCAGCTCATTCCATCTCAAGAACCTAAATCATTGTAGGTAGTGATATAGGTCTCCGGCGTATGGAGTGAAGTCGACGTTATAACTCATCCCGAAGGTGTCCCATTCTCTTCAGATTGGGACTCTGGGTCTGCTAGTTTATTTCAGGAAAGTTATTATCCACAGTCGATTGCTTTACACATGCCGTTTTATCACAGGGTGCATTATCATTTGATAAAAAAAATTATTGTCGCCGAACTGTTATTCTACTGCAAGAAAATAAAAATGCTGTAAAATATGCTCATACAGTTCTGCATTTAGAGTTATCTTCAGAGCAATAAGGGGACCACACGCTAAACTCGAGCAGGCCGTTGTGGCCGTGCGGTTCTAGGCACTTCAGTCTGGAACCGCGTGACCGCTACGGTCGCAGGTTCGAATCCTGCCTTGGGCATGGCTGTCTGTGATGTCCTTAGGTTAGTTAGGTTTAAGTAGTTCTAATTTTTGGGGGACTGATGACCACAGAAGTTAAGTCCCATAGTGCTCAGAGCCATTTTTGAACAAAACTCGAGAAATACCTCCATACAGTATCACAACATCCTCCATACTTCACTGCTGGCACTACACATGATACCATGCCACATCCTCCAGCTATTAGCTAAACACAAATAATTCCACAGGACTGCAACATGTTATAATGTGATGCATCACTCCAAACGGCTCGTTTCCAGTTAACCGCTGCCCACTGAGGTCGCTTTATTCATCACCTCAAGTGTCATTTAGCATTGACTACTTAAAAATGTGGCTTTTGAGGAGATGGTCGACCATTGCAACCCATTCTTCTTAGCGGCCAACATAGTTTGGAACTCACGCATGATTCCTTCTGCTGATACCATGTGATTTTTTTACATCTATCCTTCGCAACGTTCGATCGTCTCTTTCCGTTAGTACATGATATCTGCCAGGTCTTAGTTTGGCGGTGTTTGTTACTCAACATTTACACTTTACAATCATATCACCAACAGCCAACTTTTGCAGCTTTAGGAGGGTATAAATGTCCCTAACGCGTATATCACTCAGGTAATATCTAACGAATAGCCCACATTCGAAGTTACTGATCTCTCCTGACCGACCCATTCTCCTGTTCCTGCTTCAGTACTGAAAACACAATACCCTACACAGCCTTTAAATCGAAGGAACCGTCTGTCGGAGCATCTAGTGATTAATTCAGCATTAAAAAGGAGTTTCCGGATGCTCTTGCTCAGGTAGTGTGTAATTAAGAGTAATGTACTTAAACCAGGTACGTAGTATACTGGAATTGCTAATTCTACGGCTTGTGAAAGCTGCATATTAGACGCGAAACAGTACTCCTTCTACATTATCCAGAGCATAACAAGCGCCCATGGAGAATCTTAACTAAGTTGGAAGAGTAAAACTCCAAATTATGTGTGTCTGGTGATAGTCACAAGAGCCGGCCGCGGTGGTCTCGCGGTTCTAGGCGCGCAGTCCAGAACCGTGAGACTGCTACGGTCGCAGGTTCGAATCCTGCCTCGGGCATGGATGTGTGTGATGTCCTTAGGTTAGTTAGGTTTACGTAGTTCTAAGTTCTAGGGGACTGATGACCACAGCAGTTGAGTCCCATAGTGCTCAGAGCCATTTGAACCATTTTGATAGTCACAAGAGGATAACGAGAGAAGTGTCCATTAGACAGCAATATTAGTTTGTAAGACAGATATAAGCGTAATGACAGCACCCTCTATCCTGTTGCGCAGATGATAAATTATGTGGGTTCCAGTGAGTGGCTTAGAGAATTGCTGATGTGCTAGGCCTCGGAAGGCAGGTAGTAGTAGATCAGGTGATAACAGCCTAAGACCGACACGCTCAATGACTTTAAGAGGTACATCCTTCTACACGGCACTGTCTATAAACATAAACCATTTCCCATTTTCTCTTCTTAATGCATTAATTGTTAATTCTAATAATTCCTCTTTACTGGTTAGTTTTAAGAGGTACATACAATTCCAACTCCTTACGAACACTAGAAATCAGATTTGCTTAACTTCAAGATTATATGCAAATTAATACTGTCAAAACACAAAATGTCCTATACACTAGACGTCAGGTCAAATTTAAGTGACAGAAAATAAATAAATGTAATCTGGGAATCCTCACGGAAGAGCTAGACGGAGTCGTGTGAAGGAGTGTAGTTGTTGCGCAAGCCGTAGTGCATTACGGAAATAATTCATACTATTAATGTTCAAATGGCTCTGAGCACTATGGGACTTAACATCTATGGTCATCAGTCCCCTAGAACGTAGAACTACTTAAACCTAACTAACCTAAGGACAGCACACAACACCCAGTCATCACGAGGCAGAGAAAATCCCTGACCCCGCCGGGAATCGAACCCGGGAACCCGGGCGTGGGAAGCGAGAACTCTACAGCACGACCACGAGCTGCGGACACTAGTAATGTATTTATTTGTGGAGTGACAGGTGTCACATACATAGAATGGTGTGCGCAGAATTCTAGTCAAATTCACTCACAATTACGAGTGGATCAATAGCACAGGATATAATTACTACCCACTATATGGCATTTCTGTAGCCTGACTTCAGAATTTATACTTTCATCTTACAGAACGGTGGATAGTGTCATCATTATTCGTCGATTCTTCTGGTGATCGAATCACGTATAAGGCCATCTATTATTAGGCCGTTTAAGCTTATTAGTTCATGGCGTATAACCCGTACCTTTTTCTTCTGAAAAACGTAATGAAGAATTACACAGCAATACCACCTAAATTTTTGCACAGAGGCGTTGTGATCAATATATTGTTTCAGTGAGTAGCCTTTAACTAAACTCATGATTTTTTTTTTTTTTGATGATATGTGTTCTCACATGTAGATCGAACACTCTGTTCAGACGTATAAATATTTCCGAAGAGCGAGAGTTTTGCCGGAAGGTCCGGTGCCGTCTGCAATAAAACAACATGGAATAAACCAGGAACGATGAAGCAAACACATATCAGAACGGATTTCGTACGTTCAAATGCAACCCGCAAACGGTGACGATGACTTTCCATTTTACACAAAGCTTTCCATCGACGAGTGCAATAACATGTTGGTTTGGCGTTATAAATACAACACTTCTGGTCGAATGTTGTAAACAAACTTTACTTTCTTATCAAGAGATACAGGATGTCCCAGGAGGAATGATCAATGCTCAGGAACTAGAGGAGAGCGATCGTTCAAGGCAAAAACGTCTAGTAAACATGGATTCTGAAATGCATACCTTAAAAGCTATGTGCAGTTTTTCATCTGCGATACTGGTATGCACTTTAGAGACCACGTTTAATAAATGTTTTTGCTTCAAGTGATCGTTCCTGACATATACCTGATTCCTGACGATTCCTCCTGGGACAACCTGTAGCCTATACGAAATTCTAAACCACAGAATAATAATTAAGTAATAGGATATTCTAAACCATTTATGTTAATTTACGAAACCTTGTGGCATTAGCTATTTATTCTTAGCTATTTATTCTACCAAAAACTTAATTCCTACAATATTCTTACTTCTACTTACATACTTTGCAAAGAAGGGAAAACACCCTAACAGATGGAATTTTTGAGTTAAGATATGAAACGGGCCTACATACCTCAGTTGGTAACATCTTATCACTTAAAAGAACTTTAAAATAGCATATTTGAAATAAATGCTATCTATTTGCATTGATCCCCATGAACATTAATGTCCACCACTTCTTAATACATTTCCCAGTACAGTTTTATACTGAGGTGACAAAAGTCGTGGGTTAGCGATATGCACATATACAGATGGTGGTAGTATCGCGCACACAAGGTACAAAAGGGCAGTGCATCGGCGGAACTGTCTTTTGTACTTAGGTGATTCATCGTAAAAGGTGTCCGACGTGGTTATGACCGCAAGACAGTAATTACCAGACTCTGAACGCGGAATGGTAGTCGGAGGTAGACGAATGGGATTTTCCATTTCGGAAATCGTTAGGGAACTCAATATTCCGACATATAAAGTGTCAAGAGTGCGCCAAGAATACCAAATTTCAGGCATTACCACTCACTACCGACAACACAGTGGCCGACAACCTTCACTTCATAATCGAGAGCAGCGTTATTTGCGTAGAGTTCTCAGTGCTAACAGACAACCAACACCGCGTGAAATAACTGCAGAAATCAATGTGGAACGTATTACGAAGGTATCTGTCAGGACAGTACGGAGTAAATGTGCTATGCCAACAGTCGACCGACGTGGGTGCCTTTGCTAACAGCACGACATCGCCTGCAGGGTCTTTCTTGGGCTCGTGAGCTATCAGCTTCAACTGGAAAACTGTGGCCTGGTCGGATGAGTCCCGGTTTCAGCTGGTCAGAGTTGATGGTAGGGTTCGAGTGTGGCGCACGCCCCACGAAGCCATGGAACCAAGTTATCGACAAGTCACTGTGCAAGCTGGCGGTGGCTTCATAATGGTGTGAGCTGTGTTTACACAGAATAGACTCCGCCCTCTGGTCCGGCTGATCCTCTCATTGACTGGAAATGGTTATGTTCGTCTACTTGGAGACCATTTTCTTTCATGGACTTCATGTTTCTAAACAACGATGTGATTGGGACACAATCTTACTCGACTGGTTTGAGGAATATTCTGGAAAATTCGATCGAATGATTTGGTCACACAGATTGCCCAACATGGATCCCGTAGAACATTTATGTGGCGTAATCGAGAGGGCCGTTCGTGGCCAACACCTTGCATCGGCATCACTTACGCCATTATGGACGGATATAGTGAAAGCATGGTTCAATACTTCTGCTGGAGACTTCCATCGACTTGTTGAGTCCATGTCACGTCAAGCTGCTGCACTACACTGGGCAAAAGGAGGTTAAATACGATATTGGAAAGTATCCTATGACTTATGTCACCTCGGTGTATACTGGCTTACTTCAACAGGTATGATCTCAAACGGATCCCAGATTACCATCATGAATGTAAATTTCGATGTTGTTCTTGTCTTTCTCCAACCAAGTTGCTCGAAGTATCATCCATATCCCCATGTGGGACATTGCGCAATTTCTTTCGACGAATTACATTATATCCTTTATTTTTACACAAAATCCACGAACAGACATGAGTAGGATAAAAATATGGAAACACCAAAATCCCAACACCTAACCGGTGGAATACGGTGAAGGAAATCCGTTGGCATACAAAACACTCACCACCAGTCTTCTCAAGTTGGATAAATACAGGACCTGTACGGTTTTCAAGGAGATATCATACTGTTGTTTTTGCAACATAGATTCTTTTCGCTAAATTGTGACAAGTTCAGATAATCATGATGGTCATGGACAGCGATAACACAGCCTTCTCTCCAAAGTCTCAATAATATTGATATCTGGTGAAAATGGTGGCCAGACGCTCACACATGGTACAAACATTCGAGGGACCTGAGTAGTCGAAGCGGACAAATAAACCTTGGCAGTGATGCGACCTTACAGGGTAACCATGGGACTCATAGAATACCACGATATTGTTGCCCAAAACTTTACCTAACCCTCACCATGTTTCATTCTTGCGATGTAAATCTGGTCAGAAACTGGAAATAGTGTGAAACAAGACTTATTCCTCCATTGCTCCAAAGTCTGGATTTTCTTTTTTCGGCAACACATTTCCCTGTTTTGGGAATTTGCGTCACAGATGTTTGGTTTTGCAGTTCCCGATCGTCCTGCCATTGCCAGCTTATTGAGCTGCCTTCGTGTTGTTTTAGTTCTGGCAGGATTAGCGAGCGCGACATTCAGTTCTGCAGTGACTTCTGCAGCTGTCGTACACTTATTTTTCGTCACGATCCCCTAAATGGTCCAAATGGCTCTGAGCACTATGGGACTTAACATCTGTGGTCATCAGTCCCCTAGAACTTAGAACTTCTTAAACCTAACTAACCTGAGGACATCACACAATTCCATGCCCGAGGCAGGATTCGAGCCTGCGACCGTAGCAGTCGCGCGGTTCCGGACTGAGCGCCTAGAACCGCTAGACCACCGCGGCCGGCACACGATCCCCTCCAATGACCAGATGTCAGCACCACTCAGCACACTCCTTCGTCTGCGTTGTGACTCAGCAGATGGTTTTTTCCCCATTTTTCCTTTATGCAGTACAAGTATTCGATACGTTGATTCTTGGAACACGAGCCGGCCGGGGTGGCCGAGCGGTTCTAGGCGCTACAGTCTGGAACCCCGCGACTGCTACGGTCGCAGGTTCGAATCCAGCCCTGGGCATTGGTGTATGTGCTGTCCTTAGGTTAGTTAGGTTTAAGTAGTTCTAAGTTCCAGGGGACTGATGACCTCAGAAATTAAGTCCCATAGTGCTCAGAGCCATTTGAATCATTTTTTTGAAACACGAATCGCTTCGGCCAGCTACGAGCACGAACAATTTGCGGACTTGACTCGCATCTAAATTTATGTTCATGCTTTCGTATGCCATTTTTTTTCTAACCCCTGTGAATTTTCACTTGAAGCTACTGAGCGGACGCCATGTACCTGTCATCTCTGTGAATTTAATCTGCAATCATAGCATTACACGTGCAACAACAGTTCCTGAAGTTGACATTTCGTCAGGAAGGAACCCAAGGAATTTTGGAGGGTGGGAAAGAAGTGGCAGAAGAAATATTTGTGCTTCTGCATCGAGAGTCAGTGGAATGTGTGGTTCGTATACGCTCGCCTGAGCGCACAATACAGATGAGCGGTACAATGATGACGATATGTGCTTAACAAGTGAAAGTGATACTGAAACTGGTCTCGAGCCATGTAGGTCATCATGCTTGTCGGCCAGGGAGACACAAATCAGGCCTCCAGTGAAACGTAGTAAAAGACAATCGTTGTCCATGGAGCGGACAGTAAACCTGATTGTAAACACAAAACGAAAAAGAAAACAATAGAGAGAGAGAGAGAGAGAACTGATTTCGAACAACTCCGCAGCAATATGACCGTGTATTACAGTTCATCATCCATAAATATATGGATGCAATATAGGATGACTTGCAATGTGATTAAGACAAGATATCTACATAACGTAAGAAGTGGCAGTTGACCCTGAGCAACGAAAAGTATGAGTAACCCGACATGAGCATAAAAAGATTCTCTTAAATTTCGGTTAACGCTAAATTTGAAGATAGTCGATTGGTATAAGCACCTTGGAACTACACCTGCCAGCAACTAAAATTGGAACCATTCTACTTAAATAGCGAAAATGAAAGGAAGACTTCGTGTTATTAGCAGAACCCTTGGAACATTATGACAAAATAGCGAGTGAGTGTCAAGTATAAAATAAACGAGTTCAGGTAGATAGACCTTTTTCGCTGCCACCATATCTTTTCGTGGCATTTCAGTCGCAGTTTTGTCCTTCGAATGCCAAAATATTTTTCTGAGTCTCATCTACAAACTTAACAATGCCGATCGCAATAAAATAAGAGAAATTAGAGCTCTAGCGGAAATACGTGGGTGTTTCTAGAATGAAATTTTCACTCTGTAGTGGAGTGTGCGCTGATATGAAACTTCCTGGCAGATTAAAACTGTCTGCCGGACCGAGACTCGAACTCGGGACCTGTGCCTTTCGCGGGCAAGTGCTCTACCAACTTTTTTTTAAACCTTTTCTTGCCTTTCGCTGGCAAGGGCTCTAGCAACTTTTTTTTTTTTTTTTGGACTGACAAATAACATTGTAAATTTAATAAAAGTGCAACCGATTACACGTATTTTCCCCATTATATCAATTGTAATATAAATGGTAAAGAAAATGACTGTGTTGAAAATAAAAAAATAAAAAAAGACAGACGAACGGGACTCCATCCCGCGATTACGGGGCTTGAAGACTAACCATTTTTTTAAATATAAAAATGGGCAAGTGCTGTACCACCCTTCTATAGAAAGCTTCAATGTCTACAGCCTTTGCTGACATACATTGTGTTACACGGCCGCATAAATAGTGTCTACAATGTCCAAATGTTGACAAATAGTGGCTAATTAGAAAATTAATTAAGTAAGGAAATGAATAAAACTGAAAATGTCCAAATGAAAAGGACATGAAGACATCGCGGATAGTACAAATACAAAAGAAACATGCTCCTCTAACAATGAAATGAAATTCGTGTCGGGGGCAACACCTGCTCAGGACACAACGTTAGATAGAGCAATAGAGCCATCTATCGAACCGTTCTCCAGACGTTGGTGTAAGACTGTGTCGTCTTCTCGAAATTAACTAAGGGTCCGTTAACTGTGATCGATGTCTATCTCGGCTTACTTCGTCTATCTCGTCTCTCACACGTCACACCCCATCTTTCCGGCGGGTCGGTAAATGTAATTCCCAAGTAATTAGCGAAGTCTTGCCTATATTTCTTATGCTGTTGCAGCTTCGTGTGTCCATCCAGGAGAAAAGGCCAAAAATCCATTTTGTCCTTTTCCCATTCGTTATAGACGTACCCCACAACCATTCCCCGTACCCATGTCACTGCATTGGTTTTTTGGACCGGAAAATAAGATTCTTGGGGGAAAAAAAGTGTGTCTGATGAAATTGTGTGAGGGGCGGCGCGTAACAGGAACGTCAATACCTGTCGTGCCAAGTGCAGCACCGGAGCCGTCCCACTACATGTTAAACGATGTTCATCAGTGTCCACTGTTGCACAGCCTAACATAGTGGAGTGTCTGCCAAATGAATCGCGTGCCGCCGTTGATTCGTTGCGAACTTCCTATTTACCACCACATCATGTTGAGCGTACCGACGATGGGAGGTAAACGTTCCGTACAAAGCGCCATATCTGTCACCAGTTCTTGTCTGGGTACTTCTTTTCCAGGGTATTCCTGGGGCACCGGCGCATTAAGAGTTGGTATACATCTCGCGTCATCGGTAGTCGGGTTGTTGGGAAGGCTTCTCTAACATAGCTCAGCTCGAAAAAGAAAGACTTGAAATGTAACATCTTCGGTGAAATATGGCTCACATTGACTGGGGGCAGCAATGAAGTGCGCGCTAGTACAGATATTGCGAAATTGACCGCTCCACTGTCGTAAAATCGTACTGACGAATAACGCCCGTGACTTTTCATATACGTTCACCAGACCAAGTCCACCCTCTCCAGGTGGTAGCGTAAGCATTGTGCCTTGGATATTAAACAGGTGTCCCACACTCACGTAAGTTCCTAAAGTTGCTTGTATCCGTGATGCCATTGTGCGCGTTAAAGGCAGGACATGCGCTACGTGAGTGAGTCTCGGTGCTAGGTATACGTTAACATTGGTCACCCTCTAAATCATATCCAACGCCCTTAATTTCTTTAACAGCACCATTGTCCGCATCAGCTTCAATATGCATCGGTAGTTATCCGCTGTTATCCGCTGCACATCCGTGTGGAACGTAACGCCTAGACATTTTATGGTGTTAACTAACATGAGCGGACCTTCCTCCCCGGTTGTAATCCTCGTGTAATCCTCGACCGACATTCATGCAGCGTGACTTCTGTAGATTAAGCACGCTTTCCGCCGCCATCCAGTATCGCTGTATCCATGCCAACGCCGTACGTACTTCGTCGCCTGTCCTTGCCATCGGCATCACATTGTCAGCATAAGCGCGGCAATGCAAGGTCAGTTGTGGCAACGGCACTCCCTCCAGCCGTCTTCGGAGACCATATAGACAGGATTCCAAAGCCATCGCAAACAAAAATATCGAAAGGGGGCAACCTTGACGAACTGACCTTGAAATAACAATGTAGTCAGTGCCCCGCCCATTCACCGAGACCTTTGATCACTAGAATGAAGGCCTGTCGGATTCCCAATCTGCCCATCACTGCGTGCAAAAAAAATATGATCCACTCTGTCGAATCAACTGCGCTACCCAAGCACGACTCACGCCCCGCCCTCACGGCTGTAATTCCGCCAGTACCTCGTCTCCTACCTTCCAAACTTCACAGAAGCTCTCCTGCGAGCCTTGCAGAACTAGCACTCCTGGAAGAAAGGATATTGCGGAGACATGGCTTAGCCACAGCCTGGGGGATGTTTCGCAGGAGAGCTTCTATGAGAAATGGTTCAAAATGGCTCTGAGCACTATGGGACTTAACATCTATGGTCATCAGTCCCCTAGAACTTAGAACTACTTAAACCTAACTAACCTAAGGACATCACACAACACCCAGCCATCACGAGGCAGAGAAAATCCCTGACCCCGCCGGGAATCTAACCCCGGAACCCGGGCATGGGAAGCGAGAACGCTACCGCACGACCACGAGCTGCGGGCAGCTTCTGTGAAGTTTCGAAGGCAGGAGACGAGGTATTGGCGGACTTAAAGCTGTGAAGACAGGCACTGAGTCGTGCTTGGGTAGCTCAGTTGGTAGAGCACTTGCCAGCGAAAGGCAAAGTTCCCGAGTTCGAGTCTCGGTCCAGCACACAGTTTTAATCGCCAGGATGTTTCACGTGGATGTTTTTTTTCGCATGTGTTTTACAGTGGATGCATTAACCCTCTGCCACACACTTAAGTCCGAAACTCCAAAGTAATCATGCAGGTGTAGATTCCCATAATTATATCGCTAAGAACAAATTTTCAGTTGCTGTACAATAAATTGGACGATGGCATTCTAAATTGCATCTTCGTCCTCAACACACCATTAGCTGTATGTCTTTACTAATATCCTACTTCATCTTCCTTTGCTTCATATGTCAAATCACGGATAAACCAGCAATAAAACAAACAGCCGACGTGAGTCCACGGAACAGGATTAGTGTTTTACTTTGATAGAAAGTAAATTAGTATTGACTCCACTTAGAGAAGAACTTGTAAAGCACACTTTTCAACCGAACGCCATCTGTTGTTACGTAACGTAACGCTCGTAGTTCAACGAGCGGGTCGGCTATTTGCGCAATGACACGGGTACTGACACTGCAGATGGGTATATCATTCTACTTTCCTTTAGGGACGCTGCGATGTAGATAACACATCATTTAACACTCTGTCTCTAAACATCCTCACGTTAAAGGAGATTTATGTTCTCGAATCCTTGCCGACTGCAGCGAGCTGCAATAGAAATATGCGTAGTGAAACAACGGTACAGCGGAAGGTCCGCGGCCGCATGTGATAAGACTATAGGAATCAGCCAGGAACGGCGACAGACGAGAAGACAGCAGCGGCATTGCACGTTGCACGACGCCCGCATGCGGTGACGATGACCTTCCTTTTGTGGAAATTTTCATGTCTCTGTTAAATGCAGACAATCTGACGAATTCTTTCACGGCAAACACAATCGTCTTGGGTTCTTCGAGATTGCAGTTCGTATGAAATATATTCTTGATTTAAAAGCGTATTTTCACAACATGTATCATATTTTGTTGTGCTCCAGAACCTTTCCTTCTGATCTAAACTACAGTCAACGCAAGTTTCAATATAATGCTATAATAACATTCCGTCATATTACTAACATACGCATGCGTCGTCATTGTTCACGGTACTTCCACTTTACCCCTACACGGTCCCAAGATGTGCAGAGGACACCTGGTAAATAATAGCCTGAATTACAACTCATGCCCAGATGTGTATCGCATCCGTGTTACCGGAACAAACGTGTGAAACAATGTGCTCCATCTCCCCGCGTTTGCAGGTAACAGAGCCCAACGCTGATTGTCGTCATAGAGCATTAGGATGAGCGCTTTCAGTAGTACGATTGAGTGCGTAATATTTCACGTGCAAACAGCGTGTTTAGTGACTATTTTAGTACACGACATTGCTACCACATTAATTATAACTGTACAAATTTAGTAATTGTCTTAGATTACTATCGTTGTTTCGTCCCGCAACCGTTGTTGAAAGTGGAACACGTGGTCGTCCATTAAGTACAGAAACGGTTCGTCTTCGAAAGTTATTTACTGTACACTCCGTTATCCCCCGAGGCTCTCTACGCATATATAGATATGACTTGTGCTTGTTGGTTGGTTGGTTGGTTTGGGGGAGGGGACCGAACAGCGAGGTCATACCAGACAACACTCATGTATATAATTCTATGTGTGCGTCGGTTCTTTGATGAAAAAGTTTCAGTGCGGATGCACAGTCAGCGTCCGATCTCCTACCGGAATCAGGCATCTGCGAATAGGGGGTTAATGTCGAACAGCTGTTGCGGTACAGTGAGCGGGAATATAGGAGTATCATAAAGCGTGTCCGTATGTGTGAGGCAGTGGCTGCCTGCACTCAGCAGTACTGCGGTGCATCATAGGCATACATTTTTCCACAGTCAGAAGCAGAATGTATGTGTACATTATCAATGCCCCAAAGTGACACGGCCATTATGGAAGCAAGTCAAGGACACTGCATCTGCCTCGCAGATGGCAACAAATGCACTGTGACTGTCGATCACGCATATCTAAGCGTCCAAATAATTAGCTGCCTTTTCAACTACGCACCGAAGCTCTGATAGCGTCCCTCCACGCCTGTTTCACGACTCTCCACCATGTAGCCGAGAAATGGGCATAGTTCAAAGCAAATCCTGTCTTGAAACGTGTCTGACAAGTGCCTGTTGATCTCCGTAGCCATACGCACTTCTGCCTCTACATCGGCGACTGCAGAGCTATTATCATGAACGACAGCCAACCCAGTACGTGCTCGGGATGTGGAAAGGAAGGCCACCTTCGGTCGTAATGTACATAGCGCAGTGTTGCACAATTACCGCCTATGGACATTACGACCACACCAAACCCGACCACTCTGCCAGTGACGTATGCAGTGGCACTTACCACTGCCATGATTTCAAGGAACCTACCACTTAACCACTCCAGACCACAACGTCCACCACAAAACGACAGTTTGGACAATATGAAAGGACCAACAGACAGGGAAGGTGAACCAAGATACTCTTTGTCCTCGTCTGATGCAGAAGGAAATGCTCGCAAACAGCTTTCGCCATGGTGACACAGGTGGAGGCATAGGTCGGTACCAGGAATTGTTGACAATGTGATGCACGAGGACGATGATGTCACACATGCGGTCAAAAACCACTTCCTGATGTCAGCTGATGCTGACAGTGATGGTCAATCTTGCCCATTGATCACGCTATTCCCAAACCCTTCTATGAATGACATAATAAAAAACATGTGGGTGAAGGAAGATATTTCCCTGCCAGAATCTTAAATCCTCAACCTCAAAGTGAAAGATCGTTTGGATGCTGATTACTGTTAGCCTCACCCACCAATGACTTACAAGTGTGCCACTTGTGGCTGGGCAGGGCAGGGTGATGTCATCCATTGACTACACACGATTCCTCTCCAAGCAATGATGGATCAACGTTCAGTGACCTCACGACAAGATTAAGGAGTAAATTCACTCAGCACCAACGTGATTGTCAACATGGAAGAGACACAATTATTCAAAAATGGTTCAAATGGCTCTGAGCACTGTGGGACATCTGAGGTCATCAGTCCCCTAGAACGTAGAACTACTTAATCCTAACTAACCTAAGGACATCACGCACATCCATGCCCGAGGCAGGTTTCGGGCGGTTCCAGACTGTAGCGCCTAGAACCGCTCGGCCACCCCGGCAGGCCTAGACACAATTATTCCGAGACATGATTGGGATGTTGGATGTCGTCGTTACATTACTACAAGAGATGCACATGGCGACGATTCCGGATGATTATGCGTACCACTTGTATAAGTCCGTCTGGGATCAGGCTGGAATTGGGGTAACGGTCTACGTCCGAGAAGGGCTACCGTCAATAGTGTGACCACACTCCCATTTTCCCAGGGCATGGTCGTCACCCTACTCTGAGCGTGTATCCTCAAGGTATATGTCCTGTTTCGCGCACCAAACTGATGTCAATGTTTAGTGTTTACTCCGAAGCCATCGTCGTCCTCTTGCTTGGTCGTTTCGACAACTCTGTAGTTGGAGGTGACTTTAATTGTGTATTGCATCTGAAACATCATTATCCCAGCTTCTCACCATCACCAGACCTTTACATAATGGTTGAAGAACTTCGCTTCGTTGAGGCATGAAGAAGGTCCATGGTGGCAACCCCAGTCATACACATCACACAAGCAGGATAGATCGTGTCTATGTGTCGGGCACCCTTCATTCTGGAGTGCTCCCAACAGAAAATTGGCCACTCGCCTTTTCCGACCATTGCACTCTCATCAGTTCCCTCGTACTTCCACTGTGTCAGTCTGACGCAGCCATTGGATATCGAAACTTAACACGTCCCTCCTCTATGACACAGTTTATCAACTCTGTGAGGGCCCCATTTCCACGTATCCCTCCACTCTGATGTGGTGGTTCTACTGCGCCAAACCAATGACAGCCAGAGAGTACTTCCAACGCGGGAAAGAATCGGCCACGTGGCACCGAGACACCATGAACTATTACTACACTGTGCCAGGGGAACACGATGAATAACCCCCACCACCACCACCACCTGAAACGCACAGGGAACGACAGTACATTAAGGCCAAGCTCCTTCCATTGACACGCAGTAAGTTACATGGTATAGTGGGGAGATCACGCAGACGAGATATCGTGCCCAAAGGTACACCATCTGTGCTCCATACCATGTCCGAGCATCGGCGTCGTCGTCGACAGCTCATCTCCACCCTTCTCAAGCAAGACTGCCGTGATGTCTACACTACGCATGCGATAATTGTCTCCACCTTTTTTCCCTACAGCAGACAATTTTTCGACGATAGGTCCACGATGCGACATTTGAGGATATTCTCCAACATGTCAGATTCTCCGAGGAGCAAATCGCAAGGACCAGACGGCCTTGAGGTTGAATTCTATGAGCGTTCCGTGCCTTGATGATCCAGTGAAGGACCGAAACGTTCTAAGAGTTCCAGGAGCTTCTCATTCCCATCTTCCACGTGCCGAAGGCTCTTGTGGACGACGTTTTAATTCCAGTACATAAAACATCCCGAGACCTGTGGATCATCAATTTTCGCTACTTTACTCTTATCATTATGGACTATAAGATCTATACACATCTATCGGCTCACATACACATTGTAATGTATTGTATCCTTCCACTAAAGCAGATGTCTCATGGCTGTGGTGCCAACGTACAGACTGCCACAGACGAAATTAGATATTTCGTCAAGCTTGCCACATCCTGTCACCTCCAAGCGTCACTGGTATCAGTCGACCTTGATAGTGCCTTTGATAGGTTCTGACACCAGTTCCTTCCGTCAGTGGCGATGCATATAGGTTTCCCTCCACCATTTGCCGTCACGCCTCCTTACCAGTGCCACATCAAGAATTCAAGTTAACATACGACAAGTCAGGCTGATTCCAATACAGCTTTTTTATCGCACTGTCGGACTATCTACTGTGCAGTCCGCAATCGCCCTCAAACTCCTTATCGGAGGCTTCCTATCTCACCATGTGGGACCCACTCCACACAGCCACATGTTCCAATGTCGGGCATATGCGAACGATCACCTGCCCCTGGCATATACAACTGTGTAAATACATAACGCCATTACATGGATACTACTATAATGAAGAATCTTGGAAAACGTTCTCATTGTAAAAAAAAAAAAACAAATATGAACATCGATCATAGTATCCAAGATGAAGGAACACTGCTGCTGCCAACAGTGGCCAAAATGAGTTACCTTCATTCACTTTTACTGGACGTACCCATCAAAAGGCAGACTAGCCGATCGCTATTGGCTTCAGAAGTTAAGAGCCCACATCCAACACAACCACCACCACAGACTGAATCGGCTCCAGCGAGTAGCCTACAACGACACTTACGTTGCACCCAAGCTGGTATGTTGTTGTTGTTGTGGTCTTCAGTCCTGAGACTGGTTTGATGCAGCTCTCCATGCTACTCTATCCTGTGCAAGCTTCTTCATCTCCCAGTACCTACTGCAACCTACATCCTTCTGAATCTGCTTAGGGTATTCATCTCTTGGTCTCCCCCTACGATTTTTACCCTCCACGCTGCCCTCCAATACTAAATTGGTGATCCCTTGATGCCTCAGAACATGTCCTACCAACCGATCCCTTCTTCTGGTCAAGTTGTGCCACAAACTCCTCTTCTCCCCAATCCTATTCAGTACCTCCTCATTAGTTATGTGATCTACCCATCTAATCTTCAGCATTCTTCTGTATCACCACATTTCGAAAGCTTCTATTCTCTTCTTGTCCAAGCTATTTACCGTCCATGTTTCACTTCCATACAGGGCTACACTCCATACAAATACTTTCAGAAATGACTTCCTGACACTTAAATCTATACTCGCTGTTAACAAATTTCTCTTCTTCAGAAACGCTTTCCTTGCCATTGCCAGTCTACATTTTATATCCTCTCTACTTCGACCATCATCAGTTATTTTGCTCCCCAAATAGCAAAACTCCTTTACTACTTTAAATGTCTCATTTCCTAATCTAATACCCTCAACATCACCCGACTTAATTCGACTACATTCCATTATCCTCGTTTTGCTTTTGTTGATGTTCATCTTATATCCTCCCTTCAAGACACCATCCATTCCGTTCAACTGCTCTTCCAAGACCTTTGCTGTCTCTGACAGAATTACAATGTCATCGGCGAACCTCAAAGTTTTTATTTCTTCTCCATGGATTTTAATACCTACCCCGAATTTTTCTTTTGTTTCCTTTATTGCTCGCTCAATATACAGATTGAATAACATCGGGGAGAGGCTACAACCCTGTCTTACTCCCTTCCCAACCACTGCTTCCCTTTCATGTCCCTCGACTCTTATAACTGCCATCTGCTTTCTGTACAAATTGTAAATAGCGTTTCGCTCCCTGTATTTTATCCCTGCCACCTTCAGAATTTGAAAGAGAGTATTCCAGTCAACATTGTCAAAAGCTTTCTGTAAGTCTACAAATGCTAGAAACGTAGGTTTGCCTTTCCTTAATCTTTCTTCTAAGATAAGTCGTAAGGTCAGTATTGCCTCACGTGTTCCAGTATTTCTACGGAATCCAAACTGATCTTCCCCAAGGTCGGCTTCTACTAGTTTTTCCATTCGTCTTTAAAGAATTCGTGTTAGTATTTTGCAGCTGTGGCTAATTAAACTGATTGTTCGGTAATTTTCACATCTGTCAACACCTGCTTTCTTTGGGATTGGAATTATTATATTCTTCTTGAAGTCTGAGGGTATTTCGCCTGTTTCATACATCTTGCTCACCAGATGGTAGAGTTTTGTCAGGACTGGCTCTCCCAAGGCCGTCAGTAGTTCCAATGGAATGTTGTCTACTCCGGGGGCCTTGTTTCGACTCAGGTCTTTCAGTGCTCTGTCAAACTCTTCACACAGTATCGTATCTCCCATTTCATCTTCATCTACATCCTCTTCCATTTCCATAATACTGTCCTCAAGTACATCGCCCTTGTATAGACCCTCTATATACTCCTTCCACCTTTGTGCTTTCCCTTCTTTGCTTAGAACTGGGTTTCCATCTGAGCTCTTGATGTTCATACAAGTGGTTCTCTTATCTCCAAAGGTCTCTTTAATTTTCCTGTAGGCAGTATCTATCTTACCCCTAGTAAGATAAGCCTCTACATCCTTACATTTGTCCTCTAGCCATCCCTGCTTAGCCATTTTGCACTTCCTGTCGATCTCATTTTGGAGACGTTTGTATTCCTTTTTGCCTGCTTCATTTACTGCATTTTTATATTTTCTCCTTTCATCAATTAAATTCAATATTTCTTCTGTTACCCAAGGATTTCTACTAGCCCTCGTCTTTTTACCTACTTGATCCTCTGCTGCCTTCACTACTTCATCCCTCAAAGCTACCCATTCTTCTTCTACTGTATTTCTTTCCCCCATTCCTGTCAATTGTTCCCTTATGCTCTCCCTGAAACTCTGTACAACCTCTGGTTCTTTCAGTTTATCCAGGTCCCATCTCCTTAAATTCCCACCTTTTTGCAGTTTCTTCAGTTTTTATCTACGGGTCATAACCAATAGATTGTGGTCAGAGTCCACACCTGCCCCTGGAAATGTCTTACAATTTAAAACCTGGTTCCTAAATCTCTGTCTTACCATTATATAATCTATCTGATACCTTTTAGTATCTCCAGGGTTCTTCCATGTATACAACCTTCTATCATGATTCTTAAACCAAGTGTTAGCTATGATTAAGTTGTGCTCTGTGCAAAATTCTACCAGGCGGCTTCCTCTTTCATTTCTTAGCCCCAATCCGTATTCACCTACTACGTTTCCTTCTCTCCCTTTTCCTACACTCGAATTCCAGTCCTACTGTTGAATTCCAGTCACCCATGACTATTAAATTTTCGTCTCCCTTCACTATCTGAATAATTTCTTTTATTTCATCATACATTTCTTCAATTTCTTCGTCATCTGCAGAGCTAGTTGGCATATAAACTTGTACTACATTAGTAGGTGTGGGCTTCGTATCTATCTTGGCCACAATAATGCGTTCACTATGCTGTTTGTAGTAGCTTACCCGCATTCCTATTTTCCTATTCATTATTAAACCTACTCCTGCATTACCCCTATTTGACTTTGTGTTTATAACCCTGTAGTCACCTGACCACAAGTGTTGTTCCTCCTGCCACCGAACTTCACTAATTCCCACTATATCTAACTCTAACCTATCCATTTCCCTTTTCAAATTTTCTAACCTACCTGCCCAATTAAGGGATCTGACATTCCACGCTCCGATCCGTAGAACGCCAGTTTTCTTTCTCCTGATAACGACATCCTCTTGAGTAGTCCCTGCCCGGAGATCCGAATGGGGGACTATTTTACCTCAGGAATATTTTACCTAAGAGGACGCCATCATCATTTAATCATACAGTAAAGCTGCATGCCCTCGGGAAAAATTACGGCCGTAGTTTCTCCTTGCTTTCAGCCGTTCGCAGTACCAGCACAGCAAGGCCGTTTTGGTTATTGTTACAAGGCCAGATCAGTCAATCATCCAGACTGTTGCCCTTGCAACTGCTGAAAAGGCTGCTGCCCCTCTTCAGGAACCACACGTTTGTCTGGCCTCTCAACAGATACCCCTCCGTTGTGGTTGTACCTACGGCACGGCTATCTGTATCGCTGAGGCACGCAAGCCTCCCCACCAACGGCAAGGTCCATGGTTCATGGGGGGGGGGGGGGGGCAAGCTGGTATATGTTCCCCAAATCCTCCTGCTGCCAATGATCCTTGGAGGAGAATTACATGTGGCCTTTGGGTTCTTCACATAAGCACAAACCATCCTTCAGATCTCCTATGATACCCTAAGTCTCCCACATCAGTGGGAGTACTCGGTCACACTCATGCTACTGCCATGATATTTTCTTTATGCTTAATTAGTATGACAAAATGTTGCCTTGGGTCTTACACATACCTTACATGCAACCTCTTGGATGGTCCTATACCAGCCTCCCCTGTATCAACAGTCAATATAGCCCACATAATCCCAACATTGTCCCCCATGTCTCCACGCTTTGACGGGTTTTGTCAAACTCAGCTACGTACATGATGCCCTTCGATTCACACATGCACCACAAACGAATTTACAAGCTGTTTTTGCGATGCATGCCACACAATACATTGGAGATCCTCTGCCCAGATATCCATTGGACAGTGGTGTGGATGAAGAGCCATGTGCCCATCATTACAATCGAAGCATGTGCACCGTGGTACCACATCATCAATGGTAAACACCCAACAATCAGTGTTATTACCATATTGGACAGGCCAAATCACCATTATATCCTTGCTGCCACAGCGAGGGTACTAATGAGCGTTCTCTTACACAGCAGACAATGCGCATTGTCTGGAAACTATGACAATGGATACCGGTATGTTACTTCTGCTCTCTATCAGTGTCAGTCACCTCACAGTTCTGTCTCCTTCCAGAGCACACACATTTTCCACTCACCAAGCACAAGGCTATCACATGGTTTAAAGTCCTGAAGATTGTCTACATCTTCAGTGATGGTCTATACTCCAAGCAAGATTTTCGATACTATGTTTTGGATGCTTACACCACACTTGAATGGATGCTGTAGTTTACCAGTTACTTACACCATACAATTTATGAGCCCCCACCCTCCTCACTTTTCCTGTACCCTCCATTCAACGTGCCTGACATCTCATGAGAAACATTTTGGGAATGGTATGATGTATCAGCATTTTATATATTGTATTGTTGTATTGTATGTTAACAGTGGGCCTAGAAACGATGGAGGGAACGACAGAGACGCCCGATCCCCGCAGTGGTCCACAACCCCACAACAACTACTGCAGTCCACAACACCCCTCCACCGCCCCACAACGAACCACTCTTTCAGGGTTATTGTGCGGTTCAGCCCCCAGTGGATTCCCCCCCCCCCCCCCTCCCCAGAGAACGTCTCACAGCAGACGACTGTAGCCCCTATGTTTGCGTGGTAGAGTAGAGGTGGTGTAGTCATACGTGGAGAACTTGTTTTTGCACCAATCGCTGACATAGTCTAGGTGAGGCGGAATAAGGGGAACCAGCCCACATTTGCCGACGCAGATGGAAAACTGTCTAAAAGCCATCCACAGACTAGCCAGCTCACCGGACCTCGACACAAGTCCGCCGGGGGGATTCGTGCCGGGGACCAGGCGCTCGTGTGCGCTACACATCCCACCTTACGTTCCTCTGCTTTCTCCTTTATTCTTCCTCTCGTGTTTCTGTTGCTTCTCATGACCTCAAAATGTGTGTCTTTTGAAACTTTAGAGACGTCTACCCCTACTGAGCGAAGCTGGGGCGTAAAAAATTAAAAAGTATGAAAAAAGAAAAGAAAACTGATGGTTGCCGTTCTAGCCCGGTTCTGAAACTTGACAGAGAGATCGACACCAATGATGAGGACGTCGTGGCCACGCCTGAGATTGCAAAGCCTGACAATCGTCATGCACTTCCTTTTTTTAAAAGAGAAGGTAGCAGAGAAAAGACAGCTGTCGCCCGGTGCCAATGTCTGTACAATGTACAGCACTGAGAAAGAAAATTAGCGGCCGGCCGGCGTGGCCGTGCGGTTCTCGGCGCTTCAGTCTGGAACCGCGTGACCGCTACGGTCGCAGGTTCGAATCCTGCCTCGGGCATGGATGTGTGTGATGTCCTTAGGTTAGTTAGGTTTAAGTAGTTCTGTAGTGTCGCGGTGTAGTAAAGAGTTGGAAACGTGGAATATTGTCAAAGTTTTGCCGGCCGCGGTGGTCTAGCGGTTCTGGCGCTGCAGTCCGGAACCGCGGGACTGCTACGGTCGCAGGTTCGAATCCTGCCTCGGGCATGGGTGTGTGTGATGTCCTTAGGTTAGTTAGGTTTAAGTAATTCTAAGTTCTAGGGGACTTATGACCTAAGATGTTGAGTCCCATAGTGCTCAGAGCCATTTTGAACCATTGTCAAAGTTTCGTTGCCTATGCCGAGAGCCAGAGGCAGTACGTTAGCCAAGAGGTAAGAGGACTGCGCATATATCGGAATGTGTCGTCACGCAGGGGCAATGGCCTGGTAACACACAACAGGCGAGAGAGAATTGCTTAGCACGCGGGTTTGTGTTAGACGGAAACTTTCGTAGAGTGCAAGACAGAGGTATAGCGTCAGCTGTGCTGCATTTCACAACTTCGCGTAGGTCTGCCGTAACAACACGTAACTCTGTCGCAAGAACACGTACGGGGCGAGTACGACAGATGAATCAGCAGTATAAGTGTAACGAATGCGTTCATTACAAACGAGCATGACGTCAGGACGTCGCTCGTGCTTCCTTTAAATACGCCCGCTTTGATAGCAACGAGGCACTCGCACTCGCAGTTAGACCTGCAGTTAAATGCGTACTGGGACGCTGCGTAGCGCTCAGCTCGGTGATCGACATGTTAATCTTTATTAAGGAGATGTTGCAGTAAGAGCGGCCCATCCAGCAGCAGACGTGAGGGGAAAGTACCAGCTCTGGTTCTCTTTACTGCCGCTGTCAATCAGTTCTAAGTTCTAGGGGACTGATGACCACAGATGTTAAGTCCCATAGTGCTCAGAGCCATTTGAACCAAAGAAAATTAGCTGATGCAATGATGAACAACAGAAATAAAAAAGAGATTAACGAAAGAAAGAATGAAGAGAGAAAACTAGAAAAGGGGAAAACGGCGATTAAGGCAACTGCTGTAGGCATGTGGGGCATCCAGATTCGTGTCCCGATCTGGCACTCTCGCCCTTGCCTTGCTGCAGTGACCTGTGCTGCTGTAAGTCATTGTTTTTTCCTATTCTTTCCCATACCGCTTCCTTCTCATACTTCACACCCTAGTTATTCTCATCTACACATTGCAGCGCTACCACTCAGGTCAACCACGTCACGTGATCCAGTGATCTCTAATATCGTATTCATATGGAATATGGGTCCCATCTTCACAACTAACACGCTGGTCTACTTCAAGTTTTAAATGACAGTATGAATGATAGTAGCGACTAAACATGCTGCCACAATTCGGCCATCAGTGGTCAGAAGAACAATTGAAGCGGCCACTCGCCAGCAGTGTACACTACTGTCAAAAACTTGGTTATAAGACTTTGAAAAGTGCTGGCTTCAGTATCTCTACTTAGTGTTTCCTATTACACGAAATGTTTCTTGTGATATAATAGTACAATGATCTTATAAATAAATTATGTCTGGGATAACTGGAAAGTAACATCCTCCACATGCTTAAAAAACAAAAACTAAAAGCAAATCGACCACGTTTACTTGCGACAGAAAATCGTGTAATAAAGGAAACATATACAGTATACGTAAAATACGCGTTACTTACACCAGTAAAAGAATGAATGACTCTTAAAGTGAACAATTCGTCAACCGTGTAGTATTTATATTAAAATTATTAAACTCCTAAAATATTTTTTTAAAAGAGAGACACTTTATGCGGTCGTCCATGATTATAAATATGGTATAATAATATGAACAACAATAATATGCCTAAGTTCAAAAATGGCTCTGAACACTATGGGACTTAACATCTGTGGTCATCAGTCCCCTAGAACTTAGAACTACTTAAACCTAACTAACCTAAGGACATCACACACATCCATGCCCGAGGCAGGATTCGAACCTGCGACCGTAGCAGTCGCGCGGTTACGGACTGAGCGCCTAGAACCGCTAGACCACCGCGACCGGCAATATGCCTAACTAGTATTGTTGGTTCCAATGGTAGTAATGACTGATGCTCTTGTTTCTTACATTATCAAAGTATTAAGAGAAGGCTGCGAATTTCTTACAGTAACTATTCAAAAAGTTCAAAAAATTATCTTTTCCTAAAATCAAGCATTATACTGAAAGAGTGCTTTCTATGATTTTGTTTCATGGGTGCCACTGAGTGGACATTTTGTAGACATACGTAATGTACAAATACGTCAGTGTCCTGTGTTTTAAACTGTGCAGATTCTGCATCTACAGTTTCACATCAAGCCCAAAATGACAGGTGGGTTAATGTTGGGGAAGAATGGTGAATATTCAGGGATATGATAGGAACGATCATTCGGAGCAAAAGAGTCCAGTATACATGGGTTCTAAATTGCATACCTTATGAACTATGAGCACTTGCTCATCTTCGCTCTGTGAAACACATCTCTTCTCCTGAACCAGTGCACATAGCTCATAAGGTACGGATTTCAAAATCTACGTTCATTAAAAAATTTATTCTCGTTTTGGTCCATAGAATCTCCTACTCAGAATATGGAAAGCACGGAACCTACAGTAGAAGAGATTCGCTTTGAAGTATCGAAGCTGGAGAAGCGCTCATAAATCTTAAAAGTATGCATTTTAGAGCACAGGTTTGCTAGATTTATTTGCTTTGAATGATCGTTCCTGTCATATCTCTGAATACTGGCCATTTCGCGTGGGACACCCTGGGTAAAAGATCTGGAGGCATTATTTTCAATGAACCACTCGTCACAGTCGCCAAATTACGGGGGCTATTCAGAAAGTAATGTCCGATAGGATGCGACATGGGAACCACAGAGAAAATCCGATGAAGATTAGCACAGATATGCTGGGCACTCTCTCATGTATGCCCGTCGATTGCGTCATGACGCTCTTTTCAGTTCTGAGGGCGCAGTGAACACGTAAAGATGTTTAGAACATTCGTGTCTCCCGCCAAGTACGAGGGCCTGGTGAGACATTTCGCCTGAAGCCATGCAGCCCACATAACGTAACTGTCACGTTTCCTTCAGCATGACAATTTTCGGCCGCACTCTGAAGGGGCAATGAAGATGTTCTTGCAGCGTTTTCGATGGGAAGTGTTTGATCACCCACAATAGAGCCTGTAATTGACTCTCCCTGAGTGTCATCCTGCTCACATGAACCGCTACCTATGAAGACAACGTTCTGGCACAGACAACGAGCTGAAGACCAGTGTAGAGAATTGGCAAGAAGCATAGGCAGCTTGCTTCTATGACGAGGGCATTGGAAAGTTGGTATAACGCTACGACAAATGTCTAAATCGGAGCGGCGACTATGTAGAGAAGTAGCTGGAGGTGTAGCTAACTGTTGCAAATAAAACATTTTTTATTTTCACCGTGGTTTCCAGTTTGCGACCGATCGGGCCTTACTTTTGGAATAGACTTCGTATTTCGGAACCCTAAGAAGAGATGACGTACAGCCAAAGCAAATAATTCATTAAATAGACTGCTAATTAGGATCAGGCAATTACAAAAGTTGTTTATAGTGTGTTTTCTCTTTAAAATAAAATTTTTGCCACTTGTAACAATAACAGATGGCAGTTATAAGAGTCGAGGGGTATGAAAGGGGAGCAGTGGTTGGGAAGGGAGTGAGACAGGGGTGTAGCCTATCCCCGATGTTATTCAATCTGTAAGTTCGGAGTAGGTATTAAAATCCATGGAGAAGAATTAAAAACTTTGAGGTTCGCCGATGACATTGTAATTCTGTCAGAGACAGCAAAGGACTTGGAAGAGCAGTTGAACGGAATGGACAGTGTCTTGAAAGGAGGGTATGAGATGAACATCAACAAAAGCAAAACGAGGATAATGGAATGTAGTCGAATTAAGTCGCGTGATTCTGAGGGAATTAAATTAGGAAATGAGACACTTAAAGTAGAAAAGGAGTTTTGCTATTTGGGGAGCAAAATAACTGATGATGGTCGAAGTAGAGAGGATATAAAATGTAGACTGGCAATGGCAAGGAAAGCGTTTCTGAAGAAGAGAAACTTGTTAACATCGAGTATTGATTTAAGTGTCAGGAAGTCGTTTCTGAAAGTATTTGGATGGAGTGTAGCCATGTATGGAAGTGAAACATGGACGATAAATAGTTTAGACAAGAAGAGAATAGAAGCTTTTGAAATGTGGTGCTACAGAAGAATGCTGAAGATTAGATGGGTAGATCACATAACTAATGAAGAAGTACTGAATAGAATTGAGGAGAAGAGGAGCTTGTGGCACAACTTGACTAGAAGAAGGGATCGGTTAGTAGGACATGTTCTGAGACATCGAGGGATCACCAATTTAGTATTGAGGGCAGCGTGGAGGGTAAAAATCGGTGAGGGAGACCAAGAGATGAATACACTAAGCAGATTCAGAAGGATGTAGGCTGCAGTAGGTACTGGGAGATGAAGAAGCTTGCACAGGATAGAGTAGCATGGAGAGCTGCATCAAACCAGTCTCAGGACTGAAGACCACAACAACAACAACAATAAAAAGTAATAACTGTCTCTACGTTATTCTGTATGTAAAGTCAAATATTAATATCATCTCCATGATACGTTTATTAAATGATGATTAAGATGAATTTCCCCCCAGTTTATATTTAGAAAACCCGACAAGGCATTTAATTTGGCTGGGTGGAATCTAAAACTATAAACAACGATTGTCGTACATCAAGGGCGTTTAAGATTTTGGCGAGCAAGTCGGTCACCTGCGCGAATGTGATAGCTGTCTCTCCAGGCTGTACACTTCCGCCCACATCAACGCCACAGTGTCTGAGTGTGAGGAGGAGTAAGAGGGGGAAACTGGGAAAGTGCGACGTTTCAATGGCAATGCTGTCACACCGCATACAACCTTTCTTTATATTTCATATTTCTCAATACCACAGATAACAACAATATTACAAACTGTCGGCATGCGCAGACGCACACGCAGACAATTTCACAAATTTTCGCACTCTGGTTGACATGTAATAGTCTGATATTTATTTTCGTAATCGAAAAAACACGTTTCACACAGACATGTAGTCTGAAATATATCATGTTTGTAACCTCGTTATGGAGACTTGGAAAAACTTCCCAAAAAAACAACGTTGACCTCCCAGACAGTTTTAACTTAAAAGCCGGCCGCTGTGTCCAAAACCACGAAGCTGCTACGATCGCAGGTTCGAATCCTGCCTCGGGCATGGATGTGTGTGATGTCCTTAGGTTAGTTAGGTTTACATAGTTCTAAGTCAAGGGTACTGATGACCTCAGATGTTAAGTCCCATAGTGCTTAGAGCCATTCAACTCACAACAATTTGTCGTTTAAACGGGAATTACGCTGCATATCAAATGAAACCGCAAATACTCTCGAAAACAGCTGCAAAACCAAGTGTAAGACCGGGAGTTGTCAACACGTTTAGAAAACTGTCCTTGCAACTCTTTCAAGGCGACAGTGAACTTTTCATGACTTGGGAAATAGAACTTTTTCCTGAATTATTCGTTTTCAAAATGTGATTTTCTTTCTAAATGCACCCCCATCAAATCAGAAATAAGTTGTTTCTCACCTTGCAGAGTCTTACCGTGGACAGTCCGCAGTCAAGGCTACTTAAACTGCGAAGTCGGAAATCCAATCCGGATGTTCTAATTTTCGTTCCTAATTTCCTTTTTCCTTCATAAGTTCAACAATAACAGGTTCCAAATAGAAAAATCGTACCTTAGATGTCTCTTGACTTAACCAGTTTTCGTTGCAGTAATATATAAAGTCACCATATTCTTCGCCCACTTCTATCGAAAACCATTGCAACAAACAGTGTAATAACGATTACGATTTCAGAAAATTTACTATTCATACCGTCAATTTCATCAGGTCCTCCACGCCAACAAATTTAGCCCAAATTGTTTCTTGATGTACAGAACAATGAATTTTATGTGTCGATCGTTGGAATTTTTCTCTTTCATCGCCAACTAAATCTTTAAATAATTTCTGCGTGCTGTTATAATATCGTTCCATAGAAAATCTGCGGTACCTGTTGACTATATGATTGCATAATTGATATTGAGAATCTTCATCCTTCTCTTGTGTCACTCTCATTAATTTTTAAAGGCTAGTGACGATAGACCAGTAGACTCCATCTTTTTATGCAAGCGCCACGAGATCTGAGAATTTCCTTTACACTGCGGGCCGGCCGGAGTGGCCGAGCGCTTCTAGGTGCTTCAGTCTGGAACGTGCGACCGCTACGGTCGCAGGTTCGAATCCCGCCTCTGGAATGGGTGTGTGTGATGTCCTTAGGTTAATTAGGTTTACGTAATTCTAAGTTCTGGGATACTGATGACCTCCGATGTTAAGTCCCATAGTGCTCAGAGCCATTTGAACCATTTTTTTTATACCACGAACAAAAAGTGAAGGGTCAACAACACTGACACCACGAAGCTACGGGATTCAAGGACGTGGTACCGACCGAATAATATCGGATCACAGTACTAAATGAAATGTCGCGCTGTACTGAGTACTTCCGAAAAGGACCGAGCGTAACGGAGGCATGCTGAACCTCGGCTCACATGCAGTTTGGCACGCTGAGGCTGACGCTGTCTTAGATCGATAGTATTGCCACGAAATGCCACAACGTTACTAATATACATGATGGTTAAATAAAGTGTCACATATTCGTACGGGAGCTACTAGAAGAAAAGTTTCTATAATGATATGTTGGGAAAACAAGGATCTGTTGGGATACGATCAAATCTCTCCTTACATACTGATATGTCTGCTACTTAGAAGTATGCACTATATGCAGTGCCGCATATTATAACCACACATATTGACATATATTTTAGCCCTTCTTCAGCGTGCTTTACGCACTCTTTCAAATACACGTGGCTCTATACGGATTTCGTCACATAATTTGTTACACGTTCCTTTAACGTACGCACATTATCGACCGGTTGGGCATGCATCAATGCCTTTCTAGAGTTGCTTGACGAGTCTATCGCCCGTGAAACGTTGCGGAGAAATATTATCACGTGGTGCATAGAAAATTGGTGGTGCCTCTTCGTGCGTAATCTACAGTCGTCTTTCCGCAAGGGTAACGTTATGCAATAGCTCCGTCAATTCATTACAGATAAATCGGTGATATCCAAAACCTGTTAATCTGTTTGATAAGGTGTATGGCCCTATGAGTTTGTTATCCACAATTCCTGCTCATGAACTGATACTGAAGCGATCCTGATGCCTCACTCCCTGACTGCTAGAGAATTTTCATCTGCCCATATGTGCTTATTGTGGTAATTTACTATGCTATCCTTCCTTATCTGTAAATATAATGCGGGCTGTGAACTGCGCATATTCAACCGCCCATATCTCAACAGGTACTGGTTTCCAGACACATCAATATACTAACTTTATTTCTATCTTTGATCAATACTACCCCTTGTTTGAATGGATGAAACTTTTTTAAACACTCTGTATAAACATAATGTTTGCTCCACATCCCTACCTACAATTTTTCTGTTAATCTGCAAGATAACAGTCGTATAAGCCCCCAGTCATTGAGTGCTTTCCACCTACACTGATTTAGCAAGATGTACATAATTTAAATGGTGAAGTGGACAGATTTGCAAAACGCCATTACACGGCGTGTGCGTTTAGTTATCATTAATGTGCCGCGTTCTGACTGGTCGAGAACCGTAGCATACGCTCCATTCAAATCTGACAGCCGATAAACACGTATTTGGTGCTAGTTTGTTAACAGTTTTACGTGCGTAGCATGGACTTGGTACGAAAGTGCATTTCGTGTGAATGAATGCTTTTCTGGCTGCATACATACTTACTGTTCATCATTATTGGTAGTGCATACTTGTGCGAATTATCTTTGATGTCAGAGAATTATGTCTGTTTAGTTTTATTGATTACGCTTTGGCGTCTTTGAGAAATGATACAGGACGAGCGTTATGAGTAATTCTCTATTAATTAGATTTAGTTTGCAAATTTAATTTCATTATTTTTACCTCAGAATCTCACTCATAGAATTAATCACTTTTGACTAAAACGTTAAGTTCATTCAATGCAGCATAGTGAGATTGGGTCACAACATGATTAGTTCGTCCAGCCCGCCGTGTTACACAATGCAGTTGTTTGAGAACCTCCGTCACGCTCTCACAGTGACTAAACAATCCTGTGACTAAGCGCATTATTCCTTGTTTGATATGGTCTGTCTCTATTATCGCAACTTGATAATCATCACAGACTGATCAACTGTACTCAAGAAGGGGTCAGACAAGTGTTTTGTATGCCACATTCCCCGTGGGCAATTACATCTTCTTGCATCTCAAACTGTCGCCTGTTTTTCTTACAATTTGTTTTATGTGACCATTCCACTGTCGGTCGCTCCAGATGGTTAGTTCTATTTTATGCTAGTTACTCATTCCAGTGACTTGTCGGCAATACTGATGGAATAATAGTGGTCCTCTTCAGCTGTTTATGTACAATGTGATACATTTTTTTATTTTCAAAGTCAACTGTCTATTAGTCTCCGCACCAACCGCCGATCCTCTGCAGCTGTTCCTACTCTTCGCAAAAGTCTTCTGGCGTTGTAAACTTCCAACGAATAATGGTCAAACAGGTATTTCTACAACATTCGATTTCGCACTTGGTCTTTGTCAAAATTCAGCAGATCTGAGATGTATGATCCCTAACCCTTTTTCACTATTAAATACACATGTAAAATAATCAGTACTTTGCTTCTGATACGCTTATGCGATTAGTTATTTTACACACCTCCAATAAAAGGATCGTCCCTTGACCGTTCTCGATATTTACTTTTGAAGTCGCATTTTCGGAGTGATTTCATGAGATAGACCTTCAATGTAAGTATGGTCTACGATTGAAATTAACCGTCCATTCCTTAACTTTTGAAAGTAAGGGAGTGGCTTCCTTAAACATTTCCCATTCTTTGACAGTATATCCAGTTGCGATAAACAGTACAAACCAAATAACTGTATATCGCCTTTAGTTTCTACTGTGATATGGAAAACTGCAGGGCGAAAGTAGCTTTCTCGTGATGTGTGACTACCATGTAACCGGGCTCAAAATTAGAACCATACATGGAAGGAATTGCTACAATAGAGAACGGAAGTTACCTGAAACAAACAGGCAGTGAGACGAAAAGATATGACATTTATTCGAAGACAATGACTACACTAAGGTCACCACGCTATTTGACGCTCCCATGGACATTACAAAAGGCGGTACATTGTTCTTATAAGGTGTGTGATCACCACAGGTGGCAGTGTATGCCGAGCAACCCTCTCCCAGTCATTGTGGTTGGCCGTTCCATTCCCGCTCCGTCACGGTTGACAACTGAAAATACGAGGCCTGTTCAGAAAGTAAGCTCCGATTGATTGCCAAATTGAAACCACAGTGAACATAGGAAATGTTTTACTTGTAACAATTAGCTACACCTTTCAGCTACTTCTCTAGGTAGTCGCCGTTCTGACTTAGACTTTTGTCATAGCGTTGTACCAACTTTTCAATAGCCTCATCATAGAAGGCAGGCGCCAGTGCTTTCCGCCAATTCACCACGCTGGCCTACACCTCGTTGTCTGTGTCAAAATGTCTTCAAAGACAACGGTTCATGTGACCAGAGATGAAACTCAGGGGGAGACAATTGCGGACTGTATTGTGGGTAATCTAACATTTCCATTTGAAAACGATGCAGGAGCATCTTCATTGCCCCTGCAGAATGCGGCTGAGAATTGTCGTGAAGACGAAACAGCACGACAGTTATGTAATGTTAGCTGCATAGCTTCAGGCGAAATTTCTCACCAGGCCCTCGTACTTGGCGGCAGACACTATTTTCTAGACATCTTTACGCACTCACTGCGAACTCAGAAATGAGAAGAGCGACGTGATGCTAACTGGGGTTATACTAGAGACACTACCCAACACATCTGTGCAAAGCTTTATCGGATTTTCATAGTCGTTTCCATTTCGCGACCGATCGGAGCTTACTTTCTGAACGCCCCTCGTACTTGTGGGTGCTTTACGTGTTCCCACCTCACGCCGTATGGGCGTGTGTCCAGAAACGTTACACAGATTGACTGTTGTCATCCGAGAAGAGCAAGCGCCCCACTCGTCATTGGGCCAGTCCATATGCTCTTGGCACCATCTCATATCTCCAGATACAGTAAACTCACTCGGTAACGTTATTCGTATATTTTACTTCTTACCCATGTGGGTCTTTTCAGAGGTGTATTCGGACCTCATGTCATTTATAAGGATGAAGATGTGTGACAGCATCGACCATTGTAGGTAGAGAAGACTTTGGAACGGGTGGTTATTCGGCGAATAGACTGGCCTGCCCGTTTCCCCTACTAGAAGACCGATGAATACGTGTGCGATGCGTTGTGGAGACGTTTAGCTGCATGCCCACATGCACCAACCATCATCCAGCAGTTGTCACCCATAGTGGTGTAGGAATGGAAAGCCCTGCCTCAAAGTTACCTTACAGACCTTGTGGCCAGCGTGGGAGCAAGTTCTACAGTATTCATTCTCGTCCGTTGTGCCGCACACCCTATTAACAACCATGTCCTGCCTTTTATAATTTCCAAGGGACAAATAAATCGCGATGACTTCATTTTAATTATTGTCATTGAATAAAAGTGTCATTTCCGTTCGTCTCATTTCATTTTTCTTTCAGTTACGTTGTGTGCTATACTGTAGCAGTTACTTCTAGGTATGGTCCAAGTTTCATCGAACTATATTACTTGGGAGTGACAAACCACGCGAAAGTTACTTTAGGCATTAAATTTTGCACACCAGTGCGATTTATCCATCGCAACAGGGCATACTCAATATAGATCCTTTGGAAATACTGTGGAAGCTGAAATCAACTGGAAATAGTGTGACTCTTCAAATAAAGTGGAAATATCAGTTTTTAGTACTCGTGGCAAACGCTACCAAGACACAAGTGTTATAATCCACTGCATTGCATTACTTTACAATACTTTACTACGTTTGCTCGTCTTCTTTATTTCTGTTCGTGCTGTAGATGGTAATGATAAACCCCCACTAGAGAAGATAAAAACACATAAAGATCTCAGTATTCAGGATGTTGAACTATTTAAAAGTCAGATTCCAGTTCAGTGAAGACAGGATTTCCAGCTACAGATTCTGTGTCCTTTTTCGGCATCATCGTGTTACTCTGTAAGAGATATTTACAAACACAATGTGAGGTTAGCTTACACGAATGTTGGAACTTTAATAGTGGCAACTGTGGGATAGATATGCAGCTCAACGGCATTTAACAATGCCGTTTATATTAGACGTTAATTACACTATGTAATCAAAAGTATCCGGACACCCCCAAAAACATACGTTTTTCATATTAGGTGCATTGTACTGCAACCTACTGGCAGGTAGTCCATTTCAGCGACCTCAGTAGTCATTAGACATCGTGAGAGAGCAGAATGGGACGCTCCGCAGAACTCACGGACTTCGAACGTGGTTAGATCATTAGATGTCACTTATGTCATACATCTGTACGCGAGATTTTCACACTCCTAAACATTCCTAGGTGCACTGTTTCCCATCTGATAGTGAGGTGGAAACGTGAAGAAAAACGTACAGCACAATAGCGTACAGGCCGATCTCGTCTGCTAACTGACAGAGACTGCCGACAGTTGAGAGTAGTAATGAATAATAGGCAGACATCTATCCAGATCATCACACAGGAATCCCAAACTGCATCAGGATCCACTGCAAGAACTACGACAGTTTGGTGGGAGGTGAGAAAATTTGGATTTCATGGTCGAGTGGCTACTCATAAGCCACACATCACGCCAGTAAAAGCGTCGCACTATCACAGCACAGGCCTACATTGATGTTTTAAACACCTTTTTGCTTCACACTGTTGAAGAGCAATTCGGGGATGGCGACTGCGTCTTTCAACACGTTCGAGCACCTGCTCATAATGCACGACCTGTGGCGGAGTGTTTACACGACAATAACATCCCTGTAACGGACTGGCCTGCGCTGAGTCCTGACCTGAATCCCATAGAACACCTTTGGGATGGTTTGGAACGCAGACTTCGTGCCAGGCCTCAACGACCGACATCGATACGTCTCCTCAGTGCAGCACTCCGTGAAGAATGGGCTGCCATTCCCGAACACCTGATTGAAAGTATGCCTGCGAGAGTGGAAGCTGTGATCAAGGCTAAAGGTGGGAAAACACTGTACTGGATTCCAGCATTACCGATGGAGGGTGCCACGAACTTGTAAGACGTTTTCATCCAGGTGTCCGGATGCTTTGAAACGTCCCCTTAGAAAAGTTATTGAATTACTGTGCTGGTAAACCCCTTACGTTATTTGATTTTCAAACAGCTGAGCAGAACTGAACGTACTCAGACATTTCGCTCTTTACTTATTCTGATCAACACTAAACTGACACACAATATTTTTAGCGCAACGCCATCTGACTTTCAAAAATCCCTACAAAAGAATGGCCCTGACTAACAACCTGTACTTTCATGAATCACTTACCTCACAAATATCTTCGTTACTCCAACTACTGCAATACAGTGAGCGCCACTACTGCCAACTAAATAAAAGATTCTAACTACTGAAGGGACTAACTACTGATAGGCATAGCTAGCAAATTAAAGATTTTCATAAAGAACAAACAAAGTATTTACCTTACTAGTGTTCAAAAGTCATTTTATATATATATATATATATATATATATATATATATATATATATATATATATATGTGTGTGTGTATGTATCAGTTCATGACATCTAGTCTTACAAATTTACTGTCTCTGATGGACACACGTCCAGATCATCCGCTCTCAAAACTCCGCCATCTCTCTTCCCACATCCACCACTGCTGGTGGCTCACCTCCAACTGCGCAATGCTACGCGCTGTTCAACAGCCAACTGCCCAACACTATAACAGCGAATATTACAACAATGCTAACCAGCCACAGACTGCACACAGCACAGCCAGTGGTTTTCATACAGAGCGCTATGTGGCATTATCAATATAAAAACCTAAACAGCCTACTTACATAGCCCCCATGCTCCCCACAAAACATTTTACAAATTGTTTTGGGCAGTGGCCAATACAGATTTGAAAAAATTTTTTCATAATTACAATAACAAAGAAATCAAATGCACATACTTATTGATACAATGTTGGTCAAAAGCTAAAATTTTCTCACAGTCCATAAAGACAGTCCTGATCGTTCATCACAGTAAAATTGCAGTGTTTTTCTCAAAGCCTGAGCAGTAAAAGAAAATGCACACGGAAGTAGTGGATTTCCATGCAGTCTTGAAGAAGTAGTGTAGTCCTTCCAATAGAAAGACAGTGCTGACTCTTGACATGCAGACAGGTAATGGGCCACAACAGAGCAAACCGACAGCAGAGTCAGTCGATGTTTTGAAGAATATTGGTAGGTAGGTCATCACAGAGCAGACCCACTAGTCCTGGTAGAGATTATGGTATTGGTGGGCCACCAGAGGTGCAGACCCACTGCAGTCCTTGTAGAAATAATGGTATTGGTAGGCCATCAAAGATGCAGACCCACTGTAGTCCTTGTAGAGACGGCCAGCAGCCACCTGTTGCGACTGTGCAGGTGCACAATCACCGTCAAAGAGTCTTGCGTACAATATAGCTAGGCCATAAACCACCACTTGTGCACTCACAAAGTTTTTGGACTTGTCCTTAGAACCAGCAATGCTGTTAACCAGTCCCTTGCTGAATTATCAACACACATCCGAGCACTAACAGCCCCTTTTTTTATATATTGTGCATGTACTATGACCAACAGAAACGTGTGCAGTGAAATGTAATTTAATTTGATGAACTGGTGTCAACTACAATTTTAAATGTACGACATGAGAATACAATTACAAAGGTACAAAGTACATCATTAAATAACATAATACAAATAACATTTGTGGTAATACAGGCTTTACAAAAGAATCGAATGAAATAAGCAACTATGTAAAGCAAACCATAAAAACATCATTCAATAGCCATGTAGCATTTCATAAATCAGTAGAAATTCTCTCAACTCTCGTAGAACGGCGCATGTCATAATCAGGTGTGCAGATGTAAGAATATTTCCCATCAATTCATAAGCATTTCAGTAAGTAGAACAAAGTACGATATGTTTCCAAGTAATGAGCGTGTTGTATTTGCGATGCTTTCTACAAAGGAATGTCACTAGCGAGGTTAATGGTCTTTTTTTTTCACCTAATGGCTTTTTCTCCAGGCAGGTGGCACAGCTGGGCGCCCACGATGCATTACGTGAAGGTCACTTAACTTTCTTACCGAAATATTTACGACAGCAGTGACAGTCTCACATTAAAAAAATTTCACAGGTTGAGAATTTGCGTTACAAATGTGTAGAAACAAAATCCTATAAATATAACAGTGTCCAAACAATTTTCGCCAGCATTGTGATACATTCATGCATATACACACATTCCATAACTCTTAAAGTATGATTCTTGGTTTCCAACATCCTTTTTCACAAATCAGAGTCCCTAACTTCTATTCATTATTCATTATTCATATACATATAAACACGTAATCACATTCCTCATATATGGTAGCATCATCTTATTGATCATAAACATACCTCAATAGCATAATACACATCATCATCGTAATAATAACATCATAAAACCTCAGCGAAATCTCAAAAACGTCGTAGCTTTCTGCAATGATTTCAAAACCTAAAAAAAAATTCTCTGCTCATTTCAATAGTGTCATCTACCTCAAACGTACCTTAAAAATCATGACCCCATACCAAATACATCATTCAAAGCTCTCATAGTATCACAATGGTTCCCAAAAAATATGAAGAGTTCACAAAGTACGTACAAAATACAATTTCGTAAGTGTAAAGTTATCCAACTGTGTAATTGCGTAAACATGTGTCACTGACATAGTAAAAATATGTTTGTTTCTCTGTTAAATAATCAGATAGCTGTGTAATTCTGTGTTAGAGAAATATGGTGTCGATGTGTAAAGTTGTATAAGCAAATACCATATTAGCTAGGGCTCCTTGTGCTTGCCAGACACATGGTACACAAAGTAAGCGTGTACACCCCCCCCCCCCCCCCTGACCCCCTGAGGATTAATGTAATTATACCCTCAGGTGTTACAGATTACAGCAACCGAATGAAATGCATCACAGAAAACTTTTGTATCATTGTAATTCGAAAATCTTTAAAAATAAATGTTTTAAGTACAAAATTAATAACTCAAATACGTGTCCTTTAGCGCTAAATGAGCGTCTTGCTGTAAGATAATTCTGTGGAAGTGTCGTAGTCATCGTCCTCGGAAAGCTAAGTTCTGCATAAGTCAATGTACTTACCTCATCATAAACAACAGTGAAATGCTTTGCAAATAGATATCGTAGTTATTACATACAGTACCGTGATCAAGAAAGTACTATACTGAAATGTACTGTTGTGCTACAGAAGAGGCTGTCTCATTATAGCTATACCACAAAAATTACTACTAAAAAATGTTTTACTTTCCAAAAGAATTCAGAAAAACTGTGCCGATATGAAACAGATACAGCGCAAAAGCAATAGCCTAATATAAATTGTGTCACTCATTAGTAGCGTCGTGATATAAGCGTGCAGCTGTCAAATAAACTAACCACTGTGTCATCTGGTATCTCTCAGAAATCACTTTAAATCCATAATGTATTTTCAAGTAAACCAAAATGTTGCAATAAAATCTCATTAGCAGTACCGGTATATGTTCTAAGTATGTAAGCCGTATAGTCGTTACGTAATCATGCAACAAACAAGAAAGAATGTACACACAACAACACTGTGTCGTCTGTTCACTATAGCAATGCATTTGTAATTACTTTTCTAAATAAGTTCCCTTGGTTCTTGACTGGATAGTTAACTTTAGAACATAGTTGCATGTTAACAGTTTCTAAGTGTGACAAAGAGTACTAGTAACGTGAAGTGAAAAATTTTATAGCAAAGACTACATTAAAAAACAGATTATCTCTCAATAAACGGTTTTACATGTGAAATGTGGTGTAAGCCTTTACTCTTCCTAGTACGCAGAGTTTAAACTTCAACGCAGTTATGTGGTATACGTCGGTAAAGAATACTGGAATTTTTCCCAAGGTTAGCGTCCATGTCATTTTTCTCTGAGCCAGCCGGCGCACGTGGCTGCCTGCGGTGCGAGTCATTGTCTGCCTCTGTTGGCGCGCGTCGTTATTGGGATTAGGAGACCAAACTTCTACAAATTCACCTTGACGAGAAGACCCTGCCCTGTTTGAATCTTGCCAGTTCTGATGAAATTCAGGTCTGTCGTTATGATTGTATCGTCTGCCGCCATGTCGGTAATTTCTGTAATTAATTTCTTGTCGGTCACGTGGTGGAGAACTTCTCCCTGAGCGTAACTGCGCGGTGGACCGTTGTGTCTGAAGTTATTCTGTCTACCTTGATAATAACTATTTTGGTTCCCATATTGTCTGTTTCTCTGATTGTCTCTGTGATAGTCATTAACATTGAGAGGTGATCTTTCCCTGTAATTATTACTACTCCGCCAACGGTTGTCATACGGGTGGTGTCTGTTTTGGTCACGATTTACATTGTAAGAATAGCCTTGTCGTGTCCAGTTATTATTTCTGTCATCGCTGAATTGTGACGGATGTGACCTGTAATTGTTGTGCTCCTGTTTCCAAGTTCCGCGATTGTCAGTGTCAATTTCCAATTCTTGTAACAGTCCCTGAAAAGCTTCAGTGTCGTCTTTGCAACGTCCCGCCAAAATAATATGTCGTAAATGTTCAGGCAATTTGATTAAGCATATGTGGATGAGTTCTGAGGGGCTGTATGGGTTTGAAAGATACTGATTCTTATGTAACATGTCTTCGAAATATTTGACAAGACTGGAAAATTCAGATTGTTCGAAATGTTTCATCATTATGATGCTATGTTTTACTCGATCTTGTGTAGCTTGAGACCAATATGCTGAGAGGAAGACATGATAAAATTCTCCTTCAATGTGACATTTGTGAACGACCGATCGCATTCTTACAGCTGGTTCATTCTCTAAATAGCCACACATAAATTCTAACCTGTGCTCCAATGACCAGTTGGGAGGAAAACAGTAAGAGAATTGATGGAGCCATGCTTGTGGATGAATGTCTTTGCCGGAATTCTTAAATATTTTGAATTTACATATGGTAATAAACAGCTTATAGTCAAAATCATCATGTCGGCGAGTCGCATATCGGTCATTGTTACTTCGTTTCGGCGGTTCCATCTCAAAATTCGGTGTACCTTGCCAATTTCTTTCATAATTTCCGAAGTGCCCTGTGTTATTATTTTGTCGCTGTTCGGTATTTCTATGTCCCTCTTCCCGTGTTGGAGCGCGAGTCTACTCTGCAATATGTAATTCTTGTATTATTTGTGCCAAATGATCTTGTACTTCCCGAATTTCTCTTTTTGTGTTGGGTATTAATTTGATTCTGATTTTGCTTGAATTTCCTAATTTGTTCGTATTCTTCTGTGTCATTGTAGGCTACGGGTCTTGTGTTATTCAGAACATCATCTACCTTTGTAGATACGTTAGTGAACTGATCCGAAAGTTCGGCTACTTTCTCCGATAGTGAACTTATTTCCTCAGTGTGTTTTTCTGAACCAAGTTTCAGAGTGTCCATTTGAGTTGAAATCGTATCTACTGCGTCCTTTCAGTTTTCCTGAGTTTTGCAAGTTGCGTAACCGAATCAGTAGATACAACTGAGTCAATTTTAGCTTGCAACGTGTCGTGATTTTCATGAACAATAGTTTGCAGTTCGTTTATGGCTGCTTCGTGATTCTGTAATGCATTTTCATGACGCGAAAAAATAGGTTGAAAATACTCACAAATTTGTGTTTTTACGTCATTACAGACTTTTTGACATTTAGATTCGATTTTAAGTAACTCAGCAGTTAAACCTTCACGTGTTTCTTCAAGCGTGGTGTGTAACTTTTGAAGCTGTTGCTGTGTTTGTCTCTGGTGTTGTTCCATTGTGTCTAGCTTTTAAAGCTGTTGCTGTGTTTGTCTCTGATTTTGTTTGATTTGTTGCATTAATTGCAATAATAGTGTATTAGTGTCAGGAATCTGTTCCTTTATGCTTTTCGGCAGTGCATTTGCACCGGCAACATTCGCATTTTGAAAAGCAGAAGATGTGTCTTGACTCATTTGAGAAAACGGTGAGGACGCAAAACCTGTATTTACAGTATTTGCAAGACTGTGTCCTGTCATTTCGGAATCCTGAGGCGAGCTGTTGCCGACCGATCGATCGATAATGCTTCCCTGTTCACTATTTGTTTCACTGTCAACGCCATTATTTGCCGCCCGCTCCATTTCCCTATGCACAATTGCCAAATTACTACTTTCAATGTCTGTTAATTCATTAAACAGTGGTGCTGATAAGGTACGCTCGTCGTCACTATTATTTCTCAATTTACTTTGGAGCCTAGTGTTACGTTTTTCACACGCCATTATTGTCACAATATTTCACACGATAACACAGAAAATAACAATTTGAAGAGCAAAATAAGAAAACACATTAACATAGCACTGAAAATAATATCTAGCTAATTGCAAGTGCAGCTGCGAAATACTTGGTGCAAATCTACTTGCATGCCACAACTGTTTTACTGTACCACTATGAAAAACTACAACTACAAAGGACATTCTCTCTATAATTACGAGCTAGCAATAAACAATAGCTACACTAATTACACAAACTACAAGAAAAAATCAGAAGATTCCAGTGAGGTATCCTCGGCTAAGGGTCGGCATATGAAACGTCCCCTTAGAAAAATTATTGAATTACTGTGCTGGTAAACCCCTTACGTTATTTGATTTTCAAACAGCTGAGCAGAACTGAACGTACTCAGACATTTCGCTCTTTACTTATTCTGATCAACACTAAACTGACAATATTTTTAGCGCAACGCCATCTGACTTTCAAAAATCCCTACAAAAGAATGGCCCTGACTAACAATAACCTATACCTTTCATGAATTACTTACCTCACAAAAATCTTCGTTACTCCAACTACTGCAATACAGCGAGCGCCAATACTGCCAGTTAAATAAAAGATTCTAACTACTGAAGGGACTAACTACTGATAGGCATAGTTAGCAAATGAAAGATTTTCATAAAGAACAAACAAAGTATTTATCTTACTAGTGTTCAAAAGTCATTATATATATATATATATATATATATATATATATATATATATATATATATATGTGTGTGTGTGTGTGTGTGTGTGTGTGTGTGTGTGTGTAGATGTGTATATGTGTGTGTGTGTGTGTGTGTAGATGTGTATATGTGTGTGTGTGTGTGTGTGTGTGTGTGTGTGTGTGTATATATATCAGTTCATGACATCCAGTCTTACAAATTTACTGTCTCTGATGGACACACGTCCAGATCATCCGCTCTCGAAACTCCGCCATCTCTCTCCCCACATCCACCACTGCTGGCGGCTCACCTCCAACTGCGCAACGCTACGCGCTGTTAACAGCCAACTGCCGAACTGTACAACAGCAAATATAATAACAATGCCAACCAGCCACAGACTGCACACAGCACAGCCAGTGGTTTTCATACAGAGCGCTACGTGGCGTTACCAATATAAAAACCTAAACAGCCTACTTACAACTTTTGATCACATACTGTACCGGGTGATCAAAAAGTCTGTATAAATTTGAAAAGTGAATAAATCACGGAATAATGTAGATAGGGAGGTACAAATTGACACACATGCTTGGAATGACATGGGGTTTTATTAGAACCAATAAAATACAAAAGTTCAAAAAATGTCCGACAGATGGCGCTTCATCTTATCAGAATAGCAATAATTAACATAACAAAGTAAGACAAAGCAAAGATGATGATCTTTACAGGAAATGCTCAATATGCCCACCATCACTCCTCAACAATAGCTGTAGTCGAGCAATAATGTTGTGAACAGCACTGTAAAGCATGTCCGCAGTTGTGGTGAGGCAATGGCGTCGGATGTTGTCTTTCAGCATCCCTTAGAGAAGTCGGTCGATCATGATACACTTGCGACTTCAGGTAACCCCAAAGCCAATAATCGCACGGACTGAGGTCTGGGGACCTGAGAGGCCAAGCATGACGAAAGTGGCGGCTGAGCACACGATCATCACCAAACGACGCGCGCAAGAAATCTTTCACGCGTCTAGCAATATGGGGTGGAGCGCCATTCTGCATAAACATCGTACGTTCCAGCAGGTGTTTATCAGCCAGGCTGGGGATGATGCGATTCTGTAACATATCGGCGTACCTCTCACCCATCACGGTAGCAGTTACAAAACTAGAATCACGCATTTCCTCGAAGAAAAAAGTCCAATAGCGGTAGATTTGGTAAATCCAACCCATCCGAGACTTTCTCGTCGTGCAATGGAGTTTCCACAACAGTTCTAGGATTTTCGGTAGCCCAAATTGTGCAGCTGTGGGCGTTGACAGACCCTTGGAGCGTGAAATGAGCTTCGTCGGTCCACAACACGTTACTCAACCAATCGTCATCTTCCGCCATCTTTTGAAACGCCCTCACCGAAAATGCCCTCCGTTTCACTAGATCGCCAGGTAACAGTTCATGATGCCGATGGATTTTGTACGGATAGCATCGGAGGGTACGCCTTAGTGCCAACCAAACAGTAGTGTATGGAATGCCGGTGCGACGTGCGACTGCACGAGCGCTGACTTCCCCGTGCATAGACGGACCCGCTTCAGTTTCCATTTCTTCCTGAACTGTCTCAGCAGCAGTACGCCTTGTGCTCCGTCGGCCACTATGGGGTCTATCATCTAAACAACACGTGGCTTCGAACTTCGAAATCATTCTCGCCACAGCTGCGTTTGTCAACGGACCTTTACCCGTTCGAATCCCCTTCCTATGGCGATAGAATCGTAACGCTGAACTAGCACATTCCCCATTCTGATAATACAGCTTCACTAAAAGCGCCTTTTCAGGTAACGTCACATGCTGCGACTGCTGGCGCATCTGATTCTCTCTCTCTCATTACAGCTCCTTTTATACACGATTGTCATGCGCAGTCACTGACGTTTTGCTGTCCAGCGCCATCTGTCGGACATTTTGTGAACTTTTTTTTTTGTTTTAATAAAATCCCATGCCACTCCAAACATGTGTGTCAATTTTTACCTCTCTATCTACATTATTCCGTTGATTATTAATTTTTCCAATTTATACTGACTTTTTGATCATCCGGTATATACACCCACGTCACCTCAGCACAAATCGACTGTCCTTGTCACATCAAACGCTTTCTCAGATAGGAGACGAAGAGAGCTTCGTGGAGCGAACTGTCTAATGTGCTGTCACAATGTTTTTGAAACAAGAACACCATAATTGGGTAAAAACTGAACGTGCCATAGAATTTGAGAGATACCTCGAGCCGGGTATGTGTTTTAAGGATGCTAAGGCTTCAGCACATCCATTTAAGGCCCGTCCTATAGGACCGGACCATATTACGGTTTCCCGTACCATAGGAAGACTCTGCTTAAAAATATCATAGATAGAATAGAAGAACGGCAGCTCACCTGGTATTGATATGTAATGCAAATCACAGATGGCCAGTGGAGATCCGAATGTAACATCCTCAGGGAAGAGGACGAAGAGGAAGACCGAACGTTGTCTGGCTAGATGGGATAAAGGAGACCAAAATAAAAAGAGAAATAAAGGAACACGGAGAACAATTGGAATGTAAAAACGGACTGATGTGTGGGATGCGGCGGCAGCTGTACGAAACCATCAGGTTTAGGAGACGGCGGGAAGATGTGCATCGCGACAGTGTTATCCACGGTCTTCCAAGTTGCATGTGGTGAAAGTGCACTGTTTTACACTGCCAAGGTGGATAAAACATTGCAATGAAGAACACCAAAAAGTGACATTGTCGGCCAGGTCGTCTCTGTCAGTGCCTAAGAAGTTTCTGGTCTTACTGCGGGAGTAAACAGTGATCGCGCTGCCAAACGATTCGTGACCTTGTCAGGGGAGAGAAGACCAGTTCATACGACTGTCCTTCACGTTCTGAAGAAATACCTGGGTTTCACAAAAATTCTTTCGCGATCGGTTCAGCATGATTTGACGGAAAGGTAGAAACAGCAACAGTATGATACTGCTCGCTGTGAAGGTGAATGAGAGGCTTTCTTATGCCGTATCATTATGCTGGACGAGACATGGGCCAAATCGTGTGAGTTATACCTCAAACGCCAATCAAGGGAAGGACGTCATTATGGGTCATCTCGACGCCTGATAGTTCGCCAGAATCACAGAGATGGCGTCATTCTAAGGGATACCTTTCTCAAACAGTACAGCCGGCCACTGTGGCCGAAGGGTTCTAGGCGCTTAAGTCTGGAACCGCACTGCTGCGACTGTCGCAGGTTCGAATCCTGCCTCGGGCATGGATGTGTGTTATGTCCTTAGGTTAGTTAGGTTTAAGTAGTTATAAGTGTAGTGTTGACAGATTGCCAACACTACGCACATTATTTAAGGGAGGCGGCCATTAAGCAAGCAGGCGGACTTGATGATCTGAAACAGGATACTTCATAAATGCGATAAAGAAAAGTACGTAGCTGCTGGAATACTTAACTTTAATCCACCATGTGTATACAGCGTTCATGATGAGACATTTCATACGATAACAAACAATGTAAGTCTAATGGCGCCTTGCTAGGTCGTGGCTATGGACTTAGCTGAAGGCTATTCTAACTATCTGCTTGGCTAATGAGCGATGCTTCGTCAGTGTAGTCGCTAGCAATGTCGTCCGTACAACTGGGGCGAGTGCTATTCCGTATCTCGAGACCTGCCTTGTGGTGGCGCTCGGTCTGCGATCACACAGTGGCGACACGCGAGTCCGACATGTACTAATGGACCGCGGCCGATTTAAAGCTACCACCTAGCAAGTGTGGTGTCTGGCGGTGACACCACAATACGTCTAGGGGCTGATGACCTCAAATGTTAAGTCCCATAGTGCTTAGAGCCATTTGATCCATTTGAATCAAACAGTACGCTATTAATACACTGCATTACTCTTCTTTCTTTGTAACTAAACCAGCACTAATTTTGACAAAGAAGAAGCGACATATTTTACTGTATCCATTCATCATTTTTCGGGGCAATACTTGGGTGCACACAGCACAAGCTGAGACTGATTTGTTCGATCGATTGAAGAGGTGTACTATCCACCATAATGACCGGACGTAAGCCCTAGTGATTTATATTTGAGTCTTAAGATGAAAAAATCACTTCGTCGCACTCGCTTCGGATTTGTTACAGAGATTCGTGGGGCAATAAACGTTACACCTGAATTAACAGCACTTCTAGTTCTGGTAAAGGTGTCCCGCTACTTGCACATCACTGGTAACTGGTTGTACAAAATTTTGGTGGCTACTTTAAAGTGATACTTTGAAACAGGTGTAAGTAGGCTGTTTAGGTTTTCTTATTGGTAACGCCACGTAGCGCTCTGTATGAAAATCACTGGCTGTGCTGTGTGCAGTCTGTGGCTGGTTGGCATTGTTGCAATACTCGCCATTGTGGTGTTGGGCAGCTGGATGTTAACAGCGCGTAGCGTTGCGCAGTTGGAGGTGAGCCGCCAGCAGTGGCGGATGTGGGGAGAGAGATGGCGGAGTTTTGAAATTTGTAAGACTGGATGTCATGAACTGCTATAAACATTATGACTTTTGAATACTATTGAGGTAAATACATTGTTTGTTCTCTATCAAAATCTTTCATTTGCTAACTATGCCTTCAGCAGTTTGAATCTTTTATTTAGCTGGTAGTAGTGGCGCTCGCTGTATTGCAGTAGTTCGTGTAACGAAGATTTTTGGTGAGGTAAGTGATTTTTGAAAGGTATAGGTTAATGTTAGTCAGGGCCATTCTTTTGTAGGGATTTTTGAAAGTCAGATTGCGTTGCGCTAAAAATATTGTGTGTCAGTTTAAACACAGTCATGTATAAATTTTTCTAAGGGGACGTTTCACAGGTATTTATTTTGGTACCAGTTGTAAATAAGCAGTTGCCACAGTCCTTGCAGTTGGAATCAAGCACTTACGACTGGCGTATGCGAAACATTAAAAATATTGCTAATGCCCACGTACAAAAATGTCAGTTGACATGCATTTGCGATTTACATCTACATCTACATTTATACTCCGCAAGCCACCCAACGGTGTGTGGCGGAGGGCACTTTACGTGACACTGTGATTACCTCCCTTTTCTGTTCTAGTCGCGCATGGTTCGCGGGAAGAACGACTGTCTGAAGGCTCCGTGCGCGCTCGAATCTCTCTAATTTTACATTTGTGGTGTGGCAGTAGCACTGCTGGAACACATTCCCTCTCCTGATACAAAAATATCTGGAACCTCGCGCGTATTCGTTGGATTCATCTCACAGTTATTTCGAAATTCACTAGTATATCTACGTTTTCCTTCTTTTAGCACTGGCCCATGAAAAAGGAACTATGCAGACGAATGGCAAAAGAAGCGATACTGTTAGCGGTATTTAGGATGCATTCTGTCAAACGAGACCTGAAGGTGGGCGCCATCTGTTATAGGATCACAAAAGCTTTAAGTACATTGCGTCTGACCATTTTTTGTGTGAGAAACGTGTGATGAAGCACGAAACAAGCAGGTGAATTCAATTTTTACTATGGACTGTTGTGAGCGACGTACTTTTCCAGTGAGTGCTAAGTTGGAATTACAGTTGTATGGATATGAGACTGTGTTCTCGCATGCCCGTCGAATTTTCCACGCAGGTCTATAAATATCACTAATGAGAACGACCTACCCGGAAGGTCCGAGGCCACCTGCGATTCAGCTATTGCAATCAACCAGGAACGGTGATAACCTCGCAGCGTAGGGATATAATCCGTATGCAACCCATCCGCAGACGGCGACGATGACCTTCCTTTTAGAGAAAGTTTTCGCCTTAGACATGTGAAGTTACACTTTCAACAGACTTAACAGGTAACGTTAATGTTGTCCTCACGAAATCCTAAGGAGTAAATTCATGAAAGCGCTATTCCAGGAAGACTGTGCGACAGTTCTGCTGTCACTATCGTGTATCTAGCGTACGGATAATGAGACTAAAAGAAGGGAGATTCCTCCATAGGCACGTGGCTCGATCAGGACTTAATAACGTTAATATTCATATGAAGTACCGGTAGCCATGCACTGTGCGGCACCTTGCGGAATTTTTATGTAGATATATATGTCAACCTTGCCTACTCCGGTGGCTGCAAACGCATTAGGCACTGTGCTGTACCATACTGTATCACAATCAGTTACGAAGGTGAAGGCACCATGGACAGAGGTTTCACCAATGAATAGTACGCTGACATGCAATTCATGTATGGCAAAGCGAATGGCAGTATCCTTGAGGCTGCACGAGTGTATGAAGAAGCTTTTCCTCCCGGCACGCAGCGCTTTAGAGAGACCGCGAGTTTCGCACGTCATGTACGAGAAGATCGACGTAGACCCATAACACCCGACGTTGAGGAAAAGAAGTTACACATTGTAGACGAACGTCCGAATACTTCAACAAGGGGATTGCTACGCAAGATCGTGTCCTGAGTCACAGCAGTGCGTCGAGGATTTTACATCGGCAAGTACTCTATCCATATCATCTCCAGCAAGAGGAAGCCCTCTACAATGCAGACTTCCCTCCTAGAGCGAATTTCTGCCAATGGGTGGAATAAGAGTCTGCCCTGAATCCCCTGTCTGTAAGCAGCATTCTGCTCACGAATGAAGCTGGATTTACCCGTGACGGTATTTTAACTACCATGACTGTCATATTTGGGCCGATGTCAATCCTAATGCATAGCACGTATCACGACATCAGCAGCATTATTCATTGGAAGTCTGGGCAGGACTGCTCGGAGACCGCGTGATTAGACCACACTTCCTCCCGCAGCAGTGCATGTGGTTTCTGTGGTCTGTACTTTCAGATGTACATAATAATGTACATCCGACTTCACGAACTTGCTGATCTGCTCTCAAAATTGTCAAGACATGAATGGTGGTCACTTTCAACATTTGCTGTATTCAGGTTAGTACTGTATTTCCTTCCCTTTGCTGCGTTTCTTCGTACCCTGGAATTCTGTTCTCTGGTCCACTGTTATTCCCCCCACCTCGTATATGGTGACTATTGTTCAGTCATTTAAATGTATAGGAGTAACTGTAGAGAGCGACGTTAACTGGAATGACCACATAAAGCAAATCGTAGGAAAAGCGGATGTCAGACAGATTCAAAGGAAGAGTCTTAAGGAAATGTAACTCATCCACGAAGGAAAAGGCATAAAAGGCGCTTGTTCTAGCGATTCTTGAGTATTGCTGGCGTATATCTGTGAACCTTACCAGGTAGTACTGATAGAAGAGATAGAGAAGACCCGACGAAGAGCGGAGCATTCCGTCATGGAGTCGTTTAGTCTCCGTGAGAGCGTTACAGAGATGCTCAACAAACTCCAGTGGCAGATGTTACAAGAGAGGAGTTGTGCATCACAGAGAGAGTATTTTCCGGGAAGAGTCGAACCACACATTACTTCCTCTCACATACATCTCGCGAAAGAGTCAACGACGCGGAAGTGGGGGCGGAACGCTATGTGTGAATGTGCCCCGGAAGACTACTATCGCTTACCGACCTCCACGGCGGCAGGCAGAAGTAAACAAACCCAGTAACGTCCATGAGCGATCTCAGTACCGCAGCTTGTTATATCCAACGTAATATGTGTCCACTCCTCTAAGTCAGGATCCCTATCAGCCTGTTGCTCACAGCTCAGCAAGTTCACAAGTACCGAACTAATGACGGCCTCCAGTTCATGCTGAACTCATCGATAAAATAATGAATGTTATCGATATTCTTCTGCAAAATACGAGACGAAACAGTGTTATGAATGATTCCGATTTCCGGCAACTGGTCATCGGTAGATTTCAATCTCTCTCTGCTTAAATTATGACTGCTTTAAAAGTATTGCAGCGGAATGCGAGATCGCCGGCCGAAGTGGCCGTGCGGTTCTGGGCGCTGCAGTCTGGAACCGAGCGACCGCTACGGTCGCAGGTTCGAATCCTGCCTCGGGCATGGATGTGTGTGATGTCCTTAGGTTAGTTAGGTTTAATTAGTTCTACGTTCTAGGCGATTGATGACCTCAGAAGTTAAGTCGCATAGTGCTCAGAGCCGGAATGCGAGATCGGCTAACTCTAACAGAGAAAGTTCGCAAAGAGAACTATTCATTAGTCAGCCGGATGTAGTTCTGTTATGCGGAACGTGGTTCTAGTTTGAGCGGACATTGGGTATACTTTCCCAGATATATCAGTGGCTCGAAGACTCCCTAAGTAATAAAACGAAGTATATTGTCCTTGTCGTCTAGTGTTCATCAGAGCCTTGTTTTCTATGTAGGTAATTGATCTGGCTGACAAGGTGGGCAGCAATCTACGGTTATTTGCTGATGATGCTGTGGTGTGTGGGAAGATGTTCAGGCTGAGTGACTGTAAGAGGACACAAGATGACTTGACAAAATTTCTAATTGGTGTGATGTATGTCAGCTAGCTCTAAATGCAGAAAAATGTACGCTAATGAGGATGAGTTGAAAGAACAAACCTGTAATGTTCGGATACAGTATAACTAGTGTCCTGACTGACACAGTAAATTCGTTTAAATATCTGAGAGTAATGTTGCAAAGCATTATGAAAGGGAACGAGCATGTTTTTTTTTTTTTGTCGTTTTAGGGCGCAAAACTTCTATGGTCATTAGCGCCCAGCCCGTGACGTAGGAAACAGGAAAAAAACGAAATTTAAAATCAGCAGCAAGGGGAACAAAATCATAAAATTTGAGAAACTAAAGGCAGAAGGAATGCTTAAAAATCCACTATAGAAGGGGGTTGGTTGTCCCAAAAAAAAAAATCAAATGACTGACGTCATTTCACTGTCACTAATAAACTGTAGAACGCGGTCAGCTGAGCGCGTGTCATCTGCTAAAATCAACGATAGATCAGGCGATAGCTGTAGACGGGAGCGTAACGGATTAAAATAGGGGCATTCAATTAAAAGGTGTCTAACCGTCCGCAGCTGAGAGCAGTGGGGACAGAGTGGGGGAGGATCGCCGCTTAAAAGATGTCGATGGCTAAAAAGACAGTGCCCTATCCGGAGTCTAGCTAAAATTACCTCCTCCCGACGACGCGTTCGGGAGGAAGAGGTCCAAGCGCAAGGAAGGGCTTTCACTTCCCGCAATTTATTATGGGGAAGTGTTGACCAATGCGCATGCCATAAATCAGCAACTTGGCGACATAAACCGCTCCGTACATCGGTAAACGGAAGAGACTGAATAGCTGGCCGAGGAAGAGAGACTGCAGCCTTGGCCGCTATATCGGCCGCCTCATTCCCACAGATACCAGCGTGTCCCGGGAGCCAGAGGAACGCCACTGAGACGCCCCCCAGGTGGAGCAAGCGCAGACAGTCCTGAATCCGGTGGACCAGAGGGTGCACAGGGTAAAGAGCTGGGAGACTGAGGAGAGAGCTGAGAGAATCTGAGCAGATTACGTACTGTATCCGCTGATGGCGGCGGATGTAGTGGACAGCCTGGAGAACAGCGTAAAGCTCCGCAGTATAAACCGAACACTGGTCGGGAAGCCGAAAGTGATTTGGGGTGTCGCCAACAATATAGGCACTCCCTACATCTAACGATGTTTTCGAGCCGTCGGTGTAAATAAATGTGGCTTCCGTCATTTGTGCACATAGGGCAGCAAATGCCCGACGGTAGACAAGTGTAGGGGTACCATCCTTGGGAAATTGACATAGGTCTCTGAGCAAGTCGATCCGGGGACGGAGCCAAGGCGGTGCTGTACCCCAAGTTGTCAAGAAGGTTTTAGGAAAGCGGAAGGAGAGAGAATGGAGCAGTTGACGGAAGCGGACTCCCGGGGGTAGTAGGGAGGAGGAGCGGCCTGCATACCCGACATCAAAGGAGGCGTCGAAAAAAAGGTCATGGGCTGGATTAGCAGGCATGGAAGACAGATGGCTAGCATAACGACTCAGAAGGACTGCCCGCCGATTGGACAGCGGAGGTTCAGCAGTCTCAGCATAAAGGCTTTCCACAGGGCTGGTGTAAAAAGCTCCAGACACTAAACGTAATCCACTGTGGTGGATAGAGTCGAGACGCCGAAGAATAGACGGCCGAGCAGAGGAGTAGACTATGCTTCCATAATCCAATTTCGAGCGCACTAAGGCGCGATAGAGGCGGAGAAGGACCACTCGGTCCGCTCCCCAGGAGGTACCATTCAGGACACGGAGGGTGTTAAGGGAACGCAGACAGCGAGCCGAAAGATAGGAAACGTGGGAGGACCAGCACAGTTTTCTGTCAAACATAAGACCCAAGAATTTAGCGACGTCGCCAAAAATTAACACAAACGGTCTTACTGGGTGATAAACGGAAGCTGGTTTCGATGCTCCACGAGTGGAGGCGATCGAGACATCCTTGAAGACGTCTTTCAAGCAGGCTGGTCCGTTGAGAGCTGTAGTAGATCGCAAAATCGTCCACAAAGAGGGAGCCCGAGACATCAGGAAGGAGACAATCCATAATTGGATTAATGGCGATGGCAAACAGTAAAACACTCAGCACGGAGCCCTGGTGTACCCCGTTTTCTTGGGAGAAAGTACGGGAGAGAGTAGTGTTCACCCGCACCCTAAATGTGCGCTCTGCCATAAATTCGCGAAGAAAAAGGGGCAGCCGGCCTCGAAAGCCCCAAGAGAACAGTGTGCGGAGGATGCCTGTCCTCCAACAGGTATCGTATGCTCTCTCCAGATCAAAAAATATTGCTACCGTTTGGCGTTTCCGGAGAAAATTGTTCATGATATAAGTGGAGAGAGCAACAAGATGGTCAAAGGCAGAACGATGCTTTCGGAATCCGCATTGGGCTGGTGTTAAAAGACTGCGGGATTCCAGCCACCAAGCTAAACGGTAATTCACCATAGTTCCAAAACCTTACAGACACTACTCGTGAGAGAAATGGGGCGATAGCTAGAGGGGAGATCTTTGTCCTTTCCAGGTTTCGGAACGGGAACGACAATAGCTTCCCGCCATCGCCTGGGAAAGGTACTGTCGGTCCAAATTCGATTGTAAAGGCGAAGGAGGTAACGCAGGCTATGGGTTGATAAATGCAGCAACATTTGGACATGGATACCATCCGGTCCTGGGGCGGAGGAGCGAGAAGAAGAGAGGGCATGTTGGACTTCCCGCATGGAGAAAACAGTATTGTAGCTTTCGTGATTTTGAGAGGAGAAAGCAAGATGTCGCACTTCCGCTGCACGTTTCTTCGGGAGAAACGCTGGCGGGTAATTTGAAGAGCTCGAAATCTCAGCAAAGTGCTGACCCAATGAGTTAGAAATTGCGACGGGGTCCACTAAGGTATCATGCGCGACAGTGAGCCCAGAGACCGGGGAGAAACTAGGCGCGCCTGAGAACCGTCGAAGCCGACTCCAAACTTCCGAGGACGGAGTGAAGGTGTTAAATGAGCTAATAAAGAATTTCCAGCTTGCCTTCTTGCTATCGCGGATGACGCGACGGGATCGCGCACGGAGCTGCTTATATCGGATACAGTTTGCCAAAGTTGGATGGTGACGGAAAATGCGAAGAGCACGTCGCCGCTCACGTATTGCGTCACGGCATGCCTCGTTCCACCAAGGCACTGGGGGACGCCGGGGCAATTCGGAGGTGCGTGGTATTGAACGTTCCGCAGCTGTGAGAATAACGTCGGTAACATGTGTGACCTCATCGTCGACGCTGGGAAAGCGACGGTCATCGAATGTCGCTAGAGACGAAAAAAGTGTCCAATCGGCTTGGGCAAACTTCCAGCGTCGCGAGCGCATATATGGCAGTTGAGGCTGCAGTCTAAGAACACATGGAAAGTGGTCACTCGAGTGTGTATCAGCAAGGGCGAACCATTCGAAGCGCCGAGCTAGCGGAACAGTATCGACCGCAAGGTCCAAATGAGATAAATTTGTCGTGGAGGCAGACAAAAATGTGGGGACCCCAGTGTTGAGGCAGACTAGATCCGCTTGGTGGAAGACGTCTAGCAATAGTGAGCCACGTGGACAAGGATGTGGAGATCCCCAAAGCGGGTGGTGGGCATTGAAGTCCCCAACCAGCAAATAGGGGGGTGGAAGCTGACCGAGAAGATGAAGGAGATCAGCTCGTGCCATTGGTGTGGACGATGGAATGTATACCGTACAAAGAGAGAACGTGTATCCAGAAAGGGAAAGACAGATGGCGACAGCTTGGAAGGAACTGTTTAAGGGGATTTGGTGATAATGGAGAGTATCGTGGAGCAGAATCATGAGTCCTCCACGGGCTGGAGTGCCTTCAACAGAGGAGAGGTCATATCGGACGGACTGAAAATGAGGGAGAACAAAGCGGTCATGGGGACGCAGCTTTGTTTCCTGAAGACAGAAGATGACCGGCGAGTAGGATCGTAAGAGGATCGACAATTCATCCCGATTGGCTCGAATGCCGCGGATATTCCAGTGGATAATGGACATAGGGTGAACAGAAAATGGAGGAAGGTGACCAAGGGTGCTGTCAACTCAACGACTGCTCAGAGCTTGCGACCGACAGCATGGAATGGCATTCAGTCGAAGGCAGAAGATCCTGATCCATAGGTTGGTCAGGAGCAGCTCCTGCCACCAACGATCGGCCAGTTGACCGGCCACCAGCAGTGCGCCTCGGCGACACAGAAGACGGCCGAGGGCGATTTCCGCCAGGTGGTGCTGTAGATGGGACACGCCTTGGCGGAGAAGGAGAGGAACTGTGTTTCTTCGTAGCCTTCTTGGAAGTATGATGTTTAGATGAAGGAGGAACCGATGGTTGTGAAGTTTCGGTACGTAAAAACTCTTCAGAAGTATGCTCTTTTTTCGAAGACTTGGCGTCTGACTTTTGGGCTCGAGATTTAGCAGAACCCGACGAAGGGTGAGCCATAGAGTGGGCAGGCGAAAGTGGTGAGGTTGAACGGGCGATTTTCCTTTCTGAGGCACAGTGGGCTGTCGACTGGCGAGTAACTTTCGAGCAGCAAAGGTCGACACCTTTTCCTTCACTCTTATTTCCAGGATGAGTTTTTCGTCCTTAAAAACGGGGCAATCTCGAGAGGAAGCAGCGTGGTCACCCATACAGTTGATGCAGCGAGGGGATGGAGGTGGACAAGCACCCTCATGGGCATCCTTGCCACACGTAACACATTTGGCTGGATTGGAACAGGACTGGCTGGTGTGATTGAACCGCTGACATCGATAGCAACGCGTAGGGTTTGGGACATAAGGGCGAACGGAGATTATCTCAGCCTGCTTTGATTTTTGATGGGAGTTGAACTTTGTCAAATGTCAAGAAGACAGTGCGGGTTGGAATGATGTTCGAGTCAACCCTTTTCATAACCCGATGAACAGCCGTGACGCCCTGGTCAGACAGGTAGTGCTGAATTTCTTCGTCAGACAATCCATCGAGGGAGCGTGTATAAACGACTCCACGCGAGGAATTTAAGGTACGGTGCGGTTCCACCCGGACAGGGAAGGTGTGGAGCAGAGAAGTACGCAGCAATTTTTGAGCCTGGAGGGCACTGTGTGTTTCCAACAACAGGGTTCCATTCCGTAATCTGGAACAAGACTTTACAGGACCCGCAATTGCGTCGACACCTTTCTGAATAATGAAAGGGTTGACCGTGGAAAAGTCGTGACCTTCGTCAGACCGAGACACAACAAGGAACTGTGGCAACGATGGAAGAACCGTCTGTGGCTGAGACTCAGTGAACTTACGTTTGTGAGCAGACATAGTGGAAGGTGAGGAAACCATTGCGGAAGAATCCCCCATGATTACCGGCGTCTCCGATTGCGCGCTCCTCCCTTGTGGGGGCCCTCACCGAGGGCACACCCGCCTTAGGTGATTGTTCACACCTCAGGTCACACCTCCCGACAAACGGACGGAGGGACCAATCGGCACTTTCGGAAGGTATCAGCTCGGGTAATCACCCCTCCCTGGGCCTGGCCGTTACCAGGGGGTACGTACGTGTCCTACCTGTCTACCCAGGGCGGGGAATTACGCGTTACCCCGACACCGGCTACGCATGGAAGTGCGTGGGTCGGCCTTCAGACACGCACAGGGAGGAAGAAAGAGACAGGGAACGGAAAGAAGAGAGGTCTCAAACGCCGCAGCGGAGAAAAGGGTAAAGAGAAGAGGCAAAGAGAAGAGGTAAGGAAAAGAGAAGGACGAAGAAAGATGAAGACATACAAGCAAGGAAGGCGAAGAGTGCGGTACATTTACAAGCGTCCGTCTCCGGATGTAGGCACAAACCATACTCCCAGAGGGGGAGAAAGGGAAGGAAAGAGCCAGAGGTGAGGGGGGGGGGGGCGAAGATGGGGGATGGGGAAGGATACGGAAAGGGAAGGTATGCAGCCCGTAAAGGAAGGAAGGCCACATTAGCTCGGGGTCCCGTGCTCGCTACACACGTATCCACAAGAGTTGTGGATCCCCTGGGAGGGAACGAGCGTGTGAGAACTGTGGTGGGGAAGGCGAATGGTCGACTTCCGTTGTAAGGGGGCTACAATTCCGCACCTTACAAGCACTCATCTACATACTTTGCTGTGATTTAAAACCGGAATTGGGTATCATTTGATAGGTTGTGCATCGTATATATGAATATTTAAAGAAGACTGACATTGTTGCGTACACCTTGTAAATAGTTGTTAATGCTTATTGCATGAAAGGTGATGGAGTGTCATTATTATCAAAACGGCGTAATGGTTCAATTGGCTCTGAGCACTATGCGACTTAACTTCTGAGGTAATGAAACCCCTAGAACTTAGAACTACTTAAACCTAACTAACCTAAGGACATCACACACATCCATGCCCGAGGCAGGATTCGAACCTGCGATCGTAGCGGTCGCGCGGTTCCAGACTACAGCGCCTAGAACCGCTCGGCCACCCCGGCCGGCACGGCGTAATGAATGAGTGCCCATACTAGTAGAGGTTGGAACATATGTCCGCTCCCGGTAGTTGAGTGGTGGTCGGCACGGTAGCTCAGCGTGGTAAGTCAGAGAGCTGGTTGGCCTCTGTAATAAAAAATCTGAGTGGAAGGATGAACATACGAACTTGGCCAGCTGTCACGTGACGTCCGAAACGACCAAACACAACGATCAAAAACGAACGAAATGAAAAAAAAAGTGGTCAGCGTGACAGGATGTCAATCCTAAGGGCCCGGGTTCGATTCCCGGCTGGGTCGGAGATTTTCTCCGCTCAGGGACTGGGTGTTGTGTTGTCCTAATCATCATCATTTCATCCCCATCGACGCGCAAGTCGCCGAAGTGGCGTCAAATCGAAAGACTTGTACCAGGCTAGCGGTCTACCCGACGGGAGGCCCTAGTCACATGACATTTTATTTACCAGTGGAAATGAAACGGCAGGCATAACTCAGGCCCTGGGTGGGAAAGCCCACATCGGTGTGTTAGTCCTGCTTAACAGAGGACGTAGCCCTAGCCGGACGGTCGGGACACATGAGCACTGAAGCACAATAGAGTGGCAGCTGGCCGGTATTGTAGCTACGCTGGAAGGATAACCGGAAACTCTCAAAATCTTGGACGCACCAGAGAGGAACACGGAAGCGTTACTTCGGAAATCACGCAGGCTGTGTTATTTCCGAGGATTTTTACTCTGAGAAGCGTGCCATTGTGTGAATTCCTAATTAACGGGGATAGGTATTTCTTCGCAAACTTTCCGGGCTGGACGGCATTCGAAAGAATCTGTAGAGAGGGATAATATTCCGTGGTTTCGAGAATATGATTCGCTTTCTGCACTTACGAGGGAGGGGAGCCAAGCTTTGCTGGGAAGCCAGCGGTGGAGAGAAGGAAGTCTTCGGTTTTGAGTGCCCGTGTTTGACGGTCGCTTAGTATCAGCTTTTCTTGATACAGACGGACTTGCCGTCTTTGCTCTCAGGAGATCTTATAGTTACAACACTTAGGCACTGCAGTGTTGCATACTTATACGATTCTGAACTTCGCCTCCGGGTAGGGAGTCGTCGTTGAGTACGCAGCGTTCAGTGATTTGAGAGCACTACTGCCAATACTCACGTTGAGACGTTATCTGAATTCCGTCCTTGTGGCTTCGAGTTCGCGTTTCTCGTCTGTAAAACACAGAGAAGAGAAGACAGTATTAGATTATACTAGTCAGAGGACCGCCTTCTGCCATCCTAGTTTTTGAATGCGTTGTTTTTATATTTTGTAACTATAGTTATTCCGTCGTCGCAGACGTGTACCATCACTCCGATGCACCGGACGCAGTACATACAGTGAAATTGCTAATTGCTTCGGCTTATTAGGGCTATAAAGCTAAACATCTGTGATCACGTAACTTTTATTTCCACTGAGGTTGCACACCACTGTAGATCATCTTTGAAATGAGTGTCTTCTAGTGTTTGGTACTTAGATGATGTCAGTCATCTCGCATTATTTATATTAGGTCGCGTAGCCATAAAAGGGGCAGATTTGGGCAACTGATCAGTAATATTAGTTAGGAAATTCATTTGTGTCTCTTTATGTCTACTGGACATTGATATATAAACATTTTTAATATATAAAAGGGGTTTTAATCTACAATAAATGTATAAGCAGAATCAACATTTATCATTTTGTAGTTACTAGTTCCATTAATCATTCGTTTATGTAATTTATATGTTAAATAGCAACAAGGAGGAAATAATATTACCACTAAGAGATCCTAATATCTGCTCCAGGGGGTAGTAAGACAGAGCCAAATTTTCATTTTCGCTTTCAGTATTTTCTGTTGCACTCATTCATATTTACACACGCCTGGAGTAGCATCTTAGATATGGCTTACCCTACCAGTATCCTACTTTGAGTCTTCTGATAGTAGTCATAAAGTGGTTTGAAACCTCGGAAATTTTCAAAAAAAAATTCTCATTTATAATGTTTAGTTGTTATTGATAGTGATCACCAGCTTGCATGTATAGTTTGCAGTGGTAAAGGCACGCGATAACATTAAAATAATATTTGTACATTTTTTGTATTTCTTTTCAGAGGCGTTGCGCGTCAGCCCACTGGCTGCAATTTATTGATATTTATGTTATGTCATTTGTTGTTGTATTCTGTTTGTATTGTAACGACACTGCTCGTTCACGACGTTGCCATTAGTTTAGCTTATTTGTTGTAGATATTTTATGTTACATGCCCGTTACATAATAATTGTGGGCAGTGTAAATTTTGCGTAGGTTCTTTTAAGAGTGAGCAGTTATCGGGGCTCAGTAGATAACTAGGGCGAAAGCGCACTTAATAGCACAACAGATCACTAATTGTAACAATATAGAAATGGCAGATACACGGAGTAGTCAGGAAAGCCTATGGGATGAGAAAACGTTAGCTTTGTTAGCAAAACAAGGCACAGGTGAGGAGAATACCGATCCAAGGAACTTTTTGAGGATGACAGACACAGTCAAGCCCGTGGTGGGCAATCTGATAGCGAAGATGAGGAACAGAGACACACTGAAGCAATCGTAAAGATACGGGACTATAATGTAGGGAGTCCATTTGAACGCGGAACAACTAAGAATCGTGGTAGATCGCCGTCAGTGACATCGTCACGAGGCAGCATATCAGGAGCGTGCGGTGATGACTTTCTTGAATACCAAGAAACGGAAAGGGAAAACGGGAGATCACCTAAGAGTAGACGAAGAGAAAGTCACAATAGGAGAGAAGATTTACATAACACAGGTGTGTTGGACACCCTCGCATACCTAAAAGAAATAGGAAGTGAAATGGGAAGTAAAATTCAAAAGGTCAGCTCTGAATTGGCAAACCAAATAAAAAGAGGGAATGATGAAGTACGCTCTGAAATGGGAAGTAAAATTCTAAACGTTAGTGTCGAGATTCAGTAGATAAAACATGAAATGAGGGAAGTGATAAATGAGGTAGTGACGCTGCGAATAAAAGTAGAACGAGAGATTGCGGAGGTCAGAAGAACCGCGAACGAGGCGCGATTACTAGCGAGGGGCGCAAAGCGGATTGCTCTTGAAACATTAGAGAAGACAAAAAAACACGACAAAGATAGGTAGAGATGCATTAACGAAGTTGCAGAGGCGCGGGAAACAAGTAGAAATAACGCAGCTGCAAAAGACACAAATTGCACCAAATAACGCACTGACCGAGGAGCTCTACAAATTTAAACAAAACATAGAAATCAAAATTAAGCAATTATCTCAGTAAGTCAAGTCGCAAACTATTCACAGTTCACATTTCAGAAAAGAAATAGGCGGTTTGGAAATAACAGAAACCGAAAGAGCCAGTTAAAACTCAGCACGATCATATCCAAGGCCAGACGATACTAGAATGTGCTCGAATGTAAGAGTTTCTCGTCAACTTCAGACTGAAAGCGTATCTGCAAAGCAACGAAATATCAGTAAATTTATGGCCCCCGCGTCTACACAGGGCGGCTGGGTCTCAAACTGCGAATATGGAGAACAGCAATGAGATATTTCATGTTGTGGCGTAACAAGACAGCTACGCCACACTGAAGTAGCCGAAAGGCACGCGTAATCTCACGTAGGCTAGATAGAGGTCTGAAACAGGATACGTAATGAATGGTAGCAAGAAAAGTACGTAGCTGCTATAATACTTAACTTTTAATCCATCCTTTGTATACAGCATTCCTTCATGATACAAGTGAGACTCTCTCTTAAAATGGTTAATGGCGCCTTGCTAGGTCGTAGCCATTGACTTAGCTGAAGGCTATTCTAACTGTCTGCTCGGCTAATGAGCGATGCTTCGTCCGTGTAGTCGCTAGCAAAGTCGTCCGAACAACTGGGGCGAGTGCTAGTCCGTATCTCGAGACCTGCCTTGTGGTGGCGCTCGGTCTGCGATCACACAGTGGCGACACGCGGGTCCGACATGTACTAAATGGACCGCGGCCGATTTAAGCTACCACCTAGCAAGTGTGGTGTGTGGCGGTGACACCACATTTCATATGCGTAATTGTTACCCTATAATGCGCACCGCGGAACATCTTTCCAGTGATGAAAACGTAACAGGGAGTAGAAGAGAGGATGTAAAAAGTAACGGTAGACCGGAAAAGTTAGTGCCAAGTGAGAATATGGTTGTGGTGACCATACGTCCCGATTAATCGGTATTGTCCCGTTTTTTGAGGCTAAAAAATTTGTCCCGACTTTTTTTAAAAAACAAGCAATTTGTCCCGATTTTCAAGGATTATTTTCGACATTTACAAAGTGGTTAAAATATTTTCTGAGTGTCGATTTTATAAACTATCAATTGAAACTGACATTCCGTACGTTGGTACCGCCTGATAATGTACAGCTTAAGCACTATAATTGTTGCGTACTCTTATTTTCTTTGCTTTTGCTTGCCATTGTTGTCAGCACTCAGTATCAGTTTCGTGAAGTGCTACCACGTCGTGGCGATACCGAGACGAAAATCAAAGTTTTCGGAAGAGCTTTAGAGGAAATTTCCTTGCTTCACTGCTACAGACAATGACTGTTCAGCAAAATGTAACGCATGTATCTGTGCTGTATCCGTGTCTCATGGTGGTGCTGCAAATCTCAAGCATCATATGGGGAGCAGAGAAACACAGGAAGAATCTTCGATCGGCGGGTTCCTCGCAAAAAATGACGAGATATTTTGTAACTTCAAATACACAGGAACAGAAAAACGTAGCTGCAGCAGAAGGTACCCTGTCATTCCATGTTGTTAAACACCACCAAAGCTATCGTTCTAATGACTGCAGTGTTCAACTAAGCAAAAAAAAATTTCCTGATTCTAAGATTGCAGAAAATGTTTCGTGTGTAAGAACAAAGTGTGAAGCAATTATCAACAATGTTATAGTTCCGCATTCCCAGAAACAGGTAATAGCTGCTGTAAACAGTGCAAAATACTTTTCAATATCTACTGATGCTAGCAACCATGGGCATCAGAAAAATTTTCATGTGTTAGTTCAGTATTTTTCTGTAAGTTAGGGTGGAGTGCAGACGAAATTGCTTGATCTTGATGAATTGCAGAACGAAAAGTCCGAAACAATTTCCAATTATCTTTCTCATGTTATACAGTCATTCAGTATCATCTCAAAGTGTGTTGGATTTGGTGCAGACAATACTAACTGTAATTTTGGCGAAGGTTAATGAAGAAAGAGGGTAATAATGTTTTCACACATCTGAAAGAAAAATTAAAAAACTCTAACATTGTTGGCTTAGGCTGTCCAGCACATGTTGTTCATAACACACTTCAAAGTGCTTGTGATGTTTTACCTGTTGACATTGACTGCATTGTCATGAAGTTGTACAACCATTTTCATATTTTTTCTATTCGTGTTGCAGAACTCATGGAATTCTGTGAATTTGTTGGTGGCACTTACAAAAATTTACTTTCCTTTTCCAAAACAAGGTGGCTTCCATTGTTGCCAGCCATAGAAAGGAGCTTGAAAATGTATGAACCTTTGAAATCTTACTTTTTGTCTCAGTCTAACTCAAAGTGCCCTACAATCTTAAAGAGTTTTTTCAGTGATCCTATAAATGAATGTTATTTACTTTTTGTACATTCACATATGAGTGTTTTCCAACAATCCATTCTGAGCATTGAGAAACAGAATAATTCCATGTGTGAAGCATTAGCAGCCTTAAATAAAGCTTTGACAAGTATAAATTCAAGGAAACATGAACATTTTGTAAAAAAAACTGCTGAATGATTGTGATGACCAGACTGTTAAGAAATTTGACATAGTAGTATCAACGTTTTATGATGCTTCAGTAGACTATTTATCCTCATGGTTACAGGGAATAGCTGAGTTTTCAATATTCTCATGGATGATGCTCACAGAACCACCACAATGGTCAGTAGTTGAAAATACTTAAATGTGGCTAAATGAAAAGGGCATTCTAGTAAATGACAGCCTCTTATTTGATGAAATCGTTCATATACAGTCATTTGTAAAACAATAAGTGGAAACAGACAGTGAACAATGGAATCAGTTGATGGCACATGAAAAATAACGTAGGTTTTTCAGATCTTGCCAGTGTAACGAACAGTTCAGAGAATCGCTTAATATAACGCAGTACTTCTTTTCATTCCCTGCCCACAATGCAAATGTTGAAAGAGTTTTCAGCTTACTATCGTCACAGTGGAAAGATGAGAGGAATAGATTTACGGTGAGGAGCGTTAAGTGTATTTTACTGACCTGTTTAAACTTCAGTAAATACAGTTGCACTGACTTCTATACATACCTATTACACAAACCTAAGTTGCTGAATGAAATTCCATCTTCGAAGAAATATGATTGCAGTGTGGAATCCACAAAACCATAAATCCCTTGTGTTCACTAAGAACTTTTTTTGTAGTGATTGTTACTGTATGTCTTTCTACATTCTGTGTTATAAATGTTACATTTCTTAATAAGTAAATTTCTGAAAACTTGAAATGTACTTCTTTCCAGTCTTTCCATTCTTTGTTTGGTTTTGTACACACACACACACAAACAGACACACACAAATATCAGTGAAGGCTATATTTGCAGAGGAAGAAGAAATGTTAGCATTAAAAGTGATATTTAACGATAAATAAAAATTGTCCCACTTTTTGGCCAAGAAAATGTATGAAAGTCCCACTTTTGTCCGAAGTAAATATGGTCACCCTAAATACGGTAGGCCGAGCTAGAAGAAATTATAATCAAATTTCCGCTTTTAAGCATTTTATCTCTGTACGAAAATTCCAGCATTACAAAGACGAGGATAATGCTTTACACCCAAAAACTTTCATTGGACAATTCTATTTATTATTACCTCCTCACTGACCTCTGATGTACAAATTGGACTTAGTGTGTTCACATATTGAAGGAACTGTATATTGCGTCTAGTTAAGATGAACAGCCGACGAAATGGATTGGTCCTGAAAAAAACTTTTTCTGTCAAAATGATCTGATGATGGAGATTTAATTTCTCTGAAACTAGCAATCATTGTGTATTTTTTGCGACCCTGGCGAATAAACTTCAGCAATAAGAAGGACCACCGTTCTTATTTTTGCTTAGTTTGTTGATGCCTTATTGATGTCGCCCACGTCACTTCACATTGGCCTCCCGGGCAATCCGTGCCGATTCACAAACAAATGATTGCATTTCACTCACGTATTACCTATTGGCACGGGCAAATGCGGTGACAACGTCGACGTAAGAAGAATTAGAGAAGGGCTAGGATAAAATTCGCGAAAACATTGAATAGTTATTCGCTGTGCACTGTTAGGAATTTTTTTAAATTTTTTCCCATGACCAGACATTCAGTCACATTCCCAGATGTTGATTGATTAAGTCTAAACCATTACATAAATAAATAAATAAAGCTCCTAACAGTGGCTCTGAACGGATTATTCATTCATCCACGAGGTCTCTGAAACATCATTTTTTTTTTTTTTTTTTTTTTGTCATCAGTCTACTGACTGGTTTGATGCGGCCCGCCACGAATTCCTTTCCTGTGCTAACCTCTTCATCTCAGAGTAGCACTTGCAACCTACGTCCTCAATTATTTGCTTGACGTATTCCAATCTCTGCCCTCATGTCTTAGCAGATGACCTATCATCTTATCCCTTCTCCTTATCAGTGTTTTCCACATATTCCTTTCCTCTCCGATTCTGCGTAGAACCTCCTCATTCCTTACCTTATCAGTCCACCTAATTTTCAACATTCGTCTATAGCACCACATCTCAAATGCTTCGATTCTCTTCTGTTCCGGTTTCCCCACAGTCCATGTTTCACTACCATACAATGCTGTACTCCAGACGTACATCCTCAGAAATATCTTCCTCAAATTAAGGCCGGTATTTGATATTAGTAGACTTCTCTTGGCCATAAATGCCTTTTTTGCCATAGCGAGTCTGCTTTTGATGTCCTCCTTGCTCGTTACATCGTTAAGATGTATAAAACACTGCGTTGGGTAATGACCCTTCTCGGTCCAGCACAATATATATTGCTACAAATTAATTTATGAATTCTGAATTAAGAAATTCGTTGCAGTATTCGTTAGTCTGCCAAATAGAGGAGGTATAGTTTACGTTTATCGTGCCATCGACCTCAAACTCATTAGACAGAACATACCATACTATAGCACAAGAGAACGATACTTAGGCGGTCTTGTTGAAGTAACCATAGTGGATGTAGCTGCAGGCGATTTACAGAAGTTGCGGTTCGGAAGTGTCAGGCTTAACTACAATGTTAATGATCTTTCAGACCCTACATACTAAATTGTGCTAAAAGGTGTACGTCAGTTGCCAGAGGCGACAGCAACACTTGTTAAATCTCGAAGACGAGGGAAATATTAATCTGATACCGATAATAAGCAGAGAATAAAGTAAATGTCTAAAGGCGCATCCTAAAAGTATGCAGCATAGGAAGCAATCGAGATCAATAGATAAAATGTTCAGGTTCCAAGCAAAACCAAAAATGCGATTTTCTCTCAAAATGGTTGAGGATGAAGAGTGTAATATCACACTGCATATGTTCGGCGAATAAGAAGGAAAAGGAGGGTGCATTTGATCTTCCAGTTCAGAGAAGCATCTAACAATAGGTTGCAAAATCGCACAAGATGCGGGTGCCGCTAGAGAGGAATGGCAATATTATGCGGGGTTTTAATTTCTTGGGAATGTCATAAGAGAATAAGAACGATTCCCTTTGGGAAAGACTCCTCATGCCGTTTTCCTTGGAAAGTGGAAACGAAAACCACCGCAGGAACATTGCTCATGCAGTGTAGTTGCACGGCAGGCAGCAAGACGAGCAAAAACGGTTTCTCGTATCGTCTAATAAAACTACTACTGTAAGTAGACTGTTTAGATTCTTGTGTTGGTAATGCCACGTAGCACTCTGTATGAAAATCAGTGACTGTGTTGTGTGCAGTCTGTGACTGATTTGCATTGTTGGAATATTTGCTATTGTAGTGGTGGGCTGTTGGATGTGAACAGCGCGTAGCGTTGCGCAGTTGGAGGTGAGCCGCCAGCAGTGGTGGATGTGGGGGGAGAGATGGCAGAATTTTGAGAGCGGACGATCTGGGAGTGTGTCCGGCAGAAAAAGGAAATTTGTAAGACTGGATGTCATCAACTGATATATGATGACTTTTGAACATTATTAAGGTAAATACTTTGTTTTTTCTCTATCAAAATCTTTCATTTGCTAACTATGCCTTTCAGTAGTTAGTGCCTTCAGTAGTTAGAATCTCTTATTTAGCTGGCAGTATTGGCGCTCCCTGTATTGCAGTAGTTGGAGTAACGAAGATTTTTGTGAGGTAAGTGATTCATGAAAGGTATAGGTTATTGTTAGTCAGGGCCATTCTTTTGTAGGGATTATTGAAAGTCATATTGCGTTGCGCTAAAAATATTGTGTGTCAGTTTAGTGATGATATCAGTAAGTAAAGAGAGAAATGTCGGAGTACATTCAGTTTTCCTCAGCTGTTTAAAAACAAATAACGTAAGAGGTTTATCAGCACAGTCATTTATGTAAATTTTTCTAAGGGGATGTTTCAAATGTCGACCCTTAGCCGAGGATACCTCACTGGAATCTTCTGATTTTTTCTTGTAGTTTGTGTAATTAGTGTAGCTATTGTTTATTGCTAGGGCGTAATTGTAGAGACAATGTCCTTTGTAATTGTAGTTTTTCGCTGTTGTACAGTAAAACAGTTGTGGCATGGATATAGATTTGCACTAAGCATTTCGCAGCTGCGCTTGCAGTTAACTAGATATTATTTTCAGTGCTATGTTAATGTGTTTTCTTGTTTTTGCTCTTCAAATTGTGTTTTTCTTGTTACCGTGTGAAATACGTGATAATTATGGCGTGTGAATAACGTAACACTAAGCTCCAAAGTAAATTGAGAAATGATAGTGACGACGGGCGTAGCTTATCAGCACCACTGTTTAATGAATTAACAGACATTCAAAGTAGTAATTTGGTAATTGTGCGCAGGGAAATGGAGCGGGCTGCAAATAATGGTGTAGACAGTGAAACAACAGTGAACAGGGAAGCACTATCGATCGATCGGTCGGCAACAGCTCGCCTCAGGATTCCGAAATGACAGGACAGAATTTTGCAAATACTGGAGATTCAGGTTTTGCCTCCTCACCTTTTTTTCAATTAAGTCAAGACACATCTTCTGCTTTCCAAAATGCAAATGTTTCCGGTGCAAATGCACTGCCCAAAAGCATAGAGGAACAGATTCCAAGACACTAATACATTATTGTTGCAATTAATGCAACAAATCAAACAAAATCAGAGACAAACACAGCATCAGCTTCAAAAGTTAGACACTACGCTTGAACAAACACGTGAAAGTTTAACTGTTGAGTTACTTAAAATCGAATCGAAATGTCAAAAAGTCTGAAATGACGTAAAAACACAAATTTGTGAGCATTTTCAACCTTTTTTTTTCGGCATGAAAATGCATTGCAGAATCACGAAGCAGCCATAAAAGAGCTGCAAACCATTGTTCATGAAAACTCGACAATTTACAAGCTAAAATTGACTCAGTTGCATCTACCGATTCGGTTACGCAACTTGCAAAACTCAGGAAACCTTAAAGGACACAGTAGATACGCTTTCAACACAAATGGACGCTCTGAAACTTGGTTCATGAAAACACACTGAGGAAATCAGTTCATTATGGGGGAAAATAGCCGAACTTTCGGATCAGTTCACTAATTTATCTACAAAGGTAGATGATGACCTGAATGACACAAGACCCGTAGCCTTTACTGGCACAAAAAAGTATCAACAAATTAAGAAATTTGAACAAAATCAAAATCAAATTAATACGCAACACAAAAGAGAAATTTGGGATGTTCAAGATCAGTTGGCACAAGTAATATAAGAATTACATATTTCAGAGGACACTCGCGCTCCAATACGAGAAGAGGGACATAGAAATACGTAACAACCACAAAATAATAACGCAGGGAATTTTGGAAATTATGAAAGAAATTGGCATGGTGCGCCGAATTTTGAGGTGGAACCGCCGACACGACGTAACAATGACCGATATGCGACTCGCCGACATGATGATTTTGACTATAAGCTGTTTATTACTATATGTAAATTCAAAACATTTAAGAATTCCGGCAACGACATTCATCCTCAAGTATGGCTCCATCAATTCTCTTATTGTTTTCCTCCCAACTGGTCATTAGAGCACAGACTAGAATTTATGTGTGGCTACTTAGAGAATGAACCAGCTGTAAGAATGCGATCGGTCATTCACGATTGTCACAGGGAAGGAGAATTTTATCTTGCCTTGCTCTTAGCAAACTGGTCTCAAGCTACTCAAGATCGCGTAAAACATAGCATCATAATGATGAAACACTTTGAACAATCTGAATTCTCCAGTCTTCTCAAATACACTCCTGGAAATTGAAATAAGAACACCGTGAATTCATTGTCCCAGGAAGGGGAAACTTTATTGACACATTCCTGGGGTCAGATACATCACATGATCACACTGACAGAACCACAGGCACATAGACACAGGCAACAGAGCATGCACAATGTCGGCACTAGTACAGTGTATATCCACCTTTCGCAGCAATGCAGGCTGCTATTCTCCCATGGAGACGATCGTAGAGATGCTGGATGTAGTCCTGTGGAACGGCTTGCCATGCCATTTCCACCTGGCGCCTCAGTTGGACCAGCGTTCGTGCTGGACGTGCAGACCGCGTGAGACGACGCTTCATCCAGTCCCAAACATGCTCAATGGGGGACAGATCCGGAGATCTTGCTGGCCAGGGTAGTTGACTTACACCTTCTAGAGCACGTTGGGTGGCACGGGATACATGCGGACGTGCATTGTCCTGTTGGAACAGCAAGTTCCCTTGCCGGTCTAGGAATGGTAGAACGATGGGTTCGACGACGGTTTGGATGTACTGTGCACTATTCAGTGTCCCCTCGACGATCACCAGTGGTGTACGGCCAGTGTAGGAGATCGCTCCCCACACCATGATGCCGGGTGTTGGCCCTGTGTGCCTCGGTCGTATGCAGTCCTGATTGTGGCGCTCACCTGCACGGCGCCAAACACGCATACGACCATCATTGGCACCAAGGCAGAAGCGACTCTCATCGCTGAAGACGACACGTCTCCATTCGTCCCTCCATTCACGCCTGTCGCGACACCACTGGAGGCGGGCTGCACGATGTTGGGGCGTGAGCGGAAGACGGCCTAACGGTGTGCGGGACCGTAGCCCAGCTTCATGGAGACGGTTGCGAATGGTCCTCGCCGATACCCCAGGAGCAACAGTGTCCCTAATTTGCTGGGAAGTGGCGGTGCGGTCCCCTACGGCACTGCGTAGGATCCTACGGTCTTGGCGTGCATCCGTGCGTCGCTGTGGTCCGGTCCCAGGTCGACGGGCACGTGCACCTTCTGCCGACCACTGGCGACAACATCGATGTACTGTGGAGACCTCACGCCCCACGTGTTGAGCAATTCGGCGGTACGTCCACCCGGCCTCCCGCATGCCCACTATACGCCCTCGCTCAAAGTCCGTCAACTGCACATACGGTTCACGTCCACGCTGTCGCGGCATGCTACCAGTGTTAAAGACTGCGATGGAGCTCCGTATGCCACGGCAAACTGGCTGACACTGACGGCGGCGGTGCACAAATGCTGCGCAGCTAGCGCCATTCGACGGCCAACACCGCGGTTCCTGGTGTGTCCGCTGTGCCGTGCGTGTGATCATTGCTTGTGCAGCCCTCTCGCAGTGTCCAGAGCAAGTATGGTGGGTCTGACACACCGGTGTCAATGTGTTCTTTTTTCCATTTCCAGGAGTGTATTTTGAAGACATGTTGCACAAGAATCAGTACCTGATAAACCCATACAGCCCCTCAGAACGCATCCGCATTTACTTAATCAAATTGCCTCAACATTTACGACATATTATTTTGGCAGGACGTTGCAAAGACGACACTGAAGCTTTTCAGGGACTGTTACAAGAATTGGACATTGACACTGACAATCGCGGGACGCGAAAACAGGAACACAACAATTACAGGTCACATCCGTCACAATTCCGAGATGACAGAAATAATAACTGGACACGACAAGGCTGTTCTTACAACGCAAATCGTGACCAAAACAGACACCACCCGTATGACAACCGTTGGCAGAGTAGTAATAATTACAGGGAAAGATCACCTCTCTGCGGTAATGACTATAACGGATACTATCAGAAAAACAGACAATATGGGAACCAAAATAATTATTATCAAGGGAGACAGAATAACTTCAGACGCAACGGTCCACTGCGCAGTTACGATTCCTGGAGACATTCTCCACCACATAACCGATAAAAAAGAAACTATGGAAACTACCGACATAACGACAGACCTGAATTTCATCAGAACTGTTGGGATTCAAACAGGGCAGGGCACTCTCGACAAGGTGAATTTGTACAAGTTAGATCTCCAAATCCCAATAACGACGCGCGCCAACGAAGAGACAGTAGGCAATTACTCACACCGCTGGCAGCCACAAAACGTACTTATGAAGCTGACGACGTAGCTGCCGTGGCTAGTAATTACGCAAAAATGGAAGACATTAGGGACATGTTACTCCAGGAACACGACATAAAACATAACAACATTGCATATCCTGTAATTCACATTATAGTAAATGACGTAAAATTTACGGCAGTACTTAACTCTGGCACTCCCATTTCAGTAATTAGTGAAACAGCCTTTAGCAAATACAACAAATCGAACGATTGCCCCACACTTCCGTTACGTAAGATTAAATGACAAGGGGCAATCGTTGGAAAAAGTGTAGATGTGCGCCAACAAACCAACTTTGAATTCTTTAGTCAAAGCCACAGTTTCTCTATGAACTTTCTTATTGTTCCATTATTGTCGACGGAAATTATATTGGGAGTAGATTTTTTGAATGAATACAAAGCAATCTTAAACTTTCACAATGCTGAAATAAGTTTAGAGAAATAAGGTAAGTCAACGGCTTTGAAATTTGAACACTGGTTCTCAAACCATGACGAGGAAATTAATCGGCTTTACCTCCTGTAAGACAACAGTTCGGAATTTTCGACACAACTTGACACTAACAATCACTCTGCAAGTATTGACAGGGATGAGTTAACTCAGAATAAAATTCAAACAATTGAGAATTGTAATGACACTGATAGGCAAGAACTTTTTGACATTTTACAAGCACATTCCACAGTTTTTACTTACAAAACAGGAACAATCAAGGGATTTCAAGACCAATTTCGTGTTCGTGAGCATACTAAATTTTGTGTTAGATCATACGTAATTCCGGCACATTATAGGGACCGTGTTAGAACAGAAATACAATCTATGCTTGACGAGGGACGTGTTGAGCCTGCAGTAGTCTCATACAACAATCCATTACATGTTGTTGAGAAGAAAAATCGATCGATCAGGCTTGTCTTACACTCTAGACAAATCAATACTATCATCATTCCTGAAACAGATAGGCCGCAAACATTGGAAGAACTTCTTCAAAATTTTAATGGCGTAAAAGTGTTGTCTTCCATTGATCTCAGATCCAGCTTTTATCAAATCGAACTTCATCCAGAATGTAGAAAATACACAGCTTTTCTATGTTTCGGCGTTTGTTATCAATTTCGGAAACTTCCTTTTGGTTTGAACATTTCTTCGGCAGCATTCATTCGTGGGCTAAATTCCATATTACCTGAGTTCTTAAAATGTCACATCACCTTATATGTGGACGATATTCTAATAACAGAAGCCTCATGGGAACGATATAATCGCATCCTCAACAGTGTGTTACGTATTTTTGCAGAATCTGGAATTACAGTTAACTTGGAAAAGTCTGAAATCGGTAAGACAAAGGTGAAGTTTTTGGGACACATTATTTCTTCTGAAGGCATTCAGCAGGGTCCTGAAAAGTTAGAAGCAATAAGAGCCATTCTAGTTCCTTCACAAAAAAAACAAGTCCGCAGTTTTCTAGATCTCGTATATTTTTACTGTCGTTTTCTGAATATGCAAATTCTAGTTACACCAAAACTTTGTTCTCTCACTGGAAAAAATACTGTTTGGGACTGGGACGAACAGGCACAGTTGGAATTCAATTCTTTGAAAGAAGCGCTACTTAACGCGCGAATACTAGCTCATCCAGATCTGTGACAAGATTTGTGCCTTAGCACGGATTCTTCTAAAGTCGGTCTTGGTGCCCATTTATTTCAAGAAGCCACAGAAAATGACACACTGTTCAGAAAACCGTTGCTTTTGCTAGCCGAGTGCTAACAAAATCTGAAAAAAATTATTCTGTTACTGAATTAGAAGCTTTAGCTATCGTTTGGGCATTTAAGAAATTCCGTTTCTTTCTTTCTGGTAAGCACGTAAAAGTATACAGTGATCATCGTGCATTACAATTTCTTATGTCTTCAAAATTAAATCATGACAGGTTAAAACGTTGGGCATTGTTTCTCCAAGAATTCCACTTCACAACAGTCTACATTCCCGGCAAGGAGAACATTGTTGCGGACTGTCACACGCACCGGCTGGGCATGAGAAAAGTAACACAGAAGGCAACCTCGAGAAAAATTTCACTATTCTTTACATTCAGAAAGTCGCCTTTGAAAACTTCATCACATCTTTAAAGGACATTGCTCATGAACAAGATAAAGATCCGATTTAGAAAGACATCAAAAGTAAATCGCATGAAAAGACACACACACAGATTCGGCATTATTATCTCGTTAGAAACAACATACTCTTCAAACGCTGCACTGTTGATGACAAGCCATGGGTACTTCGCATTCCTGATGATTCTGTTAATAAGTTCATCTGATACATTCATTTCAGCTACGCACATTTTGTGCCAAGAAAATGTTATCATATTCTTCGGACGATTTGTTATTTTAACAATATGGAAAAGAGAATTCGAAGTGTAGTGTTGGCAGAAGAGCCAACACTGTTTTTCTAGAGGAGGCCGAAATGCACGCGTTTAATTACACGCTGACTAGCGTGAGGTCTGGAACAGGACAATATCTTGCGAATTGCAAATAAAGTACGTAGTTGATATAATACTTAACTTTAATCCACAATTGTAGAACATCTCTCGTTACGGTACATGCTTCACAATATTAATTATCAATTGAATACGGCGCCTTGCTAGATCGTAGCAAATGTAGCTGAAGGCTATGCTAACTATCGTCTCGGCAAATAAGAGCGTATTTGTCAGTGAACCATTGCTATGAACGTCGGCTGTACAACTGGGGCGAGTGCTCGTACGTCTCTCTAGACCTGCCGTGTGGTGGCGCTCGGTCTGCTATCACTGACAGTGGCGACACGCGGGTCCGACGTATACTAATGGACCGCGGCCGATTTAAAGGCTACCACCTAGCAAGTGTGGTGTCTGGCGGTGACACCACACGAAGAGTATTGTCTATTTGTAAACTTTGCCAAAAAGATAAACCATCTACCATCTCACATCGTCCTCTGTTCTTTCCTATCATTCCTTCTAAATTAAAAGAATTTGCTGCTGTTGATCTCTTGGGACCCCTTGTCAGAACATTGAATGGATTTTTGTACGTTCTAGTAGCTGTTGAACTTACTTCAAAATTTGTTTCTTTCACACCGTTACGTAAAGGCACTGGACGGTCTGTATCCAACGCCTTTGTTAAAAATTTCTTACGTGAAGTTGGACACGTTAGTAAAGTCATTTCAGATAACGGACCGCAATTCAGATCTGCTGTTTGGTCACACATGCTTCGGAATCATAAAATCAAACCCGTTTGTATTTAATTGAACTTACCACATTGTAACCCGTCTGAATGGATTATGAAAGAAATCAACAAGCTTTGCAGACTTTATTGTCACAGAAAGCATCAGTATTGGGACAGATATTTACACTTATTTCAAATCGTGCTGAATGAAATGCCTCATGACTCCACTGCTTTACCACCTATTCTTGTACTGAAAAATGAAGAACCACCGTACAGAATCAGAGAGCTTGTACCTTTTCCGAATACACGTAAACTTCGACATAAAGACATAATTGATTTGGCTATTAAAAATATAAATTCTGCTTCGGACAAAAGGAGAAAACTACACGGTAAAGCAAATGCAAAAAAACTATATATTGCTCAGAAAGTTCTCATTAAAGCTCATTCATTTTCACATAAGAAGAAACACTTGAGTCACAAATTCTTTCTGATTTACAATGGACCTTACAGGATCTGACGTATACCACATAATAATTGCGTTGAAGTTGAAACTCTGCATACTAGGAAGAGTAATGGATTGCACCACATTTCACATGTAAAACCGTTTATTGAGAGATAATCTACTTTTTAACTTAGTCTTTGCCATAAAATTTTTCACTTCACGTTACTAGTACGCTTTGTCACACTTAGAAACTGTTAACATACAACAATGTTTGAAGTTAACTATCCAGTCAAGAGCATAGAGAACTTATTTACACAGTAATTACGAATGCATTGTTATAGTGAACATACGACACAGTGTTACTGTGTGTACATTCTTAGTTGTTCGTTGCACGATTACGTAGCGACTATAAGGCTTATGTATTGGGACATATACTGCTAATGAGATTTTAATGCAACATTTTGGTTTACTTGAAAAGGCATTCTTTATTTAAATTACTTTCTGTGAGATTACAGATGACTTAGTATTTGGTTTGTTTGACAGCTACACGATTATATCACAATGCTACTAATGTGTGACACAATTTACATTATTGCTTTTGCGCTGTATCTGTTTTATATCTACACAGTTTTTCTGAATTCTTCTGGAAGGTAAAACATGTTTTAGAGTAACTTTTGTGGTATAGCTACAATGAGACAGCCTTTTCTGTAGCACAACAATACGTTACAGTAAAGTACTTTCCTGATAACGGTAAAGTACGTAATAACTACGTTATCTATACACATTGCATTTCACTTTTGTTTATTACGAGGTAAGTACCTTGACTTCTACAGAACTTCGCTTAGCGACGACGATAATTACGACACTTGGCACATTTTTTACCCTTAAGTAATGACAGAGATTATCTTACAACAAGACGCACAGTTTAGCGCTACCGTACACGTATTTGAGTGATTAATTTTGTACATAAAACATTTATTTTTAAAGATTTTTGAATTACAAAGACACAAAGGTTCTCTATGATACATTTCATTCCATTACTGTAATCTGTAACACCGGAGGGTATAATTACATTAATCCTCAGGGGGTACACGCCTACTTTGTGTACTAAGCGTGCGGCAAGCGCTAGGAGCCCTAGCTAATATGATATTTGCTTATACAACTTTACACATCAGTCTCATATTTCTCTAACACAGAATTACACTGCTATCTGATCATTTAACTGAGAGAGACAAACATTTTCTTTTACTTCGTCTGTGACACATGTTTACGCAATTACACAGTTGGATAACTTCACACTTACGAAATTGTATTTTGTCTGTACCTTGTGAACTGTTCATATCGTTTCAGAACCATTGTGATACTATGAGAGCTTTGAATGTCGTATTTGGTAAGGGATCATGATTTTTGAAGTGCGTTTGAGGTAGATGACTTTATTGAAGGTTTTGAAATTATTGAAAGAAGCTGCCACGATTTTGAAATGTGATTGATCTGTTATGATGTTATTATTACAAGAACGATGTTTGTTATGCTTTTGAGGTATGTTTATGATAAATAAGCTGATGCAATATGAGGAATGTGATTATGTGTGTATATGTATATGAATAATGAATATAAGTTAGGGACTCTGGTTTGCGAAAAAGGATGTTGGATACCAAGAATCGTACTTTAAGAGTTAAGACATGTGTGTCCATGAGTGAATGTATCACAACACTGCTATTCATGAGATTTCATTTCTACGCACTTCTACAGTAATTTTTTGACCTGTGAATTTTTTTTTTTATATGAGACTGTTACTGTAGCAGAAACTGCTGTTGTAAATATTTCGGTAAGAAAGCTAAGCGACATTGACGTAATGTGCTGTAAACGTCCAGCTATGCGACAGTCACCTGGAAAAAAAAGCCGTGCCTTTCAGAGGCACAAAAAAAGGAGAGGCCATTAACATTGCTATTGACATTTCTTTGTAGAACGCATCGCAAATACGACACGCTCATACTTGAAAACATATGATTACACTTTGGAGCTCGCAATTTCTGATATTTACTGAAATGCCTAATGAAATGATGCGAAACATTTTACGTATATTGTCTTGCTAGTTGAGAGATTTTTTACTGCCTTATGAAATGCCATATGGCTAGTGAATGACGTTTCGTGCCGTGCTTTATGTATATATTTGTTCATTTTGTTTAATATCTAGATTCTAGCTGCACTGCAGGATTGGTTAATATAAAATTTAATAGATGTACTACTAGAAATGTTTTCTGTCTACAGACCCAGTATATAATAATTTTATGATCTACTTTCTTAAAAGAAAAGGGAGCACAAATAGATATTTCCCTTCACAGGAATTGCATACATAATCTTTTCAACGATTTGGTAACTTGTTTTGTCAGAGTAAGTTTTTGTGATGCATCGTTCTAGTGCTAAGATCTGACATAGGTATTAGACATTTCCTACCTTTACTGTAATATTCTTTCTGCTTGAGCTTTATCATGTTTAGGTTTAAGTCATTGCATTTGTCACTTTGTATTACGCTGCTAAGCCAGTTTTACTACAGATTTATTTTTCTTGTTGCTGCTCATTGGCTCATATTAGTTGTAATATTGCATTTGCTTGCTAATTTAGATATACTGCTGCTTGCTTTGCCAATTCACTTTCTTTTCATTGCTGTTTGTGTCAATTGTTTTCTGCTGCTGCATTGCCTCGTCCCTTAGTTTATACATCTGAGCTCAGTAGATTTAAGTTAGCTTAAGATGGGGTAGGCTATATAAAAGAATGAGTTGTGATGTATTGGAAGAAATGCGTTGAGAAGTTATATGAAAAAGATTTGAGCCAAAATGAGTATTGTAAAATGAGAAATAATTATTTTGAAAGAGGATATAAACCAAATAGTAGGGTTTAGGGACAATGGGTATAGATAGGACTTTTTGGGAGTAATGATGAACTAAAGGAGATCTCTAAGAAGTAAAGAAAGTTTTGTTTGCAAATCAAACACTATAAATACTGCAGTAAGATAAACCCTGTCCTTTCCTTTTGTGTTATTCTACTATGTGTTTGTGTACCCTTGTGTATTTGTGTTCTTCCTGTCTTTATGGGTTTAATTGATAAGAGTTATGTCGTAGAATTTTTCGAATACTATGATATTTACTTCGCAAATGTCATAATTACTGTAACACTGATGTATATGTTTATTTCTATTCTTTTGTAAAGACCATGTTACTACAAATGTTATGCTCTTGAATGACGTATTTTGTACCTTTCTAATCGTATTCTTATGTTATAAATTTATAATTGTGTAGACGCCAGTTGTTCAAATTAAGTTTCATTTCACTGCACACATTTCCATTGGTCATAGTATATGCACAATATGTGATAAGTTAAAAAAATGGACTGTTAATGTTTGCATGTGTGTTGATAATTCAGCAAGGGACTGGTTAACACCATTGCAGGTTTTAAGGACATTTCAAAAAAAAAAAAAAAATGTAATTGCACAAGTGGTGGTTAATAGACTATTCAATGGTGATTGTGCACCCGCACAGTCGCAACAGATGGCTGCTGGCCGTATCTACAAGGACTGCAGTGGGTCTGCACCTTATGGCCCACCAATACCATAGTCTCCACCAGAACTACAGTGGTTCTGCTCTGTGATGACCTACCTACCCATATTCTTCAAAACTTCGACTGACTCTGCTGTGGGTTTTCTCCGCTGTGGCCCATTACCTGTCTGCCTGTCAAGAGTCAGCACTGTCTTTCCGTTGGAAGGACAACACTACTTCTTCAAGACTGCGTGAAAATCCACTACTTCCATGTTCATTTTCGTATACTGATCAGGACTGTCTTTATGGACTGTGCGAAAATTTTTGCTTTTGACCAACATTGTATCAATAGGTGTGGGCATTTGATATATTTTTCTGCGACAGGGAAGTGCACTTTCGCCTTTATTGTTTATTATTGTTATGGATGAAATCCTACAGCAAGTATCAGATGCAATTGGAGATCATAAAATGAAAGCAGTGCTTTTTGCCGATGACCTGATGTTATGGGGAAATTGCGAGAAGGAGGTGCAAGAGCAGTTAGATGTATGGAAGGCAACGGCAGCACAATATGTAATGCATTTCTCTGCAAAGAAAAGTGAAATAATTGTCACAACAAGGAAGAAGAATAGGCCAAATGTGGATATAACTTGTGGAGGGGAAAAACTACAAGTGGTAGAGAACTTCAAGTATCTGGGAAGCATGATTGAAAGTAAGGGGGGAAACGCAATGGAAATAAATGAAAGGTGCAGAAAAGCAGGGCAGTTCTTCAAATGCATTAGGGGGCTTATTTGGAGCAAGGAGGTGCCACAGAAATCCAAGGGAATTATATACCGAACCTACTTTGTCCCCATATTGGCATACGGAAGTGAGACATGGGTAATGCACAAAAGCGACAAAAGTAGAATACAAGCTAGTGAAATGAAGTTCCAGAGGAGCAGGTTGAGTGTAACAAGACGAGACAGATTGCGAAATGTGTATGTGAGGGAAAGACTAAAGGAGGAACCAGTACAGGACAGGATAGAAAAATCAAGACTGCAGTGGTATGGACACATGAAGAGAATGGATGAGGGAAGAATTCCAAAAAGGATGTTTGATCTGCAACTGGAGGGGAAGAGGCCCAGGGGAAGACCAAGAGATAGATGGGTGAAGGGAGTGAAGGAATGTGTGACGAGAAGAGGAGAGAACTGGACGAAGGTGGAAGAGGGGGAATGGTGGAAAGACAGAACACGATGGAGAGGCTTGTGTTCCCGACAGACCCAGCCAGTGGCTGGAAACTGTCCAAGATGATGATGATGAGTGGATGTGAACAGCACGTGGCGTTGCGCAGTTGGAGGTGAGCCGCCAGCAGTGGTGGATGTGGGGAGAGAGATGGCAGAATTTTGAGAGAGGACCACATAAGCTAAAAATCATGTCTATTAATGCGTTTGTCCTCAGTGTTTCCTTTTGTATCTATATATTTGTGTTATCTACGTTCCAGTATATTACCTTGTAATAACGTCATGAATAACGACTACAACAAAAAGAATATTTTTTATGTTCTGGACTAATTTATATTGATTCACTTTTACGATGTTCGTCTTTTTAACCCATCTCAAGGTTCCAACTGACTGTGCAACAGCAAATACAGGATGGTGAAATTAAAATTGGCCCGGAAAACATTTACAGTAAGACTGATGTGGACGTGATGCTTGTTAATGAACGTTAGAACTGCCCGCCGCAAAAAAAAATGGTAACAACCATTATTTCGGTAGTTCTTGCGTTCTGACAGTTGTTGCTAAGTGGAATATAATCAGAGCATTTGCATCCTTTGTTCCTTATTTCATCAGAGGACCATGGTTCAGCCTGTCAGAGTTTGTGAATTCACAGAACACATTCCATTGTCCATTAGAAAATCCCCATCAGTACAATGAAGAGCCGTTGCCAAATCTCAAGTACGATGTTTCGTGCACAATGTCTGGTGTCCGCGTCGTAACATCATTTTTGGATCGAACTGCTACTGCTAGCTATTATGTCCAGAAACTGGCTAATCCGTATGTGGATCAAGTCGGAGATGAAGAACTACTGTACGGGTATTTTTAGCAAGGCAGAGCAACGGCACACACCGCCTTGAGAAGCTTCTGGCGTTCAGTGAGGTGATGTTCCGAGAGGAGAAGACACTTAGCAGGAGCAGTGCGATCCTGAGCTACGAAACGCAGTTCTGAGTGCAAGAAAATTTTACAACGGCAACGCCCATACCAGTGTTAGGCCGAAACCTTCGCAGTGGGACATTCAGTGGACACAATGAGACGCCGGAGAAACTACACTGACTGCCAGCAAAAGCCACCCGTGTCCCTGCTTTTAACGACGACCCTTCAGAAAGCTGTTCTACAGGAACACGGCTGGAGATGGCTGATAAACGTCCAGAGAAATCCAAATCAGACCACTGATGAGCCACTGTGGCCACCTGCATAAAAACCCACGTGGAGAGAAGCTGTTTATCGCACTATTACGTAGGAGAAGTTAAACTCTGCTCTACGAAAGAAACAATGCCTGTGATAGGCAACAGAAACTCAAGTGGATGGAGTTATAACAAGTACGAATGCTCTGATTGGCCAGAAAGAACAAGCGTGGCCACCAGCTTTGATATAGACAAAGTGCAGGCAGAGAAATTCGCTCTTTGTTTTGCAGCAAATCGTCGAGTGTTTGAGCAAGGCGACTCGCTCAGCGCTGAGACTATTGCGAGGGTAATTATATGAACACTTCTTCACAGGCTCATCTTTACTCGTAAGGAGTTAAACTGCAAAGTCTCCTAGTACACACAATTGGACCGAACACTGACATTTAACACTTGCGAGCGATTTGAGGGCAACGACGTATGCGCTGTTCCAGCCAAATAGCGTGTACCATGCCAGTTAACTTAGCTAGGGAACAACTAGGAGTCTCGGCTTCACCAAAGACGCAGGAAATGTATCAGTCTGGTGTTTAACAGTCGAGAGAGATTTAGAATAGATTCTCAGGTTCACAGCTCGTGCCGACAGCAGCCACTGCCGCCACCGGCGAAAGGTAAACATGCGCGCTCGCGCTACGCCAGCAAATGATATGCAGTTGACACTCAAAACTGAGATCGTATCCGTCTCTCGTATTTCTTTGTACATTCATCCATGACCTGTCGTTAACCATATTCTTGATTGTCGGGATTAATTGAAGCAGAAATGCGAGATATCCGATTTAACGAAAAGAATTATACTCTGAAGTTATTGAATTGTTTTAATTCTGGACTTCTTTCTGATTGCTGTTTATCGACACTCCATCCATTTTCGTTTTTTTATTATGCATTTTAACTTAATTGACATCTCAGGCCCCAACCGTATTTAGTTTCTTTGTATTTTATCGACCCCAGATATGGTCATCAACCATCTTGCTATTAAAGAACCTTAGAATAGTTAGAAATTCGCTTCACAGTTGTGAACACCCAATATCAATATTTTACTATCCTGTACATGTCATAATGATGATTACTATGTCATAAAGTCATACTTAGAGTAAAAAAGAAACTTTATAATGAAAATCGGTGTGTGTGAAATCTTATGGGACTTAACTGCTAAGGTCATCAGTCCCTAAGCTTACACACTACATAATCTAAATTATCCTAAGGACAAACACACACACCCATGGCCGAGGGAGGACTCGAACCTCCGCCGGGACCAGCCGCAGAGTCCATGACTGCAGGGCTTTAGACCGCTCGGCTAATCCCACGCGGCGGGGCGAAAATCTAAGATTTTCATTTTTGTGAACGTATAGTTACGCCTGAACCCGTACCCTAATTTGTGTTAGCGATGAAGTTTCCTTAACAGGGAGTGTAGTGGAACTGGCGTTCAGATCATGGTCTGATTACATCACTGTTAATACTGCTGCACTCTTCTGAGCTCTGCATGCGTGAGATGGTCTCTTCCTACCTTGCAGGCCGTAGATTCAACTATAATTCCCCCAAAAACTCACAGAGTGTCCTTGCACTGTGGTAGGAAGGTAGAGCAGGACCAGTCTCACACACGTTAGACTTGTGCCAAGTTATCACCATATAAAGTCTTCAGGCCTTTCTATCTATTGATCGTTTCCAGCAGAACATTCGATAAATTCTGTTTTCCATTTTGATCATTTTAATCCTCCATATGTTTCGTGTTTGATGATCCAGGTTGGATGTGCACATCTGTGTAGTACCAAGCACCACAAGGGCCTTGAGTAGATTCTGTTTCCTCCTAGAAGACTGACTGCTCGATAAATTCCCATCTCACTGACAAGGGAAGAGTTCCAGACGCAAATAAATGCTCTTGAGTAAGCTTGATGGGTATGAAGGGTCAGAATAATGCAATACATATTTTTTCGGTTTTACCCAATTGTCCCTTTTAAGGGGGAAACCACACACGAAAAGATAATTTGGCATATTTGGTTTATAGGGAATAACTTCGAAACCATCATGTATAACAAATTTGTTTCACATAAGTTTTGAAATTAATTAAACGTTCTTGAAAACTGTATAATGAACTGTCGTAATAATTGTAAATGTCGGAAAGTAATCCATCATCATCAGTTTATACTGGAAAATAAAAACTTTTGTTACAACATGAATTAAAGAAGCTTTCCCTTAACATCCATTCATGTGTAATAAAGACAGTTTCAGAAATAACGATTTTGGTTAAATAATCTGTATACAGTGGGCTGTTGGAGTATTTTCAACATTCCTAATTAAAATGTCTAAGGTTTCAATATTATTCTAATAGTTTATTATACTTATTTTTGTTTTATGTTTTAAATTGTGATTTCATGTTTTGCACTCCAGTTTTTTTTATTTTACAATTTCACATAATTTATACGCATTTTGTTAACTTCAAATAATGAGTAACTTATTATTATGAAACAAAATCATTGCAACAATAATAAGCTGTAATGAAGTACTTAAAACGTAACGTTTTTTTACACACCGTGCACATAAAATGAACGAAATTTCTTCACATAAAATGCACGATAGGCAACACAACATAAAATTCAGTAGGATTCGAAATTGTGCAGGGTGATCCTTTGAATGTCTAGATTTGTCCCAAGCACATTTTAGTACGGTGGAAAATCCTTGCGAAGAGAATTGATTATGTATTAGTGACCGCAGCTTGATTGTATTGTTTCGGGAGTGGAGAATGGCACCATAATGATTCAGCAGAGCTAGAGCTGAAAATCTTCTAACAAAGATCTTCGAGCACTGTGTCCTATGGCAGTATCTCTTCCATTGAGCCTTTTGGTATCATCAGGTGAACAACCTCGTTGTCCTCAGGTGCTACGCTCAGAATGGTTTTTACACATTGATCACCTCCCTTTCCACAGTTCTAAAAAAATAATGGAGAGTTTGGACCGCGAACTGAAGAATCTCATTTTGAAACCCGGAACGTTCTTGATACAGTATCGTCTGACGTCTGACCACGTCAAAAGATATTGATACAAGTTTTCTTTTCCCAGTGTGGAAGATGAGAAAAATCTTCAGATCTATTCCTGTTCAATCAAAATTATGTCAATTTCTACCTGAGGAACTATATAATCAAGCTCCAGTTTCTAGTATGTAATCAATTCTTTTCGCTACGCATTGCCAATGTACTGAAATATCCCTGATACAAATCAGGATATTTAGAGAATCGTCACTACAGTCTGAGAGTGCTGCTGAATTGTGTTTTCCATTATGTTGTCAGTCGTATGTACTATATGAAGAAATTTTGTTCTTTTTATTTACAAGGCAAAAAAAAGTTATGTGTTAAGCATTTATTTACAAAATATCGGTATTGCAATGATTTTGTGTAACTGTAATGAATTACTTATTACTTATAATTCATGAAATACACTTATATGAAATGGTAAACTAAAAAAGAATAAACCATGAATGTAAACCGTAAAATAACGATTTAAAACATACAACAAAATACATAGTTAGAATAACAACGAAAGTTTAGATGTTTTGAGTAGGTAATATTCCAACAACACACTGCGTACAGAATATTTACAAAAATGGTATTTCTGAAACCAACTCCATTGCATATGGATGAGTGTGACAAGAAAGCTATTTTAAATTATGCTATAACAAAGGTATTCAATTTTCAGGATGGATTAATTGTGTTAGGTACTTTGCAAAATTTCAGTTTATTATGAAAGTTGATCACATAGTTTTCAGTAACGTTAATTACATTTCAGCTTTTATATGAAACACATTTTATATATATCATGGTTTCGAAGATATTCCCTCTGAACCTAATATAACAAATTGTCTTTTACACCTTAAAAGTGAAACTGGGCAAAAACAAAAAAAAGTATTGCATTATATTGACGTGCCTACGATACATACCCGCCAAGTTTCATCAATGTTTGTTTATGCCTGCTAGTGTTCTGTTGTGAGTGGAATGTATAAATGAAGGCCCATAGACTGCAAATGGTTATAATATGTTGGGATTTCTTTAAGTTATTTAACCTTTATTAAATATGGTGCACTTAGATCTTTGTCCCTCTGAAACCCTCCTCCAATCGAAGTGCATGCTGGTACGTAAATAGTATGTAATTTCCTCCTGTAGCTTTCAGCTGTGCAAATGATTGTGTGATGGGTGACCGAGAGCTTATTACTTTTACTAAATTATTCATATCTCTCAAAGAACCTGTACTGACGCAAAATACAAAGACTGCTTAGTGAAAACCCCCATTTCATCTGAAAGAACAATAGTGATAAGATTTGTCTCCTGTTTGCTCTAAGAGATAAACACTTGCCTGCTATTAAAAGTCTGTTTCATAGAATATGGTTCATTTTCCTTCTTTGCTCCATACTTATTCCGTCGAATTCCCATCTTCCCTGTGAAATCTCCGTTCTGCTTATTAAATGTGTGATAAAAGTATAATGAAACCTGTTCCCTGTACGATCACGCCGAAATCTCCATATTAATTTCCACTGCGCGTTCAGTTAATTTACAGGGTCAATAAACTAAATTTTCATTGAGACTTCACATGATATTGTACACTGTGGGGCTGCAGTTCATAAATGCTATTTCCCACCATTGCAGAAGCTGCAAAACTCTAAAGAATTTCTTAATATATGGCGCAAGTAGTGTCCCAGAAAATAATGTCTAACAGTATGAGTAAGAGTCAAGAGTAGGAATAAAAATTTAACAAAGAATAGGGCTTTTTTCAGTCTATGATCCTCCCACGTAAATGACGTTTTTAAACACGAAATTTAAAACTTCACGTTCCACTTCTGTCTTCTGTTGCCACATTGGACAGGTTGTTGAGTGACAAACGACCGCACTCCTTCTCAGTAGACATCACTCTGTTGGGCATTTTCTACTTCTATTATTACTTCACATGCCCTCCCAGGTACTATACCTACATTAACACACTTCCATCCATTAGAAGTCAGTTTATATGTAGTCGTACACAGCACGGACTAGCTGCTGTGTCTTATAGAAACACACACAGTTCCACCCTCCCCCCCCTTCTAACCCTCATCACTCTGGGAGGGATGGTGGTGGTAGAAACAGTTAGTGCCCACTCCCGCTATTAAACATCACATAGCGGTGCTCTCAAAATTGTTTAAATGATGGTGGTGGGTACCATCTGGTGGCAGCAACAGCTTAAACATTGGGGGCTCAATTGAGCTCTTACGGTAAATGCTCGCAAGTGTTTAAGGTGCACTCCACATTAAATGTGCTGAAATTCGTGGAAAACAGATAAAATTTTAGAAAGTTACACATGACATGATTCGAACCCAGAACCTTTCGCTTGCACTGCCTAAGATAAGATTTGCCATCTCGGCATGGAAGTGGGGAGAAGGGGAGGAGTGGAGGTAACGATGTCATAGTGGGTGAGGGAGTAGAGGAAAGGATGGGCGCAGCGTGGGGTGGGGGTGTAGTTACAATGTTATCTTGAAATCCGTAATATACACTCCTGGAAATGGAAAAAAGAACACATTGACACCGGTGTGTCAGACCCACCAGACTTGCTCCGGACACTGCGAGAGGGCTGTACAAGCAATGATCACACGCACGGCACAGCGGACACACCAGGAACCGCGGTGTTGGCCGTCGAATGGCGCTAGCTGCGCAGCATTTGTGCACCGCCGCCGTCAGTGTCAGCCAGTTTGCCGTGGCATACGGAGCTCCATCGCAGTCTTTAACACTGGTAGCATGCCGCGACAGCGTGGACGTGAACCGTATGTGCAGTTGACGGACTTTGAGCGAGGGCGTATAGTGGGCATGCGGGAGGCCGGGTGGACGTACCGCCGAATTGCTCAACACGTGGGGCGTGAGGTCTCCACAGTACATCGATGTTGTCGCCAGTGGTCGGCGGAAGGTGCACGTGCCCGTCGACCTGGGACCGGACCGCAGCGACGCACGGATGCACGCCAAGACCGTAGGATCCTACGCAGTGCCGTAGGGGACCGCACCGCCACTTCCCAGCAAATTAGGGACACCGTTGCTCCTGGGGTATCGGCGAGGACCATTCGCAACCGTCTCCATGAAGCTGGGCTACGGCCCCGCACACCGTTAGGCCGTCTTCCGCTCACGCCCCAACATCGTGCAGCCCGCCTCCAGTGGTGTCGCGACAGGCGTGAATGGAGGGACGAATGGAGACGTGTCGTCTTCAGCGATGAGAGTCGCTTCTGCCTTGGTGCCAATGATGGTCGTATGCGTGTTTGGCGCCGTGCAGGTGAGCGCCACAATCGGGACTGCATACGACCGAGGCACACAGGGCCAACACCCGGCATCATGGTGCGGGGAGCGATCTCCTACACTGGCCGTACACCACTGGTGATCGTCGAGGGGACACTGAATAGTGCACGGTACATCCAAACCGTCATCGAACCCATCGTTCTACCATTCCTAGACCGGCAAGGGAACTTGCTGTTCCAACAGGACAATGCACGTCCGCATGTATCCCGTGCCACCCAACGTGTTCTAGAAGGTGTAAGTCAACTACCCTGGCCAGCAAGATCTCCGGATCTGTCCCCCATTGAGCATGTTTGGGACTGGATGAAGCGTCGTCTCACGCGGTCTGCACGTCCAGCACGAACGCTGGTCCAACTGAGGCGCCAGGTGGAAATGGCATGGCAAGCCGTTCCACAGGACTACATCCAGCATCTCTACGATCGTCTCCATGGGAGAATAGCAGCCTGTATTGCTGCGAAAGGTGGATATACACTGTACTAGTGCCGACATTGTGCATGCTCTGTTGCCTGTGTCTATGTGCCTGTGGTTCTGTCAGTGTGATCATGTGATGTATCTGACCCCAGGAATGTGTCAATAAAGTTTCCCCTTCCTGGGACAATGAATTCGCGGTGTTCTTATTTCAATTTCCAGGAGTGTAGTATCATAGATGGTCTCCCAAGTGCACCAGTTTCGGCTTTCACCCACTAATCACATTTTCCCTGTTAGGGGTCCATAAAGGTTTTGTTCCTACTAATGTTAAGGTATGGTGTAGAAACTGTCATGTTGTTAATATTGTCTTAGAGATGTTAATGAAAATATCCTCCTGTGACATTAATGCACAATTATCATCTGTGTGCTAGTGGTTGTCTAACAATCCCAAAACAACGAGGAGTTTAACGAATGGTGGCTGCAGCTTTAGCCAAACGGGGAACCGGCTCTGCTTGAGTGTCTGTCGGTGTCACCTACTGCAAACATTTCATCTCCGCCTACAAAAGGGAATCCGTAGAAGGACAGAAACGTATTAGAACCATATTCATCACACACCAGTTAGAACAACGTCTCTGAACATTATTAGTGGGGAACCGGTGCATCTATGACTTGTTTCTCACTTAGAAAGTATTTTCTTATCTTTTCTAAAAACTCTAAAATTTGAGTAAGTAAGTTTTTACACCCAGTATAAACAATTAATTAGATAAAGGTCAGTAGTACTCTAAGGTTATTCTCTGGTATGTTTTGGTCCACACATTAAAGTATCATCGCTTCATTATTGTAGGAATATGCAAAACGACTTGGATGGTGTTTGCATATCGTGCGTTAAATGACAGCGCTCCTTAAATGAAGATAAATAGAAGACTATGCCGATAAAAAATATAACATGCCCAATGATTAAGTTATTAGAAACCTCAGAGGCTCGCATCAAGAATCAACTGGTTATCCTACGAAGCGATGTCAAATGAAACAAACACACGAAATAAATGTGAAAGAGACCGAATGAAACCTTAGAGATGTTCCCATGTTTAGAAGCCTTATGAAGGTGTGAAGGAATTCAGAGACTCGCTGCTAGTTTGGCAACAGATCCGTACAGCCCCTAACGAAGTTCTAACTGAGATTCTCGGAAATCTTAATTCACAGTATTTGTTAGAAACGCAGCACTGTTCACGCTAAACCTGTCGGATCATCAGAGAACCAGTAATCTAGCAACACCGTGCAGGTATTCCGCTACCTCCATCTTAAATTTCTGAGGTAGGCAACGATACGACAGCAGAGATCAGTGCAGATTATAGTCTGCAGTTGTTGTTCTCTCTCACTAAAATCAAACAGAACAGAAATGACAGGGCGAGTCTAATATTGCTGTAACGTGCCCTCCGCCATGCACTGAACTGTGACCTGTTGTGTGTGTAAAGTAAATGCAGGTCCATCTTTCGGCTTCACATTCCTCGACTCTCAAAACGGAGTATTCCTTCTACCTTATGGTCTTTCTCCAACGAGACATTACAGTGCTTAAGGTACTACACCCGCATTCGTAATCAGTGGTGTTCAGATCTGCATGCGGCCACACACCTTATGGTTTTCAACGTTTTCTGTCAATCAGTTGGGGTGAATGCCCTGATGCTGGTCACTGAGTGATTTTGAAACCTTTATAGCCGTGTCTGAGGCTCCTAGTAACTTCTAAAATAGTTGTAATAGCAAATCGGTACAAAAGTTTGCTCCTGTAAATATTGCCTGCTTCCATAATAAATAAACAGACTTATTTACGTGCGAATGTGAGTGGTCACGTTGTTTCTAATTACGAGTCCATCATCCTTACAAAGATGAGCCAAACAGTTATATTAACGGAGGCCAAATATAATCTTTGCCACATGAAGGCATAGTAATAGTAATCTTTGGCAGAACTTCCCTCCAGTCGACAAGTAAGACGTTGGCAGTAGGTGTTAAAGGAGAGACGAGGACGCATCAGCCTTCACTAAAACTTTGAGTTTCTTTGCGGTAAGTTCTGTAGGTTTAGCAAAGGAATTCCGTTTAATTTTGTGATTGAATATAAAGTTAATGCCGAAAAATTCATAAAATGTTATTTTAAAAGTTTTGTGCAATGTTAGGAAATCGTAGTAGCGAAAAAAGTGTGATGTGGATTGCTTTCCCTTCAGAGCCTGGTGATATAAGCATCGGTAGCTGCTTTCGTAAAAATTATTTTAACCTACTATAATTCTCTTGTTGCGAAGTATTATAGTATACTGGCGTAAATTTTTAGTAAGGTGATAGCCTGACGCTCTTCATCTAGGGAAATTTGTGGGCGTGGGAAAGGCAAAGTGCAATGCCCCATTCAAAGAGATCTGTTTTCTGTTGAAAGCTATGCGTTCTCATAGAGAATGGAAATCGTGTGTTGTGGTACTTCCCAAAGATTATACAGCAACAAAATCAAATAGTGCATATTTGTTGCCCCTGGAACGTTAACTGAAGTGTTACAGTAAAGTAAATTACTGTTAAATGTTTTTAATTGCTTGCTGTGTATATTCATCTTGTGGATAATTGAACAGTTTGGATAATTGAACAGCATTCCTAGTCCCTTCGGGACATGTGGAAGTCTTGTAGCTTAATGCTGTAAGCAGGGCTGCGTAAGTAACAATTTCACTAAAGTAGCATTAATTACGAACAGCTTTGGGCCTGTTCTGTTTACAGGCATTGAGATTGTGGGCGGTCGAACTCTCATCTCGCTCCTACCTTTTACATGTTTTTATAACTGTTCAACATGTCATTAGACGGATGACAATGCTCAGATGGTATGTTCAATCCTCATAATGTGGAAATGCAAATGACCGTAATACTCAATGTGGGTGGAACCGACGCTACACTCGCAGTGATATGTTCGGCGATGTACTTGTCTTTCCAAAAGACGTTTATGTGGCAGTAGGTGACAGTTCGCTTACTGAATTTGTGGTGCAGCACTGTCGACCGAAATCCTTAATTACGAAAAGATAGTGTAAAAGACTCTGTTAAAATACAAGAGTTTGCATGTCCGATATACATGCACAGTGAGCATATTGCTTTCTCCTCGTCTGCTCATATGCTGCGTTAAAAAGAATCGGAGGAATCAGATATAAGGACAGTGATAACGCTTTGTCCTGATAAACTAGCAACTAGCACAAATAGTACACCTCAACACATTTCTTCGCGAGCAGCAATTTGAAAGCGAAAACATAGGTTAGAGACTATTGATTATACCAATTTTTTTCGGTTGTAGGCTGTGGTGGCTGCTGTAGCGTAACCCGACGTGTAGGTCAGGTTGAAAGGTGATAATGTTTGCCGGCAAAACCCACAAATTTCACGAGGCAGCTCAGATAGTTACTTCCGGAAAGTTATGAGCTTATTTTACATTTCCATTTATTCCACCTTTCGTTCGGGCAACGGCCTTGCCACAGTGGATCCACCGATTCCCGTGAGATCACCGAAGTTAAGCGCTGTCGGGCATGGTCGGCACTTGGATGGGTGATCATCCAGGCCGCCATGCGCTGTTGCCATTTTTCGGGGTGCACTCAGCCTCGTCCAATTGAGGAGCTACTCGACCGAATAGTAGCGGCTTCGGTCAAGAACACCATCATAACGACCAGGAGAGTGGTGTGCTGACCCCACGCCCCTCCTATCTGCATCCTCCACTGAGGATAAGGCGGTCGGATGGTCCCGGTAGCCTACTCGTGGCCTGAAGACGGAGTGCTTTTTTATTTATTCTACCTTTCGCTCATCACCTACAGAATTTTCACTTCACACAACCTTTCAACTGCCTCATACCTCAGTGGTCAGCTTCTGGCTGTTATACGGAGGATTTGGGTTCGATTCCTGGTACTGCAAAGGATTACTTGGTGGGAGGAGTGAAAAGATTTGCACTAAGCCTTGTGGTGCTATTTGAGGAGCAAGGTAATCGAGAAGCGGCTCAAAGGTTAAAACCAACGCTGAGAAAGCGGTGTGCTGGCTGCACATCCCATCGATTACATGGGTGATACGGTCAGCCAGTCTCTGTTGGTCCATAAGTCCCAGAACACGGAACTTTCTTTTACAAACTTACATTGTTACGTCTGATATACTTTATTATACTTCCTCACGTAGTAATAATTTTCTTAGTGCTTTCACATTTCATTCAGATTACATCGTTTTTGTAGTCCTATCGTCCTCAGTTGCGTATACTACCGTATCTTGCATTTTCTCTTTGGGACTGTCCAATTAGGACAAACAATTCTTTGAAAGGCACCTTAAATTGCCTGGAGTGTGTACATATTGTTTATACTATTTACGTTATATATTGTAGGTTATAAACAGTCCAAGCCGTTTGATTTTGTTAAGAACAATGCCAACTGAGGAACAACACGTGAAGAACAACCTTAACGATGCCTGTGAGTATAACTTTAAATAATTACGTCATAGAAAAACAAATTGCCGGAACTCTTCATAGCTCATATATACAAAGTTCTAAATGTAAACTAAAAGATACACCCTAAAATTTGTACGTGTATCAGGCCGCTGAAGACGCCTTGCAAAGAGGCGGGATGCGATACACACATGGCACAAAAATTTTGAATGTTGTATTTCGACGGTCCCAAAGTAAAATTTATCAACATACCATGATGTCATTACGCTTAACGCGTTCACCGTATCCTTGTAATTGGCTTAATTTTGCTAAAATCTTCTTCACTGGAAAATTTAATTCTCACTGCAAGGTGAATTTCTTAAATTTTCATCCTGGGTTCAAGATGACATATTGGAGCCGTGTTATTTACTGCGAGGTATATAGCCCCTTCCACATTCAAGAAAACTGGGTATATTTCGGGCATTATAAACCAAAGGATAGCTACAGAACAGATTTTGCTGTTTAGTACCATCTGCTTCAATCGTTAACTTTCCTGTGTAATTTTTGGCGCGAACCTAGAGTCCGCAGTAAGTAGGCAAACGTGGTTCTTAGAGCTGCCCAGATATTAACTGGGTTCTCATCTCATTTTGGTAATGATAAAACGAATGGGCCGTTCTGTACAAAGCGTAATACTTAATTTATGGTAACATAAAGTTCTCCCATGTCACACCATGTCATATTTCATTCAACGTTAAATGCCGATAGCCTCTCTCTCGTACTTTCTCAGTAGTTTAGTATACCTGTTATTTCAGGTCATTCTTCGTTAGAGTGAAACCGTCCACGTAGTGTTCAAAATGAAGCTGCTACGTTATAAACACATGCGTTATAAAACCTATTTTAATAGAACTGAAACCATATGGAACAATTTAACGAGGTGTTATTCCAGTTCTTTCATTTAAACATCCACCGCGTATATAGCTCTCACTTTACGGACGCGTGCCGCCATTACGAAAATTAGTTTCCGCATTATCTGTGTCAAATTCAGTCCCCCAGAATGAAAAATGATCCATGGAAATGTAGGGAAAGGAAAAATTATGTAGACGGCCAAGGCGCAGCAACGATCGCAGAGGATAATATTCAACAACTTTCTGCGGTTGTGGGCGGATTGTAAGAGACTTACGAAACTTCCAGAAACTGTTTGTATAATATTTGTGGAAGACTCGTAGCCTGCGCATCGGTTAAGGTAAGATTTGGTGGCAGGCTTCAGACCTTTGTCAAGACAGCCAAATTCAGGTTTCCTTCCCCCAAATCATGGCTGGCAAAGCGTGGTTCACAACATGCTCCCCTCCAGTGAGCGTTAGTTGCGATGCTCAGAACAGTTTTGGATAATTGAAATAGTTAAATGTTGACGAAACTGACTTTTAAAAAATGCTCTGCAGTGTGTGTCGATGGTGCAGAAGCTGTGGTCGGTAGCGAAAAGTATTTCTTTGCTAAATTAAGACGGAGTACTTTAAAATTTCTTTGCGTTACCCATCAGCAAGCACCACGAGGAAGTCACTGCTGTCCAGTGAGCTGTAACGAAAATTACGGATATAATGCGCTGACGAAAGCCATCAATGTCCCCATGAATCATTTTTTGAAAGAAATTAGTGGTTAATACGGAGAAATGTTTCATCGCGAAATTCGTTGCGTACAGGTAAATGTTTAACTCGCTTTCGTGCAGTTAGAATATCTTATTTTTGAAAGAGGGAGGTAAAAGCAGATAGTGCAGAATTTGATGAGGTGAAGGATTCACTTGATCAGAATCAGCGTTTCCAATAATTTTAAAAATCATTTACATGATCCCAGTTTACACTGTCAAGGAAAGAACGCACTATGTGATAGGTTTACGGATGTTAGTTACTTGCAAAGGCTCGCACATTGAAATAAATACATTGAAATACAATTTTTCGTGATTTAATTCCATCATTGGTGAGGTCGGCAATGGATTTGTCGTTTTAAAGATTCTAAATGAATAGCTAGGTATCATTTTTTAAAATCCAATGGAAATTAATCTTCGCAGCGTCAGAATTTTCAAGAATCAGTTCGCAGATTACAAAAGACCCACTCACGTTATCCAGAACAGATGTCGAAATATTCTAATCATGCCACAAGATCCTAGCCTAAACTGAGACTTTGCTCTTAAGCTCTTTCCTTAGGTCGATATACGTGATACATTTTTTCTTCAAGGTACATTGAATCTACTCACTATAATACTTCGTCGAATCACTTGTTGGAATGTAAAAACTCCTTTTTCTACAACGCAAATTGAAATCGAATTGCTAAAACCGTGGTGACAGGTATAACCTAATATCTAAATGTATGATTAATGTAAGAGAGTTAGACAAATAAGTAAATAAAAACGTTTCAGTAGTGCATGTCTCTAGGCGTTTGCATTTAGGTAGTTACTATCCGCGACTGACAGATCGTCCGGCGCGGACGGGTTCGGGACCGTAACGCCACTGAAACATATGGGTGGCATTTGATTGGGGAGAGGGGAGGAAATGAGGGTGTCGTGGGGTTTCCTACGAGCAGTGGCGCACTAAACCTGTCGGAGGCCCAGGCCGGCAAAACAAATTGAGGCTCCCCTTGCTGCCCCCCTCCCACCCTCCTCACCACACAGTTCTGCGTGTTTCAAACGCAAACGGAAGTAAGTCCCACATTGCTTATCTTCATTTTGTCATAATTTACAAGATATAACGTTATTTTACGTAACTCTGAAAGTGATTGCTCTCGTAATCTCGTTATTATTTAATAGCTATGTTGCCTATTATAAGACAGAAATCATTACAAGATTTATGTTGTTCGAATCTATTATGTTTCGCAATTAAGTCGGCGTGTATAAAAATTAATCCCTATTTCCCAAACCAAGAAGGTCACTGTCTACATAAAACTTCGTTCAGTGCATGGTGGAGGGTACTTAACTTACGGATTTCAACAACAGCCACAGTGCTGCTCCAATCTTGATGAAAATTTGTACATTTGATCTTCAAAGCAAGGGGAACCTCATCATCTACGTGAAATTTCATACGGTGTATGGCGGAGGGTACCTTAAAACAATTACACACCGTTTGACTGATCAGCTTGGGAGTTGGCTCATGCATGTATGTTTTCGTGGTGAAGGCATTTATACAAGCCAACGTATGCTGGATGGCGGAGGGTTGTCCTACTTTTAAATAAATTCAACATAGTTTCGTCAACGAGCATGAAAGTTAGCAAATGGTTCAAATGGCTCTGAGCACTATGGGACTTAACATCTATGGTCATCAGTCCCCCAGAACTTAGAACTACTTAAACCTAACCAACCTAAGGACATCACGCAACACCGTCATCATGAGGCAGAGAAAATCCCTGACCCCGCCGGGAATCGAACCCGGGAACCCAGGCGCGGGAAGAAAGTTAGCAGATATACGTATTTTTTCATAGATGGGGAAAGAGATGGCATGAAAGAGGCAGAGGAGGAGATATACGGAGAGGAAAACGTGATGGGGGCAGGGAGGGGGTGCATCCAGAGACGTGATAGAAGCAGATTAAAAGAAAGAGGGAGCAGCAGGTAAACAAAGGGGGAAGATGGTGAATGACTAATGGAACACTGTAATAAATACATTAGTTGTTATTGTGAATTTGATGTACTATTAGAAAAAGCGGAGGAGGTTGACAGACGGGAAGATGGATGGGGAGGGAGAGGAGAACGGAAGGAGCAGGTGGATAGACGAGATAGGACTAAATCGACAAGACATGAGGGAAGAGGGCATGAACTGGGATGAATAAATATCCGGGCAACGCCGGGTTTACTATCAATTAAAGGTTTACGCGACAATGGTCGTGTTCATCTGAAAGGAATTACAGAATATTTTCCTATGGTTAGATGCGGTGTATAGTCTCGATAACTATTGTTCTTGATGTCTACAGATGATAAAATTCGTTGCTTAATATAGATGACTCCACCAAAGTTCATGTAGTTGGAATTTCATCTTTATAAAATGAACTACATAATAACCAGTTTAAAAATGCCCCTGTTGGAGCACAATAAAGGCAAATATGATCGTGTTTAAGAGACTCTGGCAGAAAAGTGGGCAACCAGCTGAGTCCTCGTTCCGCCTTTTTCACCAAAAATTCTGGAAGCTTCACAGACGAGTGACCATGTTATGTAAGAAATTTACCAAGTAAAATTTCAGTTTTGTTGTTAAAAATTCAATAAATAGCAGATTTTGTATTAGAACTTTAGAAATACCGTTAAAAGCGTACTTTCGTGAATGAGATCTGCCAAATACAAATAGTTTCGTATGACATATGACGAAACTCCAGAATCGGCAAATTAACTTTGTGAAATTATTGATTCTGGTAAAATGTGTGCTGCATTTACACATACGGTCTTGAAACAATATTTTTAAGGACCACAGCAAATACCAGAATTTTTCACACATCATGGTAAATTTATCATCGAACTTTTCGAATCTCTAGACCCCCTCCGTGGTGACGCTCGTGTTAGTCTAAAATACTGTAACTGTGAACATTCAGACTGACGTGAAAATAAGATCATTCCTTCACATTCTATCAAGGCTTAGGACTGGCTATGCACGTAGTACATAGGCATGTTTAAATTTTTTCATTTTATTTTTATTGTTATTGTTAAACATTACAGTAGCAAATTCATAACCTTTTTTCCTATCAATCGTAATTTTTTCAATTTTTTGTAAGAAGGCTAGAGATTTTAAACACCTTTTTAAATCTCCAGACTCTTCATATGTGAAGATCTATGTACCTCTTCTTTCTTTTTTGAAGAGGTAGGCCAATTGGATCTTTTAATTTCAATAATAGCATTCACTGCCTCCTCCGTCAGCTTTTGAATCAGAAAGTACACATTGGGATGTTTCTGATTGAGTTTTCTATGCCAACCTTAGACAGTATTAGTCTTCTGTGTCGTTGGTTAAAAACATTCCACATTTCAATAGGTATATTAGGATTTTCCATCCACTGATCGACCATACAGTCTGCAAATGTTGTAATCTTCTTTCCACTGGGCATTTGTTCCATTATTAAAATCCACGCTTCATCGACAGTGTTAAGTGGAAGATAAGCCACTGCAGCACACATGCGACAAAACAATCGGACTTCCTCCCTATCACTGTAGTCTTCCGTTAATCAAAGTTCCTGTATCTTCTTCCACAGGCACTGGTTAAAGTGAAAATTATAACCGGAAAGGTGTTTCAGGAAACACTGAATTCATTGCTTTAATTGTAGCCACTTCAAAATCTAGCATTGCAATTTTTGGTGACCACTCAGGCATCTTAGACTTCAATCCAGAAAAAGTCTTTCGTATGAATTTTGACTTTCGTCTGGCAGCAAAGCAAATAAAACAGGAAATATCTTAGTTGCCTCTTCTGTACTTCCGATGTCGACATGGATTGTGTACAATAGTTTGAACTGTTTCGAACAGCTGTCAAATGTCGCATCCATAAGCACAGTTCCATTGTCACAAAGGATTTTCTCTGCTTCTTCACAAGCAAATACTAAGTCTCTTGTCTGGAGCCATCAATATTCAAAAAACTATTGCCTTCCATTAATTTCAAAAGGTCTTCGCTAAGGTGAATTTCCGAACTAGAGCCAGGGTTCTGGGTTGTCCCAATAGCTCTTCTCGCCTTACACAAATGAGTCTTGGAGCTGTCATAATTCGGAATATATGCCACGAATTCTATTCCTTTATCTTTCAAATCTTGAAATTCCTGCTTAAAAATTTGGGCTATAGGCACTGTCTTTTCTTCACGAACTCTTTTACTGCAATTATGTAGTCTCTCTACATGGCCTTTGCGCCTACTCCGTTCATAATTGACGCACATCCAGTTCGTATATTCATTTCTCCTATAAATACGGTAGCGATGACGATCCTTGATAAGACACGGCCTCCCTTTTGTTGTCACCACTTCCATCGTGTACACTGCATAGAACAGAAGTCGTATAGGAAAACGCACGGAACGAAAGCTATCGACGACGACGACACTGTCTGAGAAACGGTGACAACACCTGCACTGAGGGTGAGCGACTGGGGTAGACAAGCAGTAGGGGAGGCTGTTCGCAACTACCTCGTTAGAGAGCCGGTTGCTCGGGACAGCTTCACTACCTGCTATATATGCGCCACTGTTTACACCGATCTCGTCGCTATATATATCTCAACTGGTGAACACTCCAAAGATGTATCATACAAATAGCATAATCCATCTATCATAGCACTTTCGTGTTTAATATTAAGAGGCTCATGTTTATTTATGTTTTTAAAATGTCAACCCCTTTAGAAGTCACTTTGGAACAACTTTCTAATTGCCTTTAAGATACGGTAACATCGAATGGAATGTTTGTGATACACATTCTCGTGCATCTTTAACTACTTTGGTGTTGAGGTCATGCTTAACTCAGTCATGTCCCTCCGAAAGTCACGTAATGAGACGACTAGCATCCTACCTCGTATCAGCTTTAGCCCCAATGCAACTTTCTTTCCGGCTGTCGTAAGAAGTCTCCCAGAAATAAAGCCTGTCGTGGGCGTTACAGACTAGTGAAACTTCGACAGGATAGTGCATTTTGCAAGGAGCTATATCGAAATAAACTGAGGTAGCTTATTTCCATGTTACGGATTTCATGTCGTATTAATAACGAAGACGAAAACATGTCAACTGGGGAAAGACTGAGTTAAATCGCAAGTTTTTGTAGTTGTAGGAAGTGTCATGAGCTACACCCTAAAATCCCCGCCCCTTGAATGTGTTTGGGTGTTTGAAGTTCATTCGTGTTTTTACTGAATAACTCGTAAACCGCGTGCTCTAGCAACAGCCATCTCCAGTACAAAATTATGCTTCATTAAATGTCTTTCAAGAAACGGTCCTAGTCTCTCTAATACTAGTTACAATGCTGCAGAAGACGGAAAATCGCTTACTAAAAATAGTTCTAATATTATAAAATTTGTTTATTGTTGAATGAAGTGGGTTAAGGAGGAATATTGAGGGTTTGTACCATATCTAAATGCAGGAAGACTGTAATAAAGGGTGAAGTGTGTTCTGGGGAAAGAGAGGTGATACGAAGCCTTAGGTAGGTTGCCGGATTGCGGTCATCTTGTTTCTTTCATAGGTCTGCAAAAGGAAGAACGAGCAGGCAATTCCCCAGTCCTCCTACCGCACGTCAGAAAAAGCAACTACTCGGTTTGTCACAAAGATAAACTGACCCTTCTGCAGCTCGCCCTGCGAATCACTGGTGACGCGCCAGTTGGATAATTTGCACAAAGAGCATAACGCTGCATGGGATACAGATACGAATTGCTAACATTTACGGAAGGAATGTTTGTGGACAGGTTAGATGTAAATCGCTGCACACTAGTTTACGGCTACAGGGAAATTGATTTTTAGATATCATCCTAAATAGTGCCGTTCTCGCAGAAAAGGAAACTTCTACCTCCAGCACTACTTGCTATTTCAGTTGGGATAGCTCTCCAGCATTTCCTCTCCAGTTCTGTTACGTATGTAGACAAATGAACTTTGCTCAGCTCGTGTTCAGATATTCCAGGTATTTTCAGTCTAATTATTTATTTAGTTGTTAGCGAGCTTTTATGCAAAATACGATCCTATAAATACAGGATGAGAAGAGCTTCATTTGAATGTCAGTTACCCTCGAAGAGTTAATTGGAAAGAGGTTGGATTGGTAAATGAGGCATCTTGCTGCCGCTGCAATCGCCGCCCTGTCGTTGACTGCGTAAGTTATCGCACTTCTCATAATTTTTACGGATTGGATGCATAAATCTCTTCCATTCAGCAATTCGTAGCAGTGCTACAGTGACCTAACCTCAATGGAGCCGCTTAATTGACAACACCAATATACTGTGGAAGATGGGTATCAATGTAAAATGGGATAAGGCTGAGAATGTTAGTTTAAAACATGATTTGCTGTATTGCATTGCTTCGTTTCTGTTCAGACATCTGTAGTTTCATAACATCAAAGTGACCTTTCACAGACAGCCAATTTCAGCCTCTCTGCTTCTTCAGATGTTGAGTGCAGAGGCTGAGGTGGTGATGCATTATACCTTCAAGCTGTGAAAAACGCGGTAGCAAAGTACAGGAGAGAAATCAAATCAACATTGTTGGAACATACATTGACAGTATATTTGTGGTAGGCTAATCAGTGTGGGAGACAGTTAACAGCTCTAGCTGTTGAGCTTTTCAAATCTCTCTCACTTGAAAGCAAATAAGTACACGCTTAATAAACCGAAAACAACTAAACTACATAAACAGGAGTTAAATGAAGTTCTGTTCACTCACATAAGAGAAATGGACAGGATGTAGAACAGTCGGAAGATCTACATTAACCCTGACCATACCAGTTTTTGGGTTAGAACTGGTAATACATCTCTATTCGATGCAGTGTTAATTCGCTGGGAAAAGATATCACAAAGACCTGTCCGCACATTGTCGCAAATGATTCATAAGGCGAACTGCTTAAGGGTCGGTATAGCTGCATGAAATGCCCTGTAGTTGTTCCTAATGACGTAGTGCGGTAGGGGGATGATTTCCGTTCTTGCTTGTCAGTTCTGGGGGCCTATGGACGTGCACAGTGCAAGACAATAATACGGCGACCTACCTACCTCAGCTGCATCCCTGCACTACCAGCCAGTTCCACCCCAGAACACAACTTACTCCTGAAAAACGCTTCTGCTACAGTTAGATGTGGCCTAAACATTTTTTCTTAACACACGTAATTTAATGTTAATTTTGTGTGTTTCTAAACACCTTGCGATTTGCCATTCTTTGCAACGCGAAAACCTAATTCTGGAGGAAAAATGTATAGAACTTATATTGTAGGAAATGTAATATTGTTAAAATCTGTAGTGCGAAACACTTTCGTCAGACAACCCAGTTTTCGAGATACCAAAGAAAAACCCGAGCTATCGTCACACCCTATTGGTGAAGAATTTCAGTATGTTCATGACTACACTCGGCTCTCACCTCCGCCCCCAACACCATGGCCTCTGTACAGTTTGCGACGACATGAATTTTGCTTATAAAGTTTCTTCGTTGAATAGACTATAGGTGGTCGTTTACTTGTAAAATAACGCATTCAACAAACCTCAAGACTGCCAGCGAAACGCTCCTAACTAGAAGACTCAATTACCTAAATGCCCACTTAACCCCCCCCCCCCCCCCCCAGGGGGTCCACAACTCTTTTGTGGATACATGCGTGGCGAGCACGGGGCCCCTAGCTATTGCAGCCTTCTCTCTCTCTCTCTCTCTCTCTCTCTCTCTCTCTCTCTCTCTCTCTCTCTCTCTCCCCCCCCCCCAGGGCTGCATTTCCTTTCCCTCTCCCTCCTTTCCCCTCCTTGCTTCTTTCCCGTCACCCTCTCCTATCCCTCTCTTGGTGTCCTTGCTTACGTTGGCCCCCGCTATCCTCCTGGTTCTGTTGGTTTTACACTCCGGCTTTGTTGCGTAATCATCTCCTCCTTTTGGCATTCCTTGGTCCCCCTCTGGGGTTTGACCTCCATTCCAAAATTTCTCTTCCGTAGTGTGAGCCATTTGGGGAAGAGCACCTTACCTAGTGTCTCCGATGTGTGCCCTCCTAGTACATTCCACCTTTTCTTTTACGTCGTTGTCTGATGCTAGGGTGCATAGCCAGCACGGTAGCCAGCCCGTGTGGTGGGGTCGCTATGTACCCTTTTGGTTGAGCCCCCTGAACACACAGGGATCACACTTCTGATACCTGAGCTGTGACCTCCTCATGCATGCCTTGGAGTGGTTGCTCGTCATCCTGGAGCATCGGAACTCCCGGCAATGGCCGCCGTGCCAGACGGCCCTTGCTGTGGCTGGGTGGCGCCCGTGAGGAGAGCCCCTGATCGGAGTGGGTGGTATCAGGGCGGACGCTATGCAGATGAAACGCATAAGGGTCCAAACCTCTGGCCGCTCTTCTGCGGCCGTCTCTCTGCGTGGTACTGATTCCTCAAGTGCTGCTTCTCTTGCCCCTTCGGCCTTCCCTTCCGTGGCTACCCCTGGGAGGAGGGTCAGGCCCGTCGTCTAGGGGCAAAACCTTTCCCCCGTTATCTAGTTTGCACCAGGACTGATGGAGATACTTTCACCGGTGTCAAACCTTTATTCTTTGTGGAACACATTGAAGACAAGTTCGGCGAAGTGGACTCCCTGAGCAAGATGCGGTCGGGTTCATTACTGATAAAAACTGCTTCGGCTGCCCAATCTGCGGCCCTTCGTGCCTGTACCCATCTTGGCACAATTCCCGTGTCCATTACCCCTCACCAGTCTCTAAATATGGTACAAGGTGTGATTTTTCACAGAGACCTCATCCTTCAAACTGATGAGGAACTTCGGGACAATCTCGGACGGCGGGGTGTTAACTTTGTTCGGCGTGTTCAGAAGGGTCCTAAAGATAATCGTATTGATACTGGTGCCTTTATCCTGGCCTTTGAAGGGGATACCCTTCCTGAGAAAGTTAAGATTATGGTCTATCGCTGTGATGTGAAGCCGTACATCCCACCTCCTATGCAGTGTTTTAAGTGCTTGCGTTTTGGCCACATGTCTTCTCGCTGTACCCAGGACCCTCTCTGTGGTGACTGTGGACGTCCACTCCATGAGGGGAGTCCCTGTGTTCCCCCTCCTGTATGTGTAAATTGTCATGGTAGTCATTCTCCACGTTCAGCAGATTGCCCAGTCTATAAGAAAGAAAAAAAGATACAGGAGTATAAGTCTCTTGATCGTTTAAGCTACACAGAGGCCCGTAAGAAATATGCACGATTGCACCCTGTGTCCATGACATCTAGTTACGCCTTGGTTACATCTTCATCCCTTCCTCCACCTTCCTTACCCCCGTCCCGGACCCCTCTCCTTCCCCCCTCCCCTGCGGCTCCCACACCTTCTCCTCTGGGCGCCGCTCCCCCTCCCCAGCCGGAGAAGTGTCCCACTCCTTCGGCGTCTGCCGGTCAAGGGCGCCTCTCCCGGGATGCCCCTTCCCGGCACCTTCCAGGTCAAAGGTCTGCTGCAGCGCGGCGACCGCGAGAGCCGCGGTCTATCGGCCCCCAGGTCGCCCGGTCTCTTTCTGTTCCTGATCTTGCTGCAGCTGGCTCCATTATGCCACACAGCCCTCCTCGAACTCAGCCTGAAAAGAAGAAGAAACATAAGTCCCGGGACAAAGAGCCTCTGGTGTCACCGGAGGTCCCTTCCCCGGCTTCACAACCGGATTCTGACCTGTCGTTTATGGATGTCGCCCCCTCCTTGTCGGTAACGGGTGGGGACCCGGCGGTATGACTGGATTTAGCGTGTTCAGCCCTCATTTAAACCATCGTTCTGTGGTTCTCCAATGGAATTGTAATGGCTACTATCGTCACCTTCCGGAATTGAAATCCCTTCTTTCGTCCTACTCAGCAGCTTGTGTGGTTCTCCAGGAATCTCATTTTACTGATGCTCACTCACCGACCCTCCGTGGGTTCCGTGTTTTCTGTCGAAATCGGGTCGGACCCTTGCGGGCTTCTGGTGGCGTTTGTACGTTGGTCCGTACAGACATTGCTAGCACGTGGATTCCTCTCCAAACTACATTGGAAGCAGTTGCTGTTAGGGTCCACTTAGACTCTGCAGTCACAGTATGCAATCTTTATCTCCCTCCTGACAGGACTCTTACACCTGCTGCCTTAACCACCCTTCTTCAGCAACTTCCTCCTCCCTTCCTCCTCCTTGGGGATTTTAATGCTCATCATCCTTTGTGGGGCAGTGCCTTTCCATCTAGACGAGGTCTTCTTATCGACCAATTTATTGCAGACCACGACCTGTGCCTTCTTAATGATGGCTCCCTACTCATTTCAGTGCTGGTCATGGTACCTTTTCTGCCATTGATCTTTCTCTTTCTTCTCCCTCTCTCCTCCCTTCATTACACTGGTCGCCACACGACGACCTTTGTGATAGTGACCATTTCCCGTTGATTATCACGCTCCCTTCCCGCTCCCCGATGGAGAGGTTACCTCGTTGGTCTTTCCACCGCGCCGATTGGCCTCTCTATACTGCACAGGTCGAGTTTTCTCCCTCTTTGTCGGGTTGTATTGATGACGTCCTACGTGACGTGTCTGACGCGATTGTTAGCGCTGCTAACCTTGCTGTCCCGCGCTCATCTGGACAATTTCGTCGTCGGCAAGTCCCGTGGTGGAGTACGGCCATTGCCATTGCCATCCGTGATCGCCGTCGAGCTTTGCAACAGTTTAAGAGGCACCCATCTTTAGCCAGCCTTTCTACCTTTAAGCGCCTTCGCGCTAAAGCCCGTTATTTAATCAAACAGAGCAAGCGGATATGTTGGGAACGATTCGTTTCTTCCCTTGGTTCCACTGTCCCTCTGTCACGGGTATGGGCTACACTTCGCTCTCTCCAAGGTTGCCATCGGCAGTCCACCCTCCCAGGCCTTCACCTCCCAGATGGCATTTGTACGGACCCATTAGTTCTCGCAGAACATCTTGCGACCCATTTTGCAGTGGCATCAGCGTCGGCCTCCTATCCAGCTGCTTTCCTTCGTCACAAACAGCAGGCTGAAGCTGTCACCTTATGTTTCACCACTTGTGAGTCAGAATCTTACAACGAACCTTTCACTGAATGGGAATTTCTTTCTGCTCTATCTGCTTCTCATGATACGGCTCCTGGCCCAGATTCCATTCATAACCAGCTGCTTCAACATTTCAGTGCTCCACAACGGCACCATCTTCTTCGGGTGTTTAACCGTATCTGGCTCCAGGGTGACTTCCCTTCTCAGTGGAGGGATAGCATTGTGGTTCCTGTCCTTAAGCCTGGTCAGAACCCCCTATCTGTTGACAGCTATCGGCCAATTAATTTGACCAATGTTGGTTGTAAGTTACTTGAACGGCTGGTAGCCCGTCGGCTCACTTGGGTCCTCGAATCTCGGGATCTATTGTCCCCTTACCAGTGTGGCTTTCGAGAGGGACGATCTCCAATCGATCATTTGCTTCGCTTGGAATCCGCAGTTCGGCAGGCTTTTTCCCAGCGCCGCCATTTGGTTGCAGTGTTTTTTGACCTTCGCAAGGCCTATGACACGGCCTGGCGCCATCACATCTTACTAACCCTTCATCAGTGGGGTCTTCGGGGCCCACTCCCGATTTTTATCCGCCAGTTCCTGATCCATCGGTCATTCAGAGTTCGAGTTGGTACTGCTTTTAGTTCTCCACGGACCCAGGAGACGGGCATCCCACAGGGTTCTGTCTTGAGTGTCCTTCTTTTCCTCATTGCTATCGATGGACTTGTGGCCTCTGTCGGTCCCTTGGTCGCCCCTGCCCTGTATGTGGATGATTTCTGCATTTGGGTTAGTTCCTCCTCGATGGCATCTGCAGAACGGCAGCTCCAGGTGGCTATACGGCGTGCCTCTGCATAGACCCTCTCACACGGGTTTCAATTCTCTCCTTCAAAATCGCGGGTGGTCCACTTCTGTCGCCGTACTACGGTCCACCCTGATCCAGAGCTCTATCTCGCTGCACAAAGATTGCCTGTGGTTCCACAGTTTCGTTTCCTAGGTCTTCTTTTCGACAACAAGCTCACTTGGCTGCCCCATATCAGACTCCTGAAGGTAGGATGTTTCCGTAAACTCAATGTCCTTCGCTTCCTTGCCCACTCCTCCTGGGGTGCGGACCGTTCCCTCCTCCTCCGTCTTTATCGTGCTCTAGTTCTGTCACGTTTGGACTATGGTTGTCAAGTTTATGGTTCAGCTGCTCCTTCCACGCTGCACGTGCTGGATCCAGTCCACCATCGTGGTATCCGTTTGGCCACCGGTGCCTTCCCTACTAGCCCTGTTGATAGTCTCCTGGTTGAAGCTGGGATCCCCCCCCTTTCTGTTCGGCGGTCCCAGCTTCTGGTGTCTTATGCCCTTACTATCCGTTCTTCTCCCGCTCATCCTTCCTATTCTATCCTATTCCCAGACCATGGACGTCGCCCGCCTGACTCCCGCCCTCGGGCGGGTTTACCGGTTGGGCTGCGCCTTGCGTCTCTTACCCGTGATTTTCGGCTTCCTTCTTTGTCCTGTCTTCCTCGCTCCCTCCCCTCCACCCCTCCTTGGTTAGTTCCTCGGCCTCGAATTCGGATGGATCTCCGCCGCGGTCCGGAAGATTCCATCCCCCCGGTGGTGTTCCGTTCCTTTTTCCGCCAAATTTTATGGGAGTTTCGGGATGCTGTTGTTTTTTACACTGATGGCTCTAAATCTGCTGATCATGTTGGGTATGCCTTCACGTCCTTTGTTGGAACGGAAAATCATCTACTGCCACCCTCATGTGGGGTGTTTACTGCGGAATTGATGGCAATTTCCCGGGCCCTTACCTTTATTAAACAATCCCAACACAACCGCGTTTTGTTATGTACGGACTCGATGAGTGGCCTTCTTGCTATTGACCGGTGTTTTTCGCGCCATCCCTTGGTCTCTGCCATCCATGACCATCTCGCTGATCTTCACCGTGCTGCTTGTTCCATTGACTTCCTATGGGTCCCGGGCCATGTGGGTATCCCGGGTAATGAGGTCGCCGATCGTTTGGCTGGGGGAGCAGTTACTTACCCCCCGTTTTCTGTAACCCCTCCTGCAGCGGATTTACGGCTTCACATCAAATCCCACTTTGCACAGTCATGGGCCAATTCTTGGGAGGCTACTCCACTGTCTAATAAACTTCGTGCCATTAAGGTGAATACAGGCCCATGGCGTTCTTCCTTTAGCCTCTCCCGCAAGGACTCGACCACACTGTGTCGTCTCCGCATTGGCCATACCAGGCTGACCCATGGTTTCCTTTTGCGTGATGAGCCACCCCCGCTATGTGGTTGTGGAGCCTTCCAGTCAGTGGCCCACATTTTGGTTGAATGCCCCCTTCTTTTGGCTCTGCGTGCTAAGTACAGACTACCCCACACTTTACCTTTGATGTTGGCTGACGATTCCCGGATGGTCTCTCTGGTTCTCAGTTTCCTCTGGGAAAGTGGTTTATGTTCTCAGTTTTAAGGTTTTTAATCTCTCTGGTGTTGGGGCAGGGAGGTGAGTGTTTGGGTGTCTCCCACGGTAAGCCGTGTTTGGAGATTACCGATTCACCTCCCTGACAAAGATCCTCTTTCTTTCCCCTTTTACTGTTTTTTACCCTTTTTTAAGGATTGGTTAGTCTCCTTTTCCCATACGTATTTCTACATTCTAGCGGTTGCACCTTTTAAGTCACAGGTGGTCTTGCCTATGCTGCTTCAGCATCGTGTTGGGTTCGTTCTCTTGCCGACTTCCCTCATTTTTTTACCAATAACATGACTACCCTTTTACGTTTTTACCTTTTTCCGTTTTATTGTTCTGACTTTACTGAGATGTCCCATTAGCGGAATGGAGCATGTTTGAAACAAGGGACTGATGACCTTGCTGTTTGGTCCCTTAAACCTCAACCAACCAACCAACCCACTTATTCCGTTCATGCTGCATTTCCTGATACGTAGTCCCTTCGATAAAATTCCAAAGTCCCGGCCCGTCGCGTTACATCTGTATGGTAGCAGTCGTTGGTGTTCGTAGTTAATGAGAACGTAATCTTGGGCGTAACAGTGCAGTTTACTTCCCCATTGCAGAGCAACAATGCCTTCTCACCCTTGCAGTAGGATGCTCAATACTGCTAATGTGTTCAGTACCATGAGGACACTAGGGTATTAAAACAGTTGAGGAAAATGAAGCGCTCTAGTAACTTGGATATTAATTTTAATTCTACTTCCCCTCTTTAACAAAAAGCTTGTAGTGAAACTTCAAGCTTTTTGTCAGGTGATGACCTCAAATTGTAGTTTTGGGTATGTTACTGATTTTGGGGGAAGGGTTGGGCGCCATGGGAAGGATGTGGGGACACTCTTGAGGCAGTTTACCAGCGCTAGCATTACGCAACTGAAACTGGAAGAGGCAAAGAGATGCTGCTACACAAAGAACACTCACCAAACCAGGTGGCTTGCGGAGTTCAGCTGTAGAGCTGGACGTATACGTTGAAACTTCCGTGAGAAATTCTACTGGACGTTCACGGATATTTGCGTAGTCATAAAATTATCTTGATGCTGATGTAAGCTTTATCGTAGAATCGGTTCATTGAATCAGTATTTGAATGTTGGCCGAGGAATGCTTGAAGTTCGTCTGTTATAGTACACTTAATTTTTAACGTGTATGTTGAAAACACGTAAGGCATGAAGATGGTCAGAAATTCGAATGAATGTCAGTGGTCACACAGTTTTACTATTGTTGATGCGTTCATTCCTAGAGCCATTTATGCTTCATAACGCTTCAGTTTTGTGACTAAATTCAAAGAAGCAAATGAAGCTACACGAATTACTTTATCTGCGTTTCCAGTAAGCCATGTTACGATTTATTGCTAAGTCTGCATACGGACCGCTATTCACTTTCCTGTTGCTTTAAACGTGCGCTCATTTTAGGTCTGAGGTGAAATGTGATGGTGTACAAATATTGAAATACGTTTGGGTCAAAGGAAAGTGTTTTCTCACTTACAAAGTCATCTTCATGGTTCATGTTCAGGCAAACAAAAAGGCAATAAGCTTAAGAACCATTGTACATAACGTAACTGTTCACTAATTTACTGATAAGTGACTGTCGAGTAATATTTTCACAAAGCGCGATTTTTCAAATTCACAGCTCCAGGAGACATCGGATCTACGCAACGGGACATCTAAAATGCAGCCTTTAGCGACCTCCAGCCCACTGTCATCAACGATGCGGAATTCATTTTTGTGCAGCCCCTCGTTCAATGAATCGACGTTGAGGTCACAATCTTTCAACGAATCGACGTGGAGTACGCCCCCATTCGGTGATTCGACGTGTAGACCGCACTCTCATTGCGTACCCAGGAGGTTACCCATCAAGGTCTTACCACGGCCCTCAACCTGTGATTCGACGTGGAGGTCGCCCTCGTTCAACGATTCGACGTGGGGACAGCACGCACAGTGCGTTCCCAGACGGCTACCCATCACAGTACAGGCGGCACCACAGGCCTCGCTACTACAGATGCAGAATCCTTGCAACCAATCCCAGGCAGTAGGATGCTACGCTCCTAAGGGGTTTCAGTACCAGGTGATGACACAACACACAGTTACGACGACTACAACAGAGTTCCAGATGATCTCTGGGGTCCAGTCATCACAGATTTGTCCACATCAGTGGATGTGATTCCTGCACCAGTTAAAAATTTCTACAGGTAATTACCGTTACACGGTGGTGGTGGTGGTGGTGGTGGTGGTGGTGGTGGTGGTCTCATCGTGCCACTTAATGGCTAAAGAGTTTGCTGAGAACCTGTGTAGTGCTAAATTGTCATCTTCAGCTTCGTGTACCTTATGTTAGTTGCACCTTCGATAAACATATCTGCCGTTGAATGCCAAGGCTAAAAACGTAACGACATTAGTTAATTGTTCGATGTGACCATCGTTGAACTGGTACCTCTGTGGGAGAATGGAAGCAGGTCTGTCGATGAAAATTAATACATGGAACGTTACTGTAGGCTGAATTATTGCTTTAATGCCTTAATATGCGAAATAGTGGAAAGACATTTCAGGTCTTGGAGCCATGAGAAAGATAATGGGTCTAGACACTGAAATCTCATCCAGTAGTATGCACTAAAGTTATGGAAACGTAGGGGGTTGGGGGTGGGGTAGGAAGGCGGGGCGCCAGAAACGGGTCATTCTGTTTCACCTTAAAGCAGGCACTTCAGATGACGTTTCGAAAACTCGGGTTCTTCGCCCAGGATAGTCAGCTTCCTCACATTGCTCTTCATACTGCCAATGTAACATCCGTAATGTGTGTGCTGGAGACTGATCAGCTAGTATTTAATCCTTAAGGATGTATTGTTGCACAGAGATTACGGCACCCCCTGCACTGCTTTGCAATAGGTCGACAATCACATAAAGCAATCAACAACCTGGAAACATTCCTCCTTGTACAGCCACAAATACAGAACCATTCCAGTGTGATCTGCTCACATTTGGCGTAAAGGGATTTGCAGATGTCAAAAGTTAGCTACATGAACGAGGTGGTAGAGTAAAAGCTCGGTTTCAACAGGGAGGGGATAGTTAGTTGTCAGTGTCACCAAAGAAAACAAGCTGATAATTATATGCAGTGTCTTTGCAACAGCCCAGAAATTTAGAAATGAAGGCTGGTGGAAGTGGGTGAGACTCCATAAGAGCAGAAGTCAGAGTTTAATGGTTCTGCTAGTTAAGCAAACAAATGAAGTCTACGGAACGAGTCCTTCGTGCAACCTTCAACAATCAGGCAAGCAGATGGGAAAGTGAGATTGTTAAACGTCCCATCGAGATAAGTCGTTAGCAGGAGCACAAACCGGATTAATGAAGGGTGGGAAAGGAAGTTGGTCATGCCTTTTCACAGGAACCATTCCGGCATTCACCTTAAGAGATTAAGGGAAATGGCAGAAGAAAGCGGATAGAAATCTCAGATAAAGTCGCCAATTACGATGTGTTCCAGTATACCAGTGGGGCCACTGCAGAGTGATCCATATGAACCGACTTAGCACAGCACCCTTCAGTTTGACAGAAAAGTAATAAGCTGACACACCAGCCGTTTCGTAGTAGGTGGAATAGTTGGAACATTAGTACATTCGGAATGCCATACGCATGCATAGTGCTAGTAAACAAATAGGCACAAGGGTGTAGATGTATTTCAGATATATTGCTGGAGGAAATTGTTGCTAACGGCATTGACAGTGTGGTATAAATCCGTCGTTCAGAATCAGCGACAAAAGTACTACCGCCTGCCCCAAAGTTCCTCGTAGTTTCTAGATCTGAGGACGGAAAGGATTTTTCAGCTGTCAACCCTTTCGTTATTCAGAAGGGTGTAGATGCTATAGCTGGACCTGTCTTGTACCAGGATGCGTAACGGTACCTTGTTGTTGGAAACTGATTGTGCCTTTCAGGCACAAAACTCCTTCGGGCCATACTCCTGTATACGTTCCCTGTCCGGGTGGAGGCTCACCCCACTTTGAATTCGTCGCGTGGTGTGGTATCTCCTAGATCACTCGACAGATTGACTGACGAGGAAATTCAGTCTTTCCTCACTGAGCAGGGCGTGACGGTTGTCCATAGGCTCATGAAAAAGGTCGACAATGACCTTGTACCGACCCGGATACTTCTGACACTTCGACAGTGTTCAGCTGCCGTCGCGCATCACGGCGGGCTATGAGGTTGTGTTCGCCCCTATGTCCCGGCACCTACGCGCTGCTACCAGTGTCAGCGCTTTAATCACACCCGCCATTCTTGTTCTAATGCGGCTAAATGCGTCACTTGTGGCAGGGACGCCCATGAGGGTGACTGTCCACCTCCGTCTCCTCGTTGTGTCAACTATCAGGGTGACCATGCAGTGTCCTCCTGCGACTGTCCCATCGAAAGGGATGAACGCTGTACGCAAGCTATTAGCTAGTAGGAAGCCCACGCTGCTCTCAGCGGGGAAATACGGTACCTTCCTCGGCCTACCAGGGAGGTGTAGACACAGACATGCGATCTGGCCTTTAGTGCTACGGTCGTCCGTTCGGCCAGTGCTAAGATCGCCCGGTCAACGTCTCTTCTTCCTCCCGTCACCCTTAAGACACAAGCACCTTCACCAGCTACTGCCAAGTCTGACCCAGAAGTCAGATGCACAGGCGTTCAAGAAGGAACCGCCCCGTGAAGACTTTCTACGTACCCCGAACTCCCAGCCATCGACAAGTACTTACACTAAACGACCTTCCAAGAAGGCTCACAGGAAGCAAAGTTCTCCTTCTCTCCCACGGCGCGTTTCTTCTCCTGCGCCACCCAGCGGTTGTCGCCACCAGGCCGTCATCCGTTTCGCCTGGCCGCACCGCTGGTAGCCGAACATCTGGTCGTTCACCGGTGGAGGAAGCTCCCCCTTCCGGCCATCTTAACAAGATGGCCGACGAACCTATTGAACAAATGGACTAGGACTCTCCACCTATTGAGTGGCGGCCGTGCTCGCTCGAAGCCAGGCCCTCAGTGGCCTTCGAGGTGACCCCTTCTTGCTTCTCCTTTTTCTTTTTCTTCTCACGATGGTACTTCTTCATTGGAATATTCGCGGCATTCCCTCCAACCGAGAGGACATGAAGTTGCTGCTATGCTTGCACTGCCGGCTCTTAGTAGCTCTCCAGCAAACGAAGCTACGCCCATGTGATCGAATTGACTGGGCACACTATGCCTCTGTGCATTTTGACCTACCCTTTGTGGCAGGTATTCCAGCTCATGGAGGGTTATGTTGCTGGTCAGGGATGATATATACTATGATCACGTCACATTGTACACCGATCCGCAGGCAGTTACCGTCCGAATTACTCTCCCCACTTTCACATTTTCCATTTGTACTGTTTACACTCCATCGTCGCCTGCCGTTACTGGGGCAGACATGATGCAAATTATTGCTCAGCTACCTGCACGATTTTTGTTGACTGGAGACTTCAATGCCCACCATCCCCTTTGGGGCTCTCCAGCATTCTGCCCAAGAGGCTCCCTGTTAGCAGACCTTTTCAACCACCTCAATCTTGTCTGCCTTAATACTGGCGACCCTACTTTTCTTCCGGGCACAACTCACACCTATTCCAATTTAGACCTCTCTATGTACTACCAACTTGCACACCGGTTTGAGTGGTACGCTCTTTCTGATACATATTTGAGTGACCACTTCCCTTGTGTTATCCATCGCATGCATCATACCCGATCTCCATGCTTAAATAGTTGGGATATCTCCAAAGCAGACTGGGGCTATTTTCTTCCAGGGCGACATTTCAGGATAAAAACTTCGCAAGCTGCGATAGTCGGGTCGCACACCTCACGGAAGTCATTCTAACTGCTGCTGAATATTCCATCCCTCATACTACTTCTCCACGTCGTATACCGGTCCCCTGGTGGACCGCAACATGTAGAGACGCATTAGATGCTCGTCGACGTGCTTTACGCACCTTTAAACGCCACCCTACGATGGCGAATTGTATTATTTATAAACGATTACGCGCGCAGTGTGGTCGTGTTACTAAAGAAAGCAAGAAAGCCAGCTGGGCTGCTTTCACAAGCTCCAACAGTTTTACTCCTTCTGTCGTCTGGGGTAGCCTGCGCTGGCTATCTGGCACTAAGGTCCACTCACCAGTTTTTGGCTTGACGGTCGCGAATGACGTCCTTGTGGCCCCCGAGGATTTCTCCAATACCTTCGGCCGCTTTTTCGCAGAAGTTTCGAGCTCCGCTCATTACCACGCTGCCTTCATCCCCTGAAAACAGGCAGAGGAGGCAAGGCCACCTAACTTCTGCTCCTCGAATGGTGAAAGTTATAATGCCCCATTCACCATGCGGGAATTCAAAAATGCACTTGCCTGGTCATGGTCCTCCGCTCTGGGGCCTGATTCTATTCATATTCAGATGCTGAAGAACCTTCCTCCTGCGGGTAAAGGTTTTCTTCTTCGCACTTATAATCGCATCTGGATTGAGGGCCGTGTTCCCACATGCTGGGGCGAATCTATTGTCCCGATTCCTAAGCTGTAGAAGGACAAGCACTTGCCTTCCAGTTATCGACCCATTTCAGTTGCCAGCTGTCTCTGTAAGGTGATGGAACGAATGGTTAAGTCTCGTCTCGTTTGGTTTGGCTGCTCGAATCTCGACGCCTCCTTATCAATGTACATTGTGGATTCCGCAGGCGCCGCTCTGCTGTTGACCATCTGCTTACCTTGTCGACCTTCATTATGAATAACTGCTTGTGGAAGCGCCAGACAGTGGTTGTGTTCTTTGATTTGGAGGAGAAGGCCTAAGACACCTGTTGTAGGGCGGGCATTCTCCGCACCGATCATACATGGGGCCTTCGCGGTCGCCTCCCTCTTTTTCTTCGTGCATTTTTAATGGATCGACAGTTCAGGGTATGTGTGGGTTCTGTCCTGTCCGACGCCTTTCGCCAGGAGAATGGGGTGCCACAAGGCTGTTTTGAGCGTCGCTCTCTTCGCCATAGCGATCAATCCAATAATGGATTGCCTCCGAGCTGATGTATCAGGCTCCCTTTTTGTGGACGATTTTACCATCTACTGCAGCGCGCAGCGTACGTTTCCTGGAGCATTGTCTTCAGCGTTGTCTTGACTGTCTTTACTCCCGGAATGTGGCCAATGGCTTCCGTTTTTCTGCCGAGAAGACGGTCTGTATTAACTTCTGGCGCTACAAAGAGTTTCTCCCACCGTTCTTACACCTCGGTCCCATTGCTCTCCCATTCGTGGAGACAACAAAATTTTTAGGTTTTACATTTGACAGGAAACTTAGCTGGTCTCCACATGTCATATTTGGCTGCCCGTTGTACCCGTTCCCTAAATGTCCGTGTTCTCAGAGGTACGTCGTGGGGAGCAGATAGAACCGACCTACTTCGCCTATATCGGTCGATCGTCAGCTCAAAGCTGGATTATGGGAGCTCCTCTGCACGGCGGCCCATCTTACGCCGCCTCAACTCCATAAAACATCGGGGGTTACGTCTTGCGATCCGAGCGTTCTATACTAGTTCTGTCGAGTCTTCATGCTGAAGCCGGTGAATTGCCGCTAACCTACCGGCCCGATACACTGCTTTGTCGGTATGCCTGTCGGCTATTATCAATGCCCGACCACCCGTCTTACCGTTCCTTTTTTGACGACTCTCCCGACCATCAATACGGGTTGTATGTATCTGCCCTGCTACCCCCTGGAGTTCACATTCGTAGCCTCCTTCAGCACATTGATTTTTCACTCCCTGCAACCTTTAGAGTGGGCGAGAGCCAAATGCCACCTTGGCTCCAAGCTCAGGTGCGCGTTCACCTTGACCTCAGCTCGCTCCCAAACGAGGTTACCCCAGCTTCGGTTCGTCGAACTTCGAAGTTCATTAATACAATCTTCGTTTATACAGATGGCTCTCAGACCAATGACGGTGTAGGGTGTTATTTTATTGTTGGGGCACAGTTTCAAATACTGGCTCCATGGCCATTGTTCGGTCTTAACAGCTGAGCTGTTTGCCGTCTGTCAGGCTGTTCTTTACATCCACCGCCACCAACAGTCTGCTTGTATCATCTGCTCTGATTCCCTGAGCGCCATCCAGATCCTTAGTGATCAGTATCCGGTTCACCCTTTCGTGCACCGGATCCAACACTCTTCAGCAGCTGGCGGGCAATGGGTCTCCAGTTACCTGTATGTGGGTTCCTGGCAGATACGTCTTATTTGGGGCAAATGGTTTCTCACTCGCTCAGATTCCCTTAGTGCCTTATCGTCACAGAACCTATACCCAGTTGAGGAGTTGGTCTGGCTGATATGACCAACTGTACTTGCGCCAACGGCAGGGTAAGCAGGTGTCATTCTGCTAGGTGCCAGGTTATGTAGGGATATGGGGAAATGAACACGCTGATCAGGTTACTAAAGTGGCCTGCAGAGGACAGGATGTGGCAGTGTCCTATTCCCTTGCAGGCTGTTTCTACATTTCACAGGAAGTGTGCGTGGTTGTGGGATGAGCAATGGCTGGCGGTGACTGCCAATAAGCTGAGCTTTGTGAATCAACAACCTGGTCGTGGCGTTTTTCCTGCCTGTTACTCAGGTGGGATGAAGTGAACCTCGTGCATCTTAAATGGGGCACTGCCCTCTCACACATGGCTTTTTACTACAGGGAGAGGACCCCGTGTGGTGATGCTTGTAGTGTGCATATCTATCTGCCATACTTTAATGGTGTGCATTTTAAATTGTGATGCAAGGGCAGAAGCAACTATTGGTGGGCTCTGCCGTCTGTTTTAGCTGACAAGTGTGACAAAGGTTTTGAAGTTTTGTTATGTCTGGACTCCGGCCTAAAATTTAAAGATTGAGGTTTTGGTGTGTTGCAGAGTGGCTGGCTTATCCTTATTTCATTCTTGTGGGTGGCCTGATACGTCCATCGGCTATATTGTTTTAGCTCTTTACACTACTTTCTCTGTGTGTTATTAATGTTTCACTTATGACGCAATACTTCGTCCTGTGGTTCTGTGCTGGTGTGCATATAGTTTTTCAACGTTTGTCATCAGTGTTTAAAGTTTTATTTTCCTGTTCTGTTTATTTTAGTGGCACCCGTCTCAATCTGTTTCCGTGCGGGCGCTAAAAACCTTGCTGTCGTGCCCCTACAAACGTGTCCGTCACGTGGGACAACCTCAGATGGCTCTCTGGGACCAAGATCCATTCGTCAGTTTCTGGCGTTATAGAAGCAGGTGATGTCATCACGGACGCTATTGCTGTATCCATTTTGGGTCACTATTTTGAGATTTCGAGCGACTCAGGCGATACCTTTCGCTTCTCAGAATCGTGTTGGCTACAATTCTATCCTTACCATGAGGGAGCTAGATCATGCTGTCACTTCATTCAGATCCTCCGCCCCAGGGCCAGATGATGACATTGATGTTGCAGCACCTTCCTCTGATGCACACTCACTTCTTGCTTCATATGCACAACATCTGGACAGAGGGACGTTTCTTACGTGCTGGCATGAAGCCACTGAAGTACCCATACCTACACCCAGTAACGACAAACACCTTCCTTCTAGCTGTTGCCCTTTTCTCTCACCAGCTGTTTCGCAAGGTAATGGAAAATGATTGACTGGCTAGTATAGTGGCTCGATGCTCTCACTTCCCTAACCACTACAGTGTGTGGATTTCGAGCGCGCTGTCCTGCATTTGACCCTTTTGTCACTTGGTCAACCCACAGTCAGGAATGGTTTTCTGTGGACATCCCAGATAGTGGCCGTGTATTTAGATTTGGAGAAAGTGAGACATCTGTTTGACTACTGTCCTCTGTACTCCTTATATGTGGGGCTTCTATGGCCTCGTACCCAGTTTGCTTCCAGGGATTTTTGAAAGACAGAGCTGTCAAGGTACATGTGTGTTTCGCGTTGTTGGACGAGTTTATCCAGGAAAACGGTGTGCCTCACGGTTCTGTCCTGAGTGTCGTCCTCCTTGCTATTGCCATTAATCTTATGACCTGTCTCCCACTGGGCATCTACAGCTCCGTTTTCGTGGACGTTTTTGCCGTCTGTTGCTGTTCTCAAAGGACTCGCCTCATTGAGCGGTGTCTTTAGCGATGTCTCGATCGTCTTCACTTGTGGAACATCGACAACAGCTTCAGTTTTTCCACCGACAAAACCGTTGAATTTCTGGCGACGCAAGTGCTTTATTGCACCGTCTTTCGATCGTGGGCCTGTTCTTCCGTCCTTCGAAGCTACGAAATTACTGTGGCTGTGCGCTTTACACCGCCCATCCCGTTGTGCAGTGGGTCCAGGAAAACTTACTTGCTGACTCATGGTGGTTACCAGTGTGATGTTTCTGTGGGTTCTTGGTCATGTCGGTCTGCCAGGAAACGAGGCTGCTCACGCTTCTACCAAGGCTGCAGTCCTCGCATCTTGGCCCACTAGTTCCTCCATTCCCTCCGATGCTGTGTGTTGCCATCTGTCAGGTGGTGGTGTCCTTTTGGCATCGCCAGTGGTCTTCCGTTCACGGGAATAAGCACCTTGGGCCTCTACCAGCACCTTGGACGACTTCTTCTCGGCCCTCTCGTCGTGAGAACATTTTAGCTAGGTTGTGTATCGGGCACTGTCTTTTTTTAGCTATCGCCATTTAAGTGTGCTCCCTCGCCAATTTGTACTAATTGCCCTCAACACGTTACAGCCCGCCACATCTCGATGGAATGCCTTTTTTAACCACTTGCGATCTTGTTTGTGTTTGCCGTCTGAGTTATCGGCGCTTTTAGTGAACGACGCACAGGCTGTATCCTGTGTTTTACTGCCTATCCGTCGCAGCAATATGGCGAAGGCGTTTAAATTTTTAGTTCAGGACCTTGGTTCCTCTAAGGCGTGTTTTAGACCTTTCTCCAATTCCCTGATTTAACTATATTCTCTTCCGCTGATTGGTATTAACGTGCAGCCATCTACAGCTCCGACGTAGGAACGTATAACCGTAGTTCTTGCGCCCTAAAATAAAAAACCGCTCAAATCTGTCCATTCTCTGCGTCTCAAGTCATGAGGGAATCCAGGTATAGAAATGCGGATACACATCAAATTTCTCTCTGTCAAAAAGTGGGAAGACATCTGGTGCGCTACTGGCCGCAGTAATACACTATATGCAATCAAGGAGACGGAAATAGTTTTGTGGTCTCCCTGTCGGAGGTAGTTAAGTGTCTTACGCCGTCTACGCATAGGTCATATTAGGCTCACCCGTTCTTTTCTCTTCTAACAAGCCACCCCCACAATGTGGCTGTGGATCCAGACTGACTGTATTGCATATATTGGAGTGTCCCTTCATTTGGCCCTTACAGATTCCTTGCCTTCAGTATTAGCAGACGATTCATAGATGGTTGAACTGGTCCTCAATATCCTACGTGTACCCCCTGTGGGTTCGGCGGTTAGAATAGGCCCGAGGTATTCCTGCCTGTCATAAGACGCGACTAAAAGGAGTTTCAACCGTTTCGGCCTTCCATGTGATTGTCCCCCTTGGGGTTTGACCTCCATTTTTCAAAATTCTACAGAACTAAGAGCCTTTTGGGGAAGGACGCCTTACGTGGTGTACCACTGGTCCTCAGTGCACTAGGACCTTGGCACTCAGCATTGTAACGGCGTTGTAACCATACCCACTATTCCTCAAATTGGGCCTAAATGCCTGATGGGTTGTACAAGTTACGCCCATAGTGCGTCCCCATCTGCACCTACGATCATGATGGACTTTCCATGGCACCAGAAATCCAGTACGGTAGCCAGCCCGTTGTGGTGGGGTCGTCATGTACCCTCTAGGTTGCAGCCCCCTGACAATACAGGGATGGTACTGCCGATACCTGAGCGGCACCCTCCCCACGTCGGCCAAGGAGTAGATGCCCGTCTCCTTGGGGCATCAGGACTCCCGGGAACGGTCATCCTGCCAGGTGGCCCTTGCTGCGGCTGGGCGGCGCCCGTGGGGAGAGCTCCTGGTCGGAGTGGGTGGTATTGGTGCAGACGTTTTGCAGATGAAAAATCAACATGTATCAGGTCGCTCTGCGGCCGAGTCTTTTAAAAAGAAAGGTACTGTCTCCGGTTCTGGTTCTCCTGCCCTTCCCCACTTGGCCACTCCCTGGGAGGAAGGACAGGCCCGCCAGCTTGGGGCGAAGTACTTCCCCCGCTATTTGGTCTGTTTTCGAACCGATGGGGGACGTTCGCCACCTCCAAGCCCATGTTCTTTGTTCAGCACATCGAGGACATCTTCGGGGAAATTGAGGCTCACAGTAAAATGCGTTCGGGGTCCGTTCTTATAAAGACCACCTCCGCCACACAATCGGCGGCGCTCCAGGCGTGCGACCGACTAGGGGACATCCCAGTGTCCATTGTCACGCATCTGGCACTGGATGGAACGCAGGGGGCTATTTTTCATCAGGACCTCTTGCTGCAATCTGATGAGGAGCTCAGGGCCAACCTGGAGTGCCGAGGCGTGCATTTCGTCCGGCGAGTCCAGCGCGGCCCCTAAGACCGTCGCATCGACACCGGGGCCTTTATCCTCGCCTTAGAGGGGGACGTTCTCCCGGGGAAGGAAAAAGTGATGTGCTACTGGTGTGACGTGTGACCTTACGTCCTGCCTCCTATGCGCTGTTTTCGGTGTTTGCGCTTTGGGCACATGTCGTCACGTGTGAGGCTGAGCCCCTTTGTGGCGATTATGGACGTCCTCTTCATGAGGAACATACATGCACCCTACCACGCCGGTGTGTTAATTGTCCTGGCATCCACTCGCCTAGATCCTTAGACTGCCCCGCATATCAGAAGGAGAAGAAGATTCAAGAACTCAAAACTTTTGATTGTCTTTCTTATTCTGAGGCCAGGAAGAAGTATGACCGCCTCCATCCCGTGACATTGACCACTTCGCTTGCCTCAGTCGTGTCCACTCCTTCCACAGTATCCTCACCCGTATCATGTCCCCCCTCTACCTCCTCCCCCCATCCGGCATCTATGCCTCTGCCTCCCAAATCCCTCCGTTCCAAATCCTCCTCCCCTGCGGCCCCCGCCCCCTCTGCCACAGGAGCCACTCCTCCTCCTCCTCCTCCTCCTCCTCCTCCTCCCCCCCCTCGCCGCCTGAGAAGCGATCCTCTTCTCAGGCGTCCATCGGGGAAACGTTCTGGACCCCGGCTTCCGAGGTCTGGCGTTCCAAAACGGACCCCGCGCTTGAGGACCTTCTTCGGGTCCAGCCCACCATCCCTGTGCCTCCTTGGACTTCCAAGAAGGCCTCTAAGAAGTAGTCTCTATCCCCCTCTCTACCCCGGCGCATCTCGTCTGACGCTCCATCCGTGAGTCGCTGCTCCTGGCCATCCTCTGTTTCGCTGGGACGCTCTGCTGCCAGGTGCTCAGCTGGCCTCTCGTCGGCAAATGATGCTGTCCCTCCTACGCAACCCGGGACAGCAGCCACAGCTGGCGATGACTCAATGGAACAGGATCGGCCTTCCACCGGTTGTAGCGTTGTTCCCTCGAAACCTGGCCGTCCGCGGCCGTCGCGGTGACCAGCTCTTCACCCGTTTTGTTGCCCCCTTTTTTTCTGACTAGCAATGACTTTGTTACATTGGAACATCAGAGGTATTCGATCTAGTCGGGAGGAATTAAAACTGCTCCTCCGCTTGCACTGTCTGCTCGTCCTTGGTCTCCAGGAAACCAAGTTGCACACAACTGACCATATTGCTTTTACCCACTATACCTCAGAGCGGTATGACCTCACCCCTGTGGACGGTATCCCAGCTCATGGTGGGGTCATGTTGCTCGTTTGGGACGATGTCTATCACCATCCCATCCCATTGACCACCCCACTCCAAGCAATAGCTGCCCGTATTACTCTTTCTGCTTCTACTTTTTCTGTTTGTACCATCTACACTCTGTCATCCGCAGTTAGTCGGGTCGACATGATGCACCTTATTGTTCAGCTTCCTCCGCCCTATCTATTGTTTGGCGACTTCAATGCCCATCATCCCCTTTGGGGCTCTCCTGCATCCTGTCAATGAGGCTCCCTCTTGGCGGATGTCTTTAACCATCTCAATCTTGTCTGCCTCAATACTGGCGCCCTGACTTTCATCTCGGACTCTACTCATACCTACTCCCACTTTGACCTTTCGATCTGTTCTGCCACTCTTGCCCATCAGTTCGAGTGGTATGTCCTTTGACACCTATTCGAGCGACCACTTCCCCTGTGTCGTTCGTCTCCTGCACCACACCCCATCCCCACGTCCTTCGCGCTGGAACATACCGAAAGCTGACTGGGGACTTTACTCCTCCCTGGCGACCTTTCCGGACCACGATTTTCCCAGTTGTGACAGTCAGGTCGAATACCTCATGGCTGTTATCATCAATGCTGCCGAACGTTCCATTCCTCGTACTACCTCTTCTTCACGTCGCATTTCCGTCCCCTGGTGGAATGAGGCTTGTAGAGACGCTATCCGTGCTCGACGACGTGCTTTACGCACCTTTCGCCGCCATTCTACGTTGGCGAATTGTATTGGATACAAACGACTCAAAGCGCAATGCTGTAGAGTCGTCAAAGACAGCAAAAAAGCTTGTTCGGCCTCTTTCACCAGCTCCTTTAACAGTTTTACTCCCTCTTCTGTCGTTTGGGGTGGCCTCCGCAGGCTGTCGGGCATTAAGGCCCACTCCTCGGTACCTGGCCTGACGTAGGGTAATGAGGACCTTGTTGATCCTGTGGCTGTCTCCAACGCCTTCGGCCACTTTTTCGCGGAGGTTTCAAGCTCCGCCCATTACCACCCTGCCTTCCTCCCCAGGAAAGAGGCAGAAGATGCTCGGCGACCTTCTTTCCACTCGCTGAATCTGGAAACTTATAATGCCCTCTTTACTATGCGGGAACTCGAACGTGCGCTTGCACTGTCCCGGTCCTCTGCTCTGGGGCCAGATGCCATTCACGTTCAGATGCTGGCACACCTTTCTCCGGCGGGCAAAAGCTTCCTTCTTCGTACCTACAATCGCGTCTGGACCGAAGGTCAGGTCCCCATGCGTTGGCGTGATGCCGTCGTTGTTCCTATACCCAAACCTGGGAAGGATAGACACCTTCCTTCTAGTTACCGCCCCATTTCTCTTACAACCTGTGTCTGTAAGGTGATGGAGTGCATGGTTAATGCTCGGTTAATCTGGATTCTCGACAGCTACTTACTAATGTCCAATGCGGCTTTCGTCGCCGCCGCTCTGCTGTTGACCACCTTGTGACCTTGTCGACATTCGTCATGAACAACTTTTTGCGAAGGCGCCAAACGGTAGCAGTGTTCTTCGACTTGGAGAAGGCTTAGGATACCTGTTGGAGAGGAAGTATCCTCCGCACTATGCACAGGTGGGGCCTACGCGGTCGCCTGCCCCTTTTTATTGATTCCTTCTTAACGGATCGAAAGTTTAGGGTACGTGTGGGTTCCGTATTGTCAGAAATCTTCCTCCAGGAGAATGGAATGCATTAGGGCTCTGTCTTGAGCGTAGCCCTCTTTGCCATCGCGATCAATCCAATTATGGATTGCATTCCACCTAATGTCACAGGGTTTTTTTGTCGATGACTTCGCGATCTACTGCAGTGCCCAGAGAACATGCCTCCTGAAGCGCTGCCTTCAGCGTTGTCTAGACAGCCTATACTCATCGAGCGTGGCAAATGGCTTCCGGCTCTCTGAAGAGAAGACGGTTTGTATCAACTTTTGACAATATAAAGCGTTCCTTCCGCCATCCTTACATCTCGGTCCCATTGTTCTCCCATTCGTGGAAACTAGGTTTCTAGGGCTCACATTTGACAGGAAACTTTGTTGGTCTCCGCACATCTCTTATTTGGCAGCCCGTTGTACATGTTCCCTTAATGTCCTCCGAGTTCTTAGTGGTTCATCTTGGGGAGCAGATCGCACAGTCCCACTTCGCTTGTATCGGTCCATAGTCCGATCGAAGCTGGATTATGGGAGCTTCGTCTACTCGTCTGCTCGGCCATCCCTCTTACGCCGTCTCAACTCCATCCACCATCGGGGGATACGTCTTGCGACCGGAGCCTTCTACACTAGTCCCGTCGAAAGTCTTTATGCTGAAACTGCCGAATTACCATTGACCTACCGACGCGACGTACTGCTGTGTCGGTATGCCTGCCGGCTGTTGTCCATGCCCGACCACCCCTCTTATCAGTCCTTCTTCGCCGATTCCCTCGACCGTCAGTACGGGTTGTATGTGTCTGCCCTGCTGCCCCCTGCAGTCCGCTTCTGTCGCCTGCTTCGACAATTGGATTTTGCCCTCCCTACCACCTTCAGAGAAGGTGAGAGCCCGACAGCACCTTGGCTCCAGGCTCCGGTTCATATTTATCTCGACCTCAGCTCACTCCCGAAGGAGGTTACTCCAGCTGCAGTGTATTGCTCACGGTTTGTCGAACTTCGTGCTCGACTTGCTGGTCACACCTTTATTTACACCGATGGCTCCAAAACTGACGATGGTGTCAGCTGTGCCTTTGTTGTCGGGGCCGTCACCTTTAAATACCGGCTCCTTGACCAGTGTTCCAGCTTCATGGCCAAGCTTTTTGCTCCATCAGGCTGTTCAGTATGCCCGCCGCCACCGCCATTCATCTTGTGTACTCTGCTCTGATTCACTCAGTGCTCTTAAGAGCCTTGGAGATCCCTATCCAGTCCACCCCTTGGTACAACGGATCCAGCAGTCCCTCCATTCTTTCGCTGATAATGGTTCTCCTGTCAGCTTTCTGTGGGTTCCGAGACATGTAGGAGTGCCTGGGAATGAGGCTCCTGATGCTGCAGCCAAGGCTGCAGTCCTCTTGCCTCGGCCAACCTCCCACTGTGTCCAGTCATCTGACGTTCGTGGGGTTGTTTGTAAGAGGCTTGTCGTTGTGGTGGGATGCTTGGTCATTCCTCCAAGGAAACAAGCTCCGGGCAGTAAAACCGCTCCCAACTGCTTGGACGACCGCCTCCCGACCGTCTCGGCGAGAAGAGGTCCTTCTGACCAGGTTGCAGATTGGGCATTGCCAGTTTAGCCACCGCTACCTGCTCTCCGGTGACTCAGCCCCGCAGTGCCCTTGTGGTCAAGCATTAACAGTGCGCCATGTTTTATTGTGTCCCCGCTTTAGTCAATCTCGTATTGTCCTGTGCCTGCCATCTACTTTACTGGATGTTTTAGCTGATGACGCTCGAGCAGCTGCTAGTGTTCTGCGTTTTATAACTTTGACTGGTTTGTCCAAAGACATCTAACTTTTTACTTATTTTATCTGCACCTTTGTACGGACTTTCTGGTGTCCCCCTCTCCCCTCTAGTTTTACTGGATTCCATGTGCTCTAACACTTGTGACTGGGCGCTAATGACCTCCGTAGTTGAGCGCCCTTAAACCCCACCAAAAAAATCCTATGTGAAAATTATTTCCAATCAAAAGGCTTTGCTTCACTCCTGCACAGGAGTCGGGTGGCTGTTGTTTGGTCCTCTTCTCCAGTTTTCCTTTTTCTTTTTGTTTTCCTTTTTTTGCTCTTTTTGTTTTCCTTTTTTTTTGCTCTTTTTGTTTTCCTTTTTTTTTGCTCTTTTTGTTTTCCTTTTTTTTTGCTCTTTTTGTTTTCCTTTTTTTTTGCTCTTTTTGTTTTCCTTTTTTTTTGCTCTTTTTGTTTTCCTTTTTTTTTGCTCTTTTTGTTTTCCTTTTTTTTTTGCTCTTTTTGTTTTCCTTTTTTTTTTGCTCTTTTTGTTTTCCTTTTTTTTTGCTCTTTTTGTTTTCCTTTTTTTTTTTGCTCTTTTTGTTTTCCTTTTTTTTTTGCTCTTTTTGTTTTCCTTTTTTTTTTGCTCTTTTTGTTTTCCTTTTTTTTTTTTTTGCTCTTTTTGTTTTCCTTTTTTTTTTTTTGCTCTTTTTGTTTTCCTTTTTTTTTTTGCTCTTTTTGTTTTCCTTTTTCCTTGCCCCGCTGCTACCCCATCTCTCAATGTAATCGTATAGGAAAGTGTGATATGACGTTACAAAATAGAGTATCATGCATCTGAGACAAGATGTGGATACCAGGCCAGCGTTTACCTTAATGGACTTAAAAAACGGCATAGAAACTGCGTCAAGGCTGGCTGGTATTCCATCCAGTCAGTCCTGCGCGTCTCCTGGTGTCAGAGGTGGTTGCTTAATGTGCTAGACTATAGGTTCGGGTCGAATTACTCCTGTTACTGTGTAATTTAAGTTGTCCAGTCTCTGGATCATGATTTGTCAGGTTACAACATACTCCTTCACATGGTGAGGCGCTTCTAATTTCCGCCAGCTTACAGGCACCAAATGGTACGCCACAAGTGCGGATAATCTCTCATGGAAGCTATCTCCTGGTATAGTTCAGTTGTTCCACAAACCATCAGTGTTTCTCTGCAACCTCAGTAAAATCAATAAAAATCCAGTTGAAATACACAAATGGCATGATGTGACATATGTCCATAGTTAATTACCTAGAGGCGCAAAATTCTCGAAAAAGGACCTATTAGATGGGAGAAGGCTTGGGGAAGACAAAGAAGGCCCTCATTGAGAGGGTCCAAACGTTTCATATTGTTCTGTGTGAAAAGACATAAAGGACATTATCATACATGATTGTGCTTGAATGGTAATGTTATGAATACTTCGTAACAACCTTTCGAAATGTTCGTTGTTAGTCATAGTGGTGTATGTGCAGACGACTGTTTGGTTGAACACTGACTGGACGTACATCTTTCCGCAGCACTGGCAACACCACAGGCCATGCAGCTCCACGTGTGGGCAGCGCTCTGCAGTGTGGGGGTCGTAATCCTCTTGGGGTAGTCGAGCTGCAACTACTTCGACATCGATCAATGCCAAGGAACTCCAACAGCCTCCTAGAACATCTACCCAATGTAGAGCAGTAGCAAAATTAAATATTAAATTATTTCATATCATTTCATGATTTTCTCGTATTAGTAGTAAAGATGGAGCAAACGTCAGTGGAAAACGTTTAACAGTGATTCATTTATAGTTTTGATAATTTGCCAGAAATAAGTAACTTTTAAAATAAATGACTGATTTTGTAATTTTTTATTTTCATATCTTACTTTCATATTGTGAATTAATTTAAGCATTAAAAAAATTCATTGCAGGCAATGTATTTTATTGTACACATAAATTTTTAGTCTAATAAAGCTTATTTGTATAAATTTTCTTCGATGTTAAATTCTCCAAATATGTTTCCTTCCACAAAAGAAGCGGTCTTACAACAGGGAAACAATGAGAACTACTCTGTAGCTGTAACTGCGTCCTGTTGTCAGTGCTGGAATTATGGGCAGGGGTTAAATATCATTACTACTTAATGCTACTTCTATTAGACTATCAACCATACATTCATCACCTGTAAAATTCCAGAGTTCGTCGGCTAACGACGAGTGAGCAAATTCAGATTGGATGCCATGCCTATCGAGAATGTAAAGTTTCCCAGGCCACAGGTAAAACATGGCGTTCTGACAGTCTAGGGGCAGTGGGAGGCTCGGACTGTTCCGGCTTGGAAGTAGGCTGTTTGGCAAACAGGTATACCATCATATTCATAGATAGCAAAGGTGTAGTCTGGAAGGCCTACAATACATCACAAAACTTCGATCATTTCTGTAGAGTTGTATCATTAATTTGGCCTAAATCGGAAAGAGCTGTACTGGACAAAATACTTCCAATAAATAAAAGGCAAACAGGAGAAAGTGGCATGAACAGATCAGAGGTCTGTAAAATAAGACGAAATATTGGATCTGTTCACCGTAAAACACTTACGAAAGCGGAAGTACAATAGCATCATTAGCCGTTCGAAGACCGACGAGGAAGGTCAAGGCATCAACTAGCAGACCTAATTCGTCACTTTCTACTTGAGGAGAAACAAATGACTTCCCCTGCAAGTAACTTTTTTGTATCTGTGTCGCAATCAAAATTTTTGTCATGGGTGGTTTGCACTGGACTAGCTTCATTTCTTAGTATCTTTCTGTAATAACTTTCTTACCTACTTTTAAGTTGCCACGCACAGCAGTTCAGCACGTAAATAGGTTTCTGGAATTTCCTAGGTTACAAATCAGTCATAAAGGTGCGCTACAGACAGGCGATGCCGTAGTTTCTCTGTGAACGAGTCAACTTTTAGCTGAGCAACTTCCAGAAGTTGATCAGTTTTCATCTAAAATAAGTTCTGGTGCACTAAGACGTCAGTAAAAATAATTTAACGGGAGACTGAAGTATATTGCTTTAGTCAGTTTAATGAAAACTGTGTGGTTAGTAATGATTCTTTGCATATTCTTTAATACGATAATTTCATTAGGGATGTTGGTTGAATTTGTGCTGGACTGTCGTTCAAGCGCTAATATTTTGCCTTCAACTTTCCGTAGATCTCGACTAGTTAAAGTACCAAACACAGTATGAAGGATGCTCCCTCCAAAATCAAACCAGGCACGTTTACGCCTAATTAAATTTTTGTGTGGTAAAAAGCTTTTAAAAAAACAGTAAATCTCTTGTTCATAATCAGCAAATGTAGACTGTACCTGCATTTTGGCTGTGATACAGTTATTATACCAAGATGTACCCATTTCCCAATTGTATCATTACACTGAACAGAACGAATTAGATCAATTTGCTTCTTTACAGAATTGAACTGTTGCTGGATTTCACTCAAATTGTACTTGAGAACAAGTTTTGCATTACTTGTTGAAACTACCATGTCTGATCGTGGTTCAAACAAAACACCTCTACTCTGTGGTACTATTACTACAGCATTAGTAGAATATGCTTTCATAGCAAACATTAGAATAAAAATGAACATGGTTAATTAGTTCTAAATACTAGAGTTAACAATGAACATAAAATAAATAAATTGCTTGTGGCAACCTGTGGAATAAAGGGTTTAGCTTCACTTGTGCACTTGTGTAATAGCTTCAATACTACATTTTCACAACACATTCACATAAGTACATGGCTGAAATAAACTCACGCATTGCACTCACACACTACACACGTTTACGTAGATTGTAGGGGTGTCTGGAACAGGATTGCTCAGCACGTGGTGATGCCTCGGCCTCGAAGTCTGGACTGCGACCTCGCGATTCTCGCTTCCTGGGTGTGAGAACAGCAGGTGTGCCTCTCGGTTGGTCCTCGTCTTGCGATACTATAGGAAATCTACCGAGAAATGGCTTTCCACGATTGACATGAACGACAATCGAATGAAAGGGCAGGTGGGGCTTAAGAGTGACTGGCGGCAACACCTCCAAGATTAGATATGGTCCTTCCCAAAACTTCTTAATCTTTCTGACTTGACTCTTCTTTAACACAACATTGCTAAGATACACAAGATCTCCAACTCGATAGTGTGGCACTCCTGCTTGGCGGTCGTGTTGTCTTCCTTTGCTGAAGAAAGGGTTGATGATTCCACTGTTTCACTCCCCTCCATGCTTCCTTTAGCTTGCGTGCTAGATGCCTTACTTGTTCATTGCAGATTCCGGCAGTCGATCGTGCAAAGTCCAAGGGTGAATACATTGTTCTTCCGTAGACGATCTCATATGGACTTAAGCCAGTTGAGCTGTGCATTTTGGCATCGTAACAACTTACCAAGTATGGTAAACAGACATCCCAATTGTCGTGTTTGGTGCTCACATGGTGGCTAACCATTTTGATTAGTGTTCTGTGGACTCGCTACTCTCTTCCATTTCCTTAAGGGTGTGCTGGTGTAGTCCTTAACTGAGTTATTTGCATGAGTTTACAAGTCTGCTTAAGTAATTCACTTATCAAATTTGTTCCTTGATCGCTGATTATACTTAATGGTGATCCAAACTTAAGAAACCATTCTTTTACAAAAACTTTAGCTATAGTCTCAGCTCTCTGATCAGGTATTGCTATCATGAGAAGGTATCTAGAGAAATGATCTAACATTGTCAATATGTATTTGTTTCCATCTTTAGTCTTAGGTAACGGTCCTATGACATCTAGTACTACTCATTCAAATGGTCCACTTGTTTCTGGCAGTTCTTGCAATGGCGCTCTAATTTTTCCTACATTGTTTCGTCTGTTACAGGAATCACATTGTGAAACAAACTCGAAAACGTCGGCTTTGCGACTTGGGCACCAAAACATTCGAGCTATTTTAATGTTTGTTGCTTTTTTTCTGCAGTATCCTGATAATAAAGAATCATGTTGCTCTTTCATGATTTGCTCTTTCATGCTTTCTGGAATAACTAGGCCGTTTCCTTTACTAGTGATTTTGTACAATAATCCATCTATTTCGACAAAACGTTGATCATTTTTCCATAATTTGCATTGTGGATCTTCATCTTGAGCTGCCTTTAACTCTTCTTCTCGACTTATTGTAACACAAACATTGAATTTTCGACTCATTGTATCAGCATTCATATGTTATTTACCGGGTCGGTGAATAACCTTAAATTGGTACTCACTCAGTCTTAATAACCATTTAAGTGCGCCATGATCTGTAATAACTGTAAATTCTCTTCCTGTTAAGAAACATCTGTTGTGTGTTATACCAAAAACCAAAGCACAAAGCTCCTTCTCAGTAGTAGTATAATTACATTCTGTTTTGTTTGTCTGGAAGCAAATGAGATTGGATGTTCATGACCATCAACTTCTTGAGACAAGATTGCACCTATGGCAAAATTGGATGCCTCGGTTGAATAAAAAGTGTACTGAAATCCACATAGGCTAACACTGGAACTGTGGTTAGAGCAGTTTTAAGCTCTTCCATTGCAGTTTTGCATTCTGTTGACCAATTAAATGTGGCTCCTTTCTTCAGTAGCTGTGTCATTGGAGGTGCTATATTCGCATAACCGGCTATAAATCGTCTGTAGAAATTTGACAATCCCAAGAATGATTATTTCTTTCAAATTCTGTGGTCCAGGAAACTTCTTTACATCTTCAATTAATTTTGGATCAGATCGAACACCTTCACTGGTTATAACATGACCAAGGTAGTTAACTTTACTTTGTTCAAAATGACATTTATCTATTGATAAAGACAGGTTTGCACTTCTTATACGCTCAAAAACAGCTTGTAGTCTCTCAGTATGCTGTTTCATGTTTTCACTAAAAATTATTACATCATCAAGGTGAACAAGTGCTTGTGTTGGGATGAGCCCTCGTAAAACTGAATCCATCTGGCGTTGAAATGTAGATGGAGCATTACGAAGTCCAAACAGCAGACGAAGATAATTGTATACTCCTGCTGCTGTTACAAATGAAGTTTTTGCTTGATCATCTGGATGCACTGTCACCTGGTGATAACTACTTGTTAAATCACATACTGAAAAAATTCGACATCTGTCCAAGTGATCCAAGGTTTCCACTAAATTCGGTAAGGGGTAAATATCGGGTGTGGTCACAGCATTCAAAGATCGCTAATCAACACAAAAACGGAACTGTGGTTCTCCTGAAATTGATTTCTTCTTTACAATTACAAGAGGTAAACACCACGGTGGGTCTGAAGGATGTCTTGGTTTTATAATTCCGGCTTCTAATTGTTCTTTAACCATGTCTTCTACCAACTCTCTTTGACTTAGTGGTATTCGGTAAGGTTTCTGTGTGATTGGGGCAGTGGCTGGCTGGAGTGGCCGAGCGGTTCTAGGCGCTTCAGTCTGGAACCGCGCGACCGCTACGGTTGCAGGTTCGAATCCTGCCTCAGGCATGGATGTGTGTGTCCTTAGGTTAGTTAGGTTGAAGTACTTCTAAGTTCTAGGGGACTGATGACCTCAGAAGTTAAGTCCCATAGTGCTCAGAGCCATTTGAACCATTTTTTTTTATTGGGGCAGCATTCCCTGTATGAATATGATGCTGAACTAAATGAGTGACAGGTAAATTTTCACGTTCTCTGAATAAATCTGCATACTCCAGCAAAACAGGCGCTGAAATCTTCTGTTCATCAACTTTCAAATGTTCTATCTTTTCCCAAATCATGCGCTTCAGTTGATTATTAACTTCGTCTCCATGTTACAATTTTGCGGTACTGTTACAAAAACCTTTGTTTATAACTGCGGCGTTTGTTACCTCATCTGGAATCTGTATGACGTCATTTTTACTTATGCTCGACACTTCAGCAACTTACGTTGCTCTTGGAAAAACAACATCCTCATTGCTCATATTCGTTATTGTAACCGGGACTTTTGCGACATTCTGTCTCACCATCGTAGCGACACCTACACTTCCAACAACATAACAATGCATTGTACCCAATAACTCACTTTTCTCGGATCGCTCAATTAATTACAAAGTTCCTTTCGTGCATCGGGGTGACTTAACTTCAACGTAGATTGTCTTTCCTGATCCCTTGGTAATTTGCTGATGCTGATCAATTTGACATCGACTCGGACGGTTTGAACTGATGCATCGTTTCGGCGGTCCATTCCCACGACGTCAGTATTGCTGCTCCTTTGAGTACGATCTGAAGCACGATTTCCTAGGTTGTAGTTACTATGGCATAGTCTGATATTTCTTTCTGCGACAAATATCTCTGCCTCGTTCGCGGACAAGAAATAAAATCCAAGTACACCATCATAACGCGTTTGTTATTTGAAACTACTTGCACCCTTGCTGTATACTTCTTTTCACCTTCATCTTGGCCTTGGCCAAGAATTAATTCTACGTCAACTTCTACGTAGTTACGTAGCTTTCCCCCGTTGAACCCTCGCACTTTTAATAGCGGCGGTTTCAATTTATCCCATTTATCTATGCAACACCACATTGAGGTCTGTGCTCCTGTGTCAATAAGTAGCTTCATGTTTCTCCCACGATTTACAGCACCTATCACGAAGTCATTTTCGGTCTGATTTTCGTTGGAACTAACAGGAATCATTGTCTCTGGCAAGGGGTGGACGGAGTGGTGGCCCGTATGTCCCCGTACTCGTTTGAAGATCTGGCAGATTGTCTGTTGTTCGCATTACCTTTCTTCTTGTTGCGACAATCTATCGAAACATGACCCTGCATCCCTCAATGATAGCAGATTCGATTCTCTTTACAATCCTTACGCTTGTGACCCAGCTGATTGCATCTGTAGCATTGTACTGTTGTGTTGAAAACTCTACGCTCTTGTTTTTGCATCTCATTCGGTCGTCTTAGTGCTTCAACGAAACCAACAGCTGAGTCTATTGCTTCCTGAAACGTTTTACATCGCGCCAATCTAACAGCTTTGCTTACTTCCTCCCCATGCAACCCATGAATGTGTCGGAGGCTCTCTGGTCAGCTTCAAACAACTGAATGCGATTTTCATTTTCATCTTCATCTTCTACTAACTCGTACGTTTGAGCGTTGTTTCGAATTCTGTTGGCAAACTGCTCGATAGATTCATCTCGTGGCATTCGCCAACTGTGAAGCTGCTCTCTGTAAAATCTGATCGAGTATTTACATTTAAATCTCTGAACAACAATGGTTCTAAACTCATTGTTATCTTCTGTTTTCACACAAGTGGGCTCTGCGCTAATGAAATCTTGTGCTGCTCCCTGAACTGTTAATTTGGTAACCACTAGTTCATCGGAATCTGTCCATGATCCTAACAGGGCGGCACCTTCAAGTTTACCGTAAAACACTTTCACATCTTCGGGTTTCCCGCTAAACACTGGTACTGATGGCAATGATGAAAAATTCATTATTGTAGTTGTACTTGTACTGCATCAACTATCATTTGACAAGTCTCTCAGAATGTTACGCTCTCTTGTTTCTGCTTTTAACTGCCGAATCTCTTCTTGCAGTTCATTAATAACAGTTTGTAGATCGGCAATGTTACTCTGACTAGATTGCGACATTTCGTCTAATTTAACACCAATGAGTCACTCATATAAAATAAAAATCCATCACTGGCTTTCGTTTTCTAGCCAAACTGGATTAGACCAACCTGGATTCCAGCATTGGATGTCCCCACGTAGTCGGAAGAGGTTCACGCTGCTGTTGCTCGAAGTTCACGTTGTACTGCGCCTCTTCAGGACTAGATTTTCCATAATTATCCCCATGCTGACACCACTTGTATAAGGGGTTTAGTCTGTGTTGTTTCCGCAGATGATGATTACAAGATGATTTACAAGCAGTGGGTCCTTGAGGTACGGTAATACACTAACACGAGAAGCAAGTTTAAACAGTTTATTAACAAAAGCAGATTATAAAACACGCACGCTAAGGGCACCCATCATCACTATGTCTGACATCCTAACACCGGCTAATTACGATCGTATCTAAAGGCTCCATGGTGAGCTAAGAAAAGACACATATTCGCGCCCGAGGCCGCACTAGTTAATACTGCCCGCAGCCGACGGCAGTCATGACGTACCGCCTTCGCAGTGCGGCTGGACGCGCGTCTGCTGACTAAGCGAATCGTCAGCATTTCAGTTAGGCCGGCTGGCGAGAGCGTGTTAATGTACCGCACAGCTGCGTGCAACCCGTAGAGCCTTACAGTAGCCAAATAACAAGGTGTGTGTTTTCTACAGCGCACTGTCACCAGGAGCAATTGTGGATCAGTGCTTAACATCGCGGCCTTTTAATTTTTCGCCGCATTTTCATAATCCCATGGTTGTTTTCACTGTTTTCATTTATCTACTTATGCCCATAGAAAGTTTCGTGTGTAGGCAATAATTTCACAGATAATCCTGCATAACGGCTTATTTTCCTGAATGGTGGTGCTTGTAGTTGATTATGAATCAAGATATGCTACAGAAATGTCACCGAAAACAATTTCAAGTAATTTTCTCATCTTTTTTTAAATTCATTCATTTGACATAAATGTAGTTGACAATTAAGGGCAATATTATATCAGTATACACAGGAAAATATTCGTGTAGTTATCGGTATACGAATGAAAAACAAAAATGAAAGTAATAAGTGTTCCAACAGAAGGCATTAAAGTACCTGCAAAATATCTTAAAAACTTTCACTACCATTATTACAGAAATGGAGTATCTAAGGATAAGCCGAGACTTGTGTTCACTTATTTTGACGACTCTTCCACTGAGAGAAGTTTCTGGAAAATTGGGTGGTGGCACTTACCATGTTCTCATGAGTACTATGGCACACGGGCCAGGGCAAGGCTTGCTATCCGAATTCTTGTCCACCCATGTTCTATTGGCTTATGGTGCAAGAGAACAATGAGTGAAACTTCCTACTAGGACACAAATGAAAGTAATGTATACTCTGAATTGCCAGAAACAAACTATAGTACAACATTTTCAATCTTGAGATGGCTACACTGGCATGTTCTGAAATCCTGTAAATAAAAAAAACTGTGAAAGTATACTTCCGTTTGCACACTAATCTCTCTTATCTTAGTACAGACTGTATCCGAGATGTATACCAAACTAGCTTCATCCATGGAGCTGTAGCTCAGTTATCTGTTCTCCAAAATAATCTGACAAGATCTGGGGGAATTAAGTCATCTTTCTAACGAATGTGTATACTGAGACTCGTCGAGAATCTGCGTTAAAAGTTTGTATGGGCTGTACAGGACGTCGTGACCCTGATTGCACATATTTGAACTCGACCCACCTACATGGCCGATGTCATTGCCATTATGGTAGCTCAGCGTGTTCAGTCAGAGGGCTGGCTGGCTACCTACTGTAAAAAAAATATATATATAATTGAAAGAAGGAACCAATGATGAACTTGTATGGGTGTCATCCTATATCCCCCAGACCAAATGCCACGAAACGGACGAAATGAAGGTAAGAAAATGCAAACTTGCGCCATGGCTCCCTACCCCAGGATAAGTCGGTTCGAAACATGGTGGTGGAAAAATTTTCACACCTCGTAGCTGGCGCGCAGGGACAGGAGAGGTAGTGGCATAAGGTTCCTGATCACAAGACTTTTTGGCAATGTTTTGGTTTCGATACCAAATCTTTCCACAGTCTCTCATGAACTGAGGGCATCTGTCACTGATGATGGTGATCCGTACGTCACGGCACGTTAAGCTTGGTGACCCCTTGGTGCTGTTTCCACACCCCATACACAGATCAGCCAGAATATTATGACCACTGTCCACCGCGGCACTGAATGCCTCCCTGTGGTGTTGCGGGTACTTGACATAGTAAGGAATGAATGTAAGCGGAAGAGAGGCGAATAGTCAGTCATTACAGCAAAGATATGGGCCGCAGATGGAAAAGTCCACTGATATAAGTGGTTTTGACAAAGCGCACATTGTTGTGGCACAGCAGCTCGAAACGTGAATGTCTGAAACGGCGAAGCTGGTCTGATGTTTGCGCACTACTGTCGTGAGCACCTGTGGAAAGTGGTTGAAGGATGGTGAAATACTGACTAGGCTGTATGTTATACGACGACCATGTCTCACCACAAAACGTAGAGGTCGGAGGATCCTCCACTGTGTAATCCAGGATGGGCAGCGAACGCTGACATATCTGACGTCAGAATACAATGCTGGTGTGGGCAAAAGTGTTTCGGAGCACACCGTTTAAAAGCCATTGTTGAACATAGAGCTCCACATCACATGACCCCTTCGTGTTCCTATGTTTACCTGACGACATCGTCAGTTATGATTGCAGTGAGCACAGCATCAATGCGTTTTCTCCGTGGATCAATAGAAACGTGTCGCTTGCCGAATCAATCGCATTTCTTGTTACGCCAGGTCGATGGTTGGATCCTTACAGGCCGTCATCCAGGCGAATGGCTGCTTGAAATGTGCACCGCATCACAGATGCAGGCTGGTGAGAGCACAATTATGTTATGGGGTACATTGAGCTCCTATGGGGCACACCATGTCAGCAGTGAACTACGTGAACATTACTGTGGACCACCTGCATCCCTTCATGTTTGCAGTCTTCTCCAATGGTGATGACGTCTTCCATAAAGATAACTCTCCGCGACACGAGGCCTGAATCATACAGCGTGGTTTGGGGATCATGATTGTGAACTCACATTGGTTTCTTACCCAGAAAATGCCACTAATCTGTACCGACTAGAATACATGTCGGGCGACAGCTGCATGTCCACAAAAACACCGTCCCGTAATTTGTGAGAATTTAGTGACATGTGAATAGTTGTGTAGTGCCACATATTTCTGGAAACCTATCAATGACTTGTAGAATCCATGCCAAGTAGAATCACTGCTGTAATGTGTTTAAAAGTTGACCAACACGCTCATTATGTTTTGTCTCATCGGTGAACATATAGTATTACAAATATAGTAATGGAGGATATTGTAGATGAATAAACAAAAAAAAAAAAAAACCACCAGAGCTCCTCTGACGTAATCTGAAGGGCTCTAAACAATCAACAGAAGACGTCCATCCGTTAGGATTCTCTCTTCCCGATTCCATGTGTTTATTTCATTACCATCGTTCCGTAGCATAATTACTAGGACTTAAACAAAGTCGCAGGATACAGAAATTTACCAGTGTCCGTGTAACCTGGTAATATAGGGGTAATTAATCTATTTATCGGTGCAAAGCGTATATAAGCTCATGGAAAAAATTGTTAGTAAAACACAGAACCCTTTGAGTTTATTTGGAGTACTACTGCCGTTCGTGTGAAACCACCCATGTCATCGTAAGAAAGTGAAGTCTGGTGGTACACTGAGATATTTTCACGAATGTCAGTCCAATTTTAGGACAAAACTTTAAAAAAATTAATTTTATATTGTTTGGACTCAAATGATTAAAGGAACACACTGATCGCGTCGGATGCCTGTACGTTAATTGCAGCTGGTAGCATACTGTCATATGCCCTTCCACCACTTACGGAAGTCACTGTAGTGAAGTAGTATGTCACTCAGTTACATGAAGTCAGCGCACTGAGATCGATCGACGTGGAAGCCAAAGAAGGGTAGAAACGAGACATGGTGTTTGGACGTGCCCGTGACTTCACCGCCAAGTAAGTTGCCAGAACTGCTGATGTATTAACGTAGGCTGCCCAGTCTGTTAACAACGAATGTTATACAAGTCACAGTCATAAAACACGGCGTAACAACAGTGGCCGCAAAAAGTCCTGAATCGAAAGAAACTAGAGACTATTGTCACGCCTTGTTAATGTCAATCACTTTCAAACCTTACAGCAATTACGTATGTTGTGTGTTCTTTAGGACTTCGAAAATGTCCGAAAGAACAGACACCATCTTGATCTTGCAGCCGTTATGAAGAAAGACATAAAGGAATTAAAGAAATCAGCTGCCAAGGGGAGTTGATTTCAATCATTGGGAAAAGTTGAAAATTTATGCCAAACCAGTATTCGAAACAGAGTTTCTGCTTACTAGGCAGATGTGTTGACCACTGCGCCATCTGGACACAGTGGTCATTGCAGCTTCATAGACTACCGTAGCACGCCCGCCGTCAGAGCCGATTTTTCAACTTCCCTAATTGACTTAAACCAAAGCACACTCGCTGCTACTGTCTTTAATTCCTTTGTGTGCGACATGAATTTCTGATGTCAACGAATGCACTTCCGTCTCAGACAGTTTTCGAGCGAATATTCCCAAGAGAACTCAGGTTTTCTCGATATCAGGGTGTTCAACCCAGTTATTTCCATTTTGTGCTTTATCTTCCTACGAGCAAGCAAGTCGTTTTCTTCATGTGTTGCGAGGTACGTTGTTACGTGTACTCGCTGCCTGGACTCGAATCAAACTTTGAGTTATTGTTTGTTGGTTCAAATGGCTCTGTGCACTATGGGACTTAACACCTGAGGTCATCAGTCCCCTAGAACTTAGACCTACTTAAACCGAACTAACCTATGGACATCACACACATCCATCCCCGAGGCAGGATTCGAACATGCACCGTAGCGGTCGCGCTGTTCCAGGCTGAAGTGCCGGCCGGTGTGGTCGAGCGGTTCTAGGCGCTTCAGTCTGGAACCGCGCGACCGCTACGGTCGTATTTCGAATCCTGCCTCGGGCATGGATGTGTGTGGTGTCATAAGGTTGGTTAGGTTTAAGTAGTTCTAAGTTCTAGGGGACTGATGGCCTCAGATTTTAAGTCCCATAGTGCTCAGAGCCATTTGAACCAGGCTGAAGTGGCTAGAACAGCTCGGCCACCATATTGTTTGTATTCGATGACTATTTATAGTCAACATTTCTTCTGGCGGAGCTGATCCACCACGGCTGAACAACAGAAAGTACAGTATTAATCAAACACGCTGAGAAAGTCTGCGAGATCACAGGAGTAGAGATCCAGCAATGTTCAGAAGTTGTATAAGCTCCGCTAGATGAAAGGTGGTCTATGAATAACATGGTCTTGCAACAACTAATCAGCCGCCTTCTATTATGCCTAGTTTTTTACGCGCTTTCTTTGTTCTGGCATTGTGATATACATCTACGTTTGTGAAAACTGCAAGACCTTGAGCGACACAAATGAGTAAAATTAACGTTATATTAAAATTATGTGCTCTATAATCTACTGATCAGTGGGAATACAGAACTGCAAATCATCCCTGACTTTGAGAAGTCAGAATTCCGTAGAGACCCTGCACGTCGCACTATCGTCTAAAGGAGGGATGTAGAGTCAAAGGGGGCCTAGGCATGAGCCATTTTTCAGAAATGTCAGTTGGCGACATCCCAGGTGATCATTCAGGACAGGGAACCTGCACTACACGTCATTTCTCGGAGGTGGTTTTCACAATCAGCACAACATGAGGCCAGTCATTGTTCTGCCAAAACAGGGCACGTGAAGTTTCCAAAGGGTATATGGATTGAATTTTATGGGGGGAAAAAACTGAGTTTTTGGACAAATATACAATATAAATATTTCGAATCTTCCGTTTGTAATGGTGTCTATAACACGGGGACAATCTGAAGGTAAGTATTTTAAACTGCCTTGAAAACCTTGAGATCGTGATGTTGCTTATAGCTGTTATGAAACATGAAAGATTCGTCAAATACTCACCATTAATACAGAAACTTTTGAGCACGAGAGATTTATCTTTTGTGCTGAATGCACTGCAAGATGGCTCACGTTAAATTTGCCATCCTTTATATTGTTTTGTTTATGATGCTCGTGTTTCATGTCAGAGTGACATTTGGTGAAGTCTTCGTGTTTTCTTAGGTGCAACATGAGTACACCTCGGACTTTGAAGGTACAGTGCATAAAAATCCTGCATATTGGCTCAAGAAGGCATGTGGTACACAGGATTAGTGTATTTCGCTGTTTGTTGCCGTGCACACAGAAGTGTGAAAAAGTCTGATTCATTGAAAACATACACTCCTGGAAATTGAAATAAGAACACCGTGAATTCATTGTCCCAGGAAGGGGAAACTTAATTGACACATTCCTGGGGTCAGATACATCACATGATCACACTGACAGAACCACAGGCACATAGACACAGGCAACAGAGCATGCACAATGTCGGCACTAGTACAGTGTATATCCACCTTTCGCAGCAATGCAGGCTGCTATTCTCCCATGGAGACGATCGTAGAGATGCTGGATGTAGTCCTGTGGAACGGCTTGCCATGCCATTTCCACCTGGCGCCTCAGTTGGACCAGCGTTCGTGGTGGACGTGCAGACCGCGTGAGACGACGCTTCATCCAGTCCCAAACATGCTCAATGGGGGACAGATCCGGAGATTTTGCTGGCCAGGGTAGTTGACTTACACCTTCTAGAGCACGTTGGGTGGCACGGGATACATGCGGACGTGCATTGTCCTGTTGGAACAGCAAGTTCCCTTGCCGGTCTAGGAATGGTAGAACGATGGGTTCGATGACGGTTTGGATGTACCGTGCACTATTCAGTGTCCCTCGACGATCACCAGTGGTGTACGGCCAGTGTAGGAGATCGCTCCCCACACCATGATGCCGGGTGTTGGCCCTGTGTGCCTCGGTTGTATGCAGTCCTGATTGTGGCGCTCACCTGCACGGCGCCAAACACGCATACGACCATCATTGGCACCAAGGCAGAAGCGACTCTCATCGCTGAAGACGACACGTCTCCATTCGTCCCTCCATTCACGCCTGTCGCGACACCACTGGAGGCGGGCTGCACGATGTTGGGGCGTGAGCGGAAGACGGCCTAACGGTGTGCGGGACCGTAGCCCAGCTTCAGGGAGACGGTTGCGAAGGGTCCTCGCCGATACCCCAGGAGCAACAGTGTCCCTAATTTGCTGGGAAGTGGCGGTGCGGTCCCCTACGGCACTGCGTAGGATCCTACGGTCTTGGCGTGCATCCGTGCGTCGCTGCGGTCCGGTCCCAGGTCGACGGGCACGTGCACCTTCCGCCGACCACTGGCGACAACATCGATTTACTGTGGAGTCCTCACGCCCCACGTGTTGAGCAATTCGGCGGTACGTCCACCCGGCCTCCCGCATGCCCACTATACGCCCTCGCTCAAAGTCCGTCAACTGCACGTACGGTTCACGTCCACGCTGTCACGGCATGCTACCAGTGTTAAAGACTGCGATGGAGCTCCGTATGCCACGGCAAACTGGCTGACACTGACGGCGGCGGTGCACAAATGCTGCGCAGCTAGCGCCATTCGACAGCCAACACCGCAGTTCCTGGTGTGTCCGCTGTGCCGTGCGTGTGATCATTGCTTGTACAGCCCTCTCGCAGTGTCCGGAGCAAGTATGGTGGGTCTGACACACCGGTGTCAATGTGTTCTTTTTTCCATTTCCAGGAGTGTACACACACACACACACACACACACACACACACACACACACACACACACACACAGATTGTGCTAGTGAATCAGAGTCTGCCGGCCGTGTTGGCCGAGCGGTTCTAGGCGCTACAGTCTGGAACCGCTCTACCGCTACGGTCGCAGGTTCGAATCCTGCCTCGGGCATATATATATATATATATATATATATATATATATATGTGTGTGTGTGTGTGTGTGTGTGTGTGTGTGTGTGTGTGTGTGTGTGTGTGTGTGTGTGTCATGTCCTTAGGTTAGTTAGGTTTAAGTAGTTCCAAGTTCTAGGAGACTGATGACCTTAGAAGTTAAGTCCCATAGTGCTCAGAGCCATTTTTTTAAATCATAGTCTGCATACAACAATTGTAAACACAGGGCAGCTTCTTCGTTCTTCACATAGAGCTCTTAATGCAGATACATATAGAATGTTTTCTGCAAATGTTAGACTAGTTAGTGCTCAGAATTACTCCGCTGTTTTTGATGCAGCGCCGTAAGATACGAAAGATACTGGTGTGGAAGCTCTCGTTGAAAGTAATAATAACAGCGACTTGACCTTGGCTTTTGACAGCAGTTGATATGAGATGGGCAACAGGCTTCCATGTGATTTTGTAACATTGTGGGCCCCGACAAAGGAGTTGATGTGGCAATACTTTCCAGCAGTTGCAGATGCTAGTGTAGACCATGTAAAGTACATTTAGACGTGTGTATGGCAGGTTAGCTATGCCATTCCATAGCGGTATGAGAGTTACCAGAATAAAAGATTTTATGAGAGCGCGTTTCATTGGTTCAGTGTTTGATACACAAATCATCTCGGAGACGGAGACTCGAAAGCGTGCAGTGGAAACGAGGAAAATTTTAACGTTCTGAAAAAATACAGTATCTCTAAAACTGTGTTTTCTCAACCTACAGAGTGTCCATAAAATATCTGTAACACTTAATACTTTAAATCTACCCTAGATATTAACAAAATATTTTTAACACTTGATAACTCGACTTTTTTACGTTCCAAGTCACGTAGGTTTGACGCAAAACTGAACTTGAAAACCTGATAAAATGTGTACGCCAGAGGAGAAAGTTCACTTTGTGGCCTGGTTGATTCAACAGTATACTACTTGCTGTGGGGTTTTGTAAAGGATATGGTGAACCGACCTAAGGTTAGAGACCCATAGGACTTAAAAGAAATCATTCTGAATGCAATTGAAAATGTGCCCGTGGAGATCTTGACTCGTACATGGAGAGGAAAGAAATTCTGACGAGACATTATCCGTGCCACTAAGGGTGCACACATTGATGAATATTAATGAAAATCATTTGTTAACATCTAGTATAGGTTTAAAGGTATTAAATTCTCAAATTGTAAAGATAATTTATCGACACAATGTATTATTTCAACACAATTGCAGAGCATACGCCATGTTTTCTGAATAAGAGTAAGTCTAATACCTTCTTATAAAATGTCTTTTGGTTTTGATTCTGTTGAATGTTGTAACCATAGGGCAGTCATTGTCTTGGGCTTGATAACCTCACTGATCTGCAGCTGCTGTTCAAATTTTCGTGAATATGCAGCGGTTGAGACTGCATGTAGCTCCGAAAGGCTCAGCACACCAAAACTCTTGTCGTTTGTACGCGAACCAGCTGACAACCTATGGCTGGCAAATTGAAATCTCCGAGTACCATTCATAACTTTTGGGGATTCATGGGAGTACTGCACAGTTGCAGTATTCGTCACTAAATAAGAAGCCACCAGCTGATAGACCAATGGCTTTGTAGGACGCGTTTCAGACAGAACCCATCTTCAGATTGTCATGAACGTATTGGTGATCAGATTCATGAAGACAATATGTAACATACAAAGCTGTCATGGCAGACTCAGTTTTATTTCTTTAGGTCGCAATTACAGGTTATAACGTTTGCGGTTATCACTGAAATACGGAATGTAGTCAATTTAGCCCAGAAGCGCAACATTTAGCGATTATGCACCGACAGCGATGAAGTTCTGGCTGCGGCGGTTATGTTTCTGGGTAAGGGAAGCAGGTGAAATGGCATGCACGCTACCCCAATCTCGCAGCAAACAGAATCCAGCCATGGGAGCAAGAGGATGCACTGTAGAGCTCCAGCGCCGATACAAGTCTGTAGCCGGAACTGTAATGTCCATTGCGGCGGTGGGGACAAGATGAAAGGTGTCCCAGTCGACGGTATGATGACGGATTACGTGGTTCAACATCCACACGTCATTGTGAACGACCATTTGCTGCCCACAGCTTCCGCACATGACCACTAGAATAGTAGCATGCCCTGCAAGAGCGCTAAGAACAACTACGCAAGACACGCCTTCCAACTGACGACGATATAACAGTCGTAACGAGTAGAGGATGAAGCAACGAAATTGTGACTGACACAGACTTACACATTTTTCAATCAATACGCAAGATATATGTGGAACTAAAAATAAAAAATCTTGCTGCACACAGTAGTGTTACTGACAGTTTCTTCGTCGTTCTCGATAACTGCAGTCTTCCTCTGGTTCTTGGTGCAATATCGAAATTAGAGCTGAGATTTATGCATTAGTCAGCTAACATCTGAAATGTTACTCACATACTTAGGAAGAGTAATGAAACTATAAATAATAAAGTACCTCATCTCCTACATTCAAACTTCGGTGAATTTCTCTTGCATGCTTGCGGGACTAACACTCCCGGGGGAAATGATTTTGCGGTGACATGGCTTAGCCACAGCCTAGAGGCTTGTTTCCAGAATGAAACTCGCGGAAGTGAAGTCATGAGGGTGGGTCGTGAGACGTACATCAACATTTCAAACTTTGGAGCATTTTCCTGCGAAAGATAAAGGTCCGAAGCTCCAGTCCCTATCCAGCACACAGGTTTATTCTGCGAAGAAGTTTCAAATCAATTCCGCTGCAGAGTGAAAATTCATTCTGGAAAGACATTAGTAAATTCAAAATTACCTAGCGCAGCTGTGGAGACAGCAATACCAGCAGCTACCACAATGCGATGCACCTGGGCTCAATTATCTGAGGAGGTCGCAGAAAGTTCCAGTCCCATTGTCTTTAGTATAAATTATATTTATTCTCCCATATAGTTTTGTGCTATTATATGTACCAAATGTAATTCAGCCGAAGATGTGCTCTAAATGCACAGCAAATATTCTGAAATTACCTAACGATCCACAAGGAAAGCTTGTGGCTGTGTGTCATTCACATATCTTTACCGTCAGTTTATTACACGAGTCAACTGTCCCACTGGATATAGTTTTTATCGACGGTGTTAAGGTTCCTTGCAATCACTTGATTTTAGTGTACTGTTGTTTTTGACGAGAAAGTTTAGATTACCTAGGTTATCTTTCAGCATTATAAAAGAATGGTACCAGAAGAAACTCGCCACTTTCATGAATGATGAGGAAATGATAAGTGCAACACAAACACCCAATCATCTCGAGGCAGGTGAAAATCCCTGACCCCGCCGGGAATCGAAACCGGGACCTCGTGCTCGGGAAGCGAGAACGCGAGACCACTAGCTGCGGACGGCATTCTGGAGTTTCGCCTTATCGTGTGACCAAGATGATGATATTTATCAATTGAGAGGCCGTCTCTCGAAGCCAGGAGCAAAGGTTGAGATGCTTGTTAGTTAAGTCTTTAATCCTGGGACAATGATAGACCAACAAAACCTCATCAACACTACAATACTAAAGAATTTCCAACCACGATGTCACAGAACAAATGTGTTGGTCTTAAAATATGCGGTCACTATGGACGGAACTCCAAGGAACTAAAAGATATTGGATTAGCCCACTACTTGATTTTAGTTCCAGTCCCATTGTCTTTAGTACAAATTATATTTATTCTCCCATATAGTGCTGTACTAATATATGTGCCAAATGTAATTCAGCCGAAGATGTGCTCTAAATGCACAGCAAATATCCTGAAATTACGTAACAATCCACAAGGAAAGGTTGTGACTGTGCCTCATTCACATATCATTACCGTCAGTTTATTACACGTGTCAGCTGTCCTCCTGGATATAGTTTTTATCGACAGTGTTAATGTTTCTCGCAATCTCTTGATTTTAGTGTATTATTGTTTTTGACGAGAAAATGTAGATTAGCTAGGTTATCCCTCAGCATTATACAGGAATGGTATAAGAAGTAAGCTATGTAAGTCACACATCATATCCAGAGGACTTGGAGGTCGGAGCGCCGCATGTGCACGGTGGCGCTCGGTTGACGCAGCTGATGCAGTCAGGACCCGTCTTATTCCTACCGTACTGCATTAAGTCTGATAATACCAAGTGTAGCTCAATGCTGTACTTTCGTTGGTCAGTCAAGATTCGTAATTCAAGCAAATACTACGATCTCCAAGTAGACAATCTAAATCGAAGTATATTCATTTATCATTCTTCTAACGCGGTGTGTGACAATTTTACATTAGTTTGAAAGAACTTTTTAATATCTGTGTGAACGATGGCTTATCAAAACAGTGTCACAAACTAATATTCAGTAAGTCTCGTATCTTACGAAACTTTAGCACATGATTACCAAACATGAACAGGCTTTCAACAGTATTCTGAATTATAATCAAGATATGCATACCAAAGACGAAAAATTTCGTCATATTCGCTCAGTACTTTCTCACAGTATGGCTGTATTATTGCGAGTATCCAAATCAAGGTGAAGAGCTCAAATCAAGATGCATAACAGTCACTGAATTTCTGTACGTGAACATTCCTCAGTAACAGATCGTACATCCCTTTCTCTCCAGAAGATAACGGAAGCTTCTTTATTTCCACCCACAGGTTTGTTAATATATTGTGATTTAAACCAGAGTTTGTGAGTGCGATTATGAGGGAGAGGAATATCTTCCAATAAGCAGTCACGTGGTGACTTCTGTAACTCACACGCTAATTATAACGTCTATTAGCAGTGGTGTGTTGGATATCAACACTATAATACTTAATAATTTACGACCGCGATGTGTCAGCACAAATATTTTGGTCTTAAAATATGCGGTCATTATAAACGGAACTACAAGGAACAAAGGTATTGGATTAGGCCCACTATTTGGTCTGCCAGAGTGATGAGCTCCTCAGTATCGGCGGTTGTCGAAGACGTCACCCGGCTGCATTCATGTAATTTATTTGAATAATAACACCCATCTACAAAAGAAAAATTCTAATCTGAAGATTCAAGAAAATCAAAAATTACGGTTGTGTATGTTACGCTTTATCTGCCATAGTACTGGTAGGAGCCAAGTCATACATCTATGTAAATTTAAGCGACAGAACTTAGGCAGACAAAGACTGGAATTTAAAATTTCTTAACTTTTTGCTAATCTGAGTGCATTAATGTGTTGAATCTTAGCCACATTATTGAAGTAAAGATTTTAAGCATTTATATTGGGTTTATGTTGTCAAAGCTACCCCACTGAGATATGTCGCAAACACACAAAAAAGTACTTTCTTGTGTGTGAAATTCGTAAGGGACCAAACTGCTGAGGTCATCGCTCTTTAGACTAACATACTACTTACGCTGAATTAAACTAATTTATGCTAAGAACAACACACACCCATGCAAAATACTGAAACAGTAATTCACAAGACAGATTTTAACACTCCAAATCTCACACGTACCAGATGTCTCAAAGAAAAGGAACCCATTGGAAAGAGTAACATGGAGCATTTCACAGACTTAACAATCCTCCATCAAAACATGCAATCAATAAACAAATGAAATACAACTACTAGAAGTTGAGCGCCAATCTTTGAAATGCACAGTAGTTTGTGTTACTGGGTACTGGCGTAGTGACTCAGAAATTCTACATGTAGTATTACCATTGTATGAAATTGCAAACTCTTACTGCAGAACTGCTTCAACGGATGGAGGATCATCCATTTATGACAGAAAAGGAACACATTTCAAATCAAGACATGACCTCAGTACAGTCAGTGAAGACAAACACTTTGAAACATCAGCTATTGAATTAACAGGGCTTGATATCGCCAAATAATTCATCATTTTGTGTGTGTATAGATATCCCAGTAGCAGTGTGTGAGGTTTTTTTTTTTTCTTCAATAAATTAACAGAAGTTCTAGATAAAGTCTCAAGTACAAAGGTCAACATAATTCTTTGTGGGGACATTAACAACACTAATATCATAAATGAATCCAGCAGCACCCTCATAAATAGCATTCAAAGTTTTGGCACGTTCCTATTGGTCAATAGTGCAACAAGGGTTACTACAATGACGGCATCAGTAATTGCCCATGAGGCCACAAACATGGACAGGGAAAAATGTGATGGAGCTGTGAAAGATCTCTGACTATCAGACTATCTCTGTCAAATAACAGTAATATCAGGCATCGAACCATTCCCTAAACTACAACGCCACAAACGACATCAATCAAAAATCAAAATAAAAGATTTTTCAAAAGGACTAGCAAAACAAAGCTAGGATGATGTGTATAAGGAAACCAATATGAAATTCTCTAAATTCTCCGCATTATTTAAATTGAACTTTTAAAAGACGTTTCGAAAAGTATGCATGTCTGTATCATCATCTCGCAAAAACAGATGGATAACAGCAAGCATTAAGCAGTCCTCCTAACAATTAAATACCTCAGTTCCGTGACAAACAACAGTCGCAATTATCCAGAATTCTTAAATTTATATCATTGCGAACTATGTAAACAAGCATTTTTCAAGTATTTCACAGAACTTACAGAAAAATCCCAAAACAAATATATCACCTGTAAATAATGTTGCTCTAAATTCAGTGATGTTACCTCTAGCCACAGAGAATGAATCTGTAATACTGTTCAAAAACTAAATAATAAAAAGTCAGTAGGCTTAGATGAAGTACCAATGTGTGTACTGAAACAATGCATATAAATCATGCGAGGCCCCTTAACAAATATAATAAATGGATACTTCACATCAGGGACATTTCCAGAGCGGTTGTAACAGGCAAGAGTTGTACCTTTGCTTAACAAAAGTAATGCAGAATACAGAAACTTACAAATGGCTACAAAGAGTAGAAATAACAAATAATTCAAACAGATTTAAACCTTCAGTAAAACACTTGTCGGAACCAAATACATTAATATAGAGGTTCCGCAAGGTAGCATATTAGGAACTATTCAAGATATAAATCAATGACTTTCCCAGTAGTGTTACTCGTGGTGCAAAAATTATCTTCGCCAATGACAGCAATCTTACAGTCACTAAGAAAACAAGAGAACTCCTTGCAGAGAAAGCAAATGAAACTCTGAATGAAGTTACAATTGGTCAATAAGCAATAAAGTGACATCGAACATCAAGAAAACTAATGCCACGAATTTCATTATGAAGATGGAAAATTGCAATGTTAAATTGAATGTAGCATGCATCTCTGTACTCTGTGTAACAAATGCCAGATTTCTAGGAATGAACATTGATTCTCAGTTGGAGTGGCGTGAACACACAAAGGTACTTGCAAACAGAATGCCATCATGCCATAAGAATCCTATCATCAGTGTGAAACATGCAGTGTCCTTTAGTTACATACTATTCATATGTACACTCAATTCTTCTCTATGGTATTGGGGGGAGGGGGGGGGGGGACAAATGCACAAAGTATGAACACAGTTTTCAAACACCAGAAAAGAGCCAAACCATAATAAACAAAAATAGTAGTCGAGGTCATTGTAAAGATCTGTTCAAACCACTGGGGATTTTAACTACTCTGTGTGGATACATTTATCAGTCAGTTGTGCACATCAATAACAACATTGGTAATTACCGCACGAACAGCTCCGTCCATCTCCATGGAACAAGAGCTAGACTCAACTTACATTTACCAAGAAAGAAATAAACATAAATCTAAAAACAGCATTTTCTGCCAAAGAATAAAACTGCACAATAAGTTACCAAAAGATATTATAGAAGCTGCAAAAAATACACTTATTTAAAACGGCAGCTAAAAAGTACCTGTTATGCAATACATTTTATACACTGAAGGATTACGTAGATAAAACAGGTGTTTGGTAAAAAATGTTATACAAGTAAATAATAATCATGTTATTTCAGACGGTTATTGTGAAAATTTTACTCAGTGTAAACTAATAATTTCTGTAGTTTTAAACACATTAAAAATATTGTTGTGTCATTGGATGTGCCTGACTTTTCTGAGATCACAGATTTATTCAGATTTGCTTTACTATGTAAATGTGGTTTATTCTCGAAATTTTAAGAGCTGTAACGTAGCCATTTTTCAGATTGGTTCAGTGCATTCCGCATTCTGCAAAGCGAGCACCTACCGTCCAGTCCCCCTTCTGGGATTTTCCTCTTTTCTGGCCACGCTGCATGTCTTCATACCCTGCTGGCTGGTACCAGTCTCCTAACTGGACCAGCTTCGGAAATCCCGCGGCCCTGGTGCTGTATACCTACACAACCAAATTCACCTCATCTTATAATGATTCTATTTGGCCAGTTATCTCTCGTATGTACGTGTAACACAGGCAGGTATTAAAATGACTGAATAACGGTTTTTTGGGATCTGTAATGCATTCCGTAGTGCAAATTGCAAAATTCTATTGCAAAAACGAACCCGGTGGCTTTCAAGGTACACTGAGCAAGCGGGACACTTCATATTTACCAGAGACCATACTGCTATGTTGGATTTCCGAAGTTACTTTACGAACATCTTTTGAGTGGTGACCAGTTGCTCGAAGTGTGTTAACGTTTAATAATTAATGATCTGACTGCTATTATATGTCACCTGTCTCACAATGAAACCAGAAATAGTGCTTTCTGCTGATCCACCCACTACAATCAACTCTGATAAATATATTAAATTTCCATAAAAATCACGAAATCAAATGCAACTAATAAAAACCTGCAAATTCACTTCTGTGAAGGCAGGATACACAGTTAACAACATTGATGCACGAAGTAAAGGAATAATGTACAGAAATATTCGAAATAATTTGGTGGACATACTAATCACCGCTGACTGGAAATCACTGCTACTCAAATTTTTTACGTCATTTGCTGTATGTTTAATTCTGCATTAAAGCATTAGGAATTTGGCTCTTATTTAATACATTAACTGTCTCACCATACAGTTACTTTTTGTTGTGAATAAGAAGTCACTCTGATAACAGTGTTAACACATTTAATGCTATGGAACACAATAACTTCCACCGTACGACACAGAAAACGAAATTATGAAGTATAGAAAATGGCTGCTTGATACGATAAGATATTGCAGTGCCTGTGTTATTCTGAATCACGATGCAAAGTTCCTTTGGACATGAGTACATGTTTGTAATTTCAAGCTGCAGACAATATTTACGACGACACTGCTGCTCCGACTTTATGATTTGAGAGTTAAGTAAAAGACTGAGGACTTCAGGAATGGCTAAACACAATTTGAAAACATCCAGAAAACTTTCCAGCATATTTACAGGACTGGTTGTGGTTCTTCATTTTAAAGAAAAATGCTTATCTATCTAGTAGAAAGATTGCAGTTTCATTCCCGTCAGCTAAGAGGTTATTGGAGTGTGTACAAGCTTGGTCAGGATAGGAAACAAGGGATTCACATCCATCGATTTAGGGGAACCATGAAACATAGTAATGTGTATGGTTGGACACAACGAACATTTCTTCATAAGAATGAATTCATTGCGCTTCCTTGGTAGGTAAAACCGTCTCTAATGACGTCGTTATCGATAGGAAGTTAAACACTTATTTTTCGTTGGGTGAGACTGACTGAACCGATGTACGTTCTCAGAGCCAGAGGAGGTGCGGATGCGGCTCAAAGATGCTGCTACATTTTCAGAAGTAAAACCTGAGACAGAACTTCCACTCGCTCGCTAAGTTGTATCCAAGATACACAACGGAGATAGCTTAATTCTTGCATAACTCATATCAATTACCTGTTCTCCAAATTCGGACATGATCTGGGAGACCAGTCTCTTTTCTACCAAACACACCGATGTCCACCGCGATTCTGCGTTGCACAATCCCATGATCTGTACAGACCTTCAGGAAAGACTCCAAACAATGGAAAGAAGACTTCCGTTCGGATTCTCTTACCGATTCCCCGTGCTCTTTCCGTTTCCAAAGCGTTATAATACGTATCAGCGCAGTAAGATGTACCAACATTTAGAGACAGAAAGGTAGAAACATATTTGGACATTTCCATTACCACGCCGTACAGTAAGTTGCCCGGCTTATTGTTTTTCTCACTTCATCTGCAAGTGGAATCGAAAAGAAAATGACTAGTAGTGTTACCGGAGACCTCTGTTGCACCCCGTCAGTAACCATGTTTCAAATCAGATAGAAATTGCTAATGTCAGTCGATACAAGCCCATCGCAACCAGTTTTCAAGCGAATATTCCTGACTGAAGTGCATGCCATGAGCATGACCTCTAAGGTTTCTCGGCGTGTTTCAGTGATGGTGTATCCATGGGAAAAAAAAAAAAAAAAAAAAAAAAAAAAAAAAAAAAAAAAATGTTCAAATGGCTATAAGGATTATGGGACTTAACATCTGAGGTCATCAGTCCCGCCGGCCGCTGTGGTCGAGCGGTTCTAGGCGCTTTAGTCCGGAACCAATAGGCTGCTACAGTCGCAGGTTCGAATCCTGCCTCTGGCATTGATGTATATGATGTCCTTAAATTAGTTAGGTTGATGTAGTTCTAAGTCTAGGGACTGATGACAAATGTTAAATTCCACATTGCTTGAAGTCATTTGAGTGTTTTCGTCAGTCCCTAGACTTAGAACTAATTAAACCTAACTAACCGAAGAGCTTCACACACATCCATGCCCGAGGCAGGATTCGAACCTGCGACCATAGCAGCAGCGCAGTTCCGGACTGAAGCGTCTAGAATCGCTCGGCCACAGCTGTCCATATGTCCAGCCGAGTTATTTCCATTTTAATCGTTTGGAGTATCTACAGCCTTTTTTTTTTTCAGGTGCTGCGAGTTGTGTGTTAGGGTTACTAGCCACCAAGACTTCAACCGAACTGAACTATTGTTGGTCTCTGGACGCAAGAAGAACTGGTGGAGCTGAGTCATCTCGGCTGAACAACCAGCTCACTGTTAATCAATCGGGCTGAGTAAAATGAACTTTGTACAACAGATTAAGTACGTTATAACCCAAGTACTTTGGCACTACTACCTACGATACCAGCTTTCGAAAAATTCTGCTTTGCATAGAGACCACACACGCAGCACTAGCCTCCAAATGGGGGATGTGGTGCCGGAGATGCCATGGGTATGTTCCTAGGGATTCCCTTTCGATTCCATGCGAGTTCGAAAGGCAGCAACCTATTTGCTGTATGACCATATCGACCAAGTTACCGAAATTCCATTTCACAGACATGTCCAGCTGACATATCAGGTGTTCATGCAGCCCTTGGAAGCTATGGTAGACGTCCATTTTTTTCGGAAGAGCTTTCCACAACCAGCGAAACATGTGGCCAGTCACTGTGCCAAATATGGTAACGAGTTGCCGAACGGTATATGGGCTCAGCTGGATCGACGAAAAATACAAATATTTTAAATTCTCTTCGAAAACGTAGAGAAAGGGGAGGTGCTCTCAGGCTTGGGAAACGCTTAGGAGTCGCCCAGTAGTCAGCATCGATGGGGAATTTAGCACTTAAGGTTTACTCTTGAATTTGGCTACACTGCAAGACATTTCTCAACCAATTTTTCACCATTTGATTTTTTTCTTTGAGAGTAGATGTAGGTTTTTAATACTGAAGTACGGATTTAAGTCACTGGTATTGGTTGAGTAAAATTTCACCGTAAACTGAAATGTGCGTTTCATTGTAGAAATAATAGACCACATGATGTATTTGCCAGCGCCCCCGAGTGCGTAGGGAATTACGTTTAGGGTGGGTTTGTTTTGGGGCGCAAAAAGAACTAGGGTCAAAACCTTAGAACACAGACAAAAACGAGTTAAAATCGACTACACGTAAAGCTCAATCGGCGGAAGGGAAGAGATAGAAACAGGGACTTAGCTAAGCCCATAAAATACACCATATAGAAACAGAGGTCCTGAACTAGAGATTCAATGTCCTTCACCACAGACACAAAAAAACGCGATCGACAGCCCGCCCGCCATTCGTTGAAACAACCAATAATTCAGACGGCAAACAAATGAGAACGTAAATGGTTAAAAAAGGGCATTCCGTCAGGAAATAGCGAACCGTCAAAGGTTGAGGCCAATGAGCACGAAGTGGCGGGGAGCACCACATAAATGGCGGTAGCTAAAAAGACAGTCCCCATTAAGCAACATAGGTAAAATTATCTGCTAACGTCGAAAGCGCCGAGGAGGTGGTCCAAGCCACAGGGACAGGCCTAATTCCCAGCAGCTTGTTCCCATGAAGATTGGACCAATGGCAATGTCAGACACCACCTGCTGACAGATGGCAACACAAATATCAGAGGGAACGGAGGAGCTAGTGGGCCGAGAAACGAGGACTGCAGCCTTGGCAGCAGCATCAGTGGCCTCGTTTCCTGTCAGACCGAGGTGACCAGGAACCCACAAACAATGAGCACGTTGTCCATCTAGATGTCTGAAATTTCCATTGGTCGCCGGTTTCTGTATATTTGTCGTATTTTACGTGATTGTCATAGATTCGTGTCAGCTTATCAGACATGCTTGAACCATTCCTATTCTTCGAGCCTCATTAAACTAGTGTCCAGTAGAAATGTAGTAGTTGGGACCTTACTTGTGTCTATGGATTACTAAGCTTTTCTAAACTCTTAATTCTACATTGCTTCGCCATTCTTAAACATCGGACTTGTGCTACTCCTTGTGTTCCTGCCATTTCATGAAGTGCTCATTAAGTGATGATAAATTTCTCGCATTGTGTCCATATATAATGGGGCCATACCCCATATTTTATGTATTTTGGTAACTTTTGAATAAAGCTCTCGTGCTTAGTCAATATGCCAGTAGTTTGTCATATCTTAGTAGCTCAACCTGTCTCCCACATCCAGACAATGTGAGTCTTCGAAGTACCAGCAGCAAGATCGCTTATTGATGTGTCTTGAGGGAAATGTTTTTTGAAAGGTAACTTGAAAACTGGCACCTGCTCATGACGTCAGCTTCCTGCCCCTCCTCACCTACACTGCCTGTCTAGTATTTGGGGAATGCTGATCCTAGATATCCATTGCGAGTAAGATACGAGTATCTTACTGGACCAGTTCCATTGATTTAACAGTCGATCGGCATGCAGGGCAGTGAATATGATGGATGTGAGCGAAATCTGACCGCAAGCGACTCTGGACGGCGATATACAATTTCCATTGAGCAAGGGAACTATACACCGCCTCTTCACACTGCAGTCTCCCGTTGAATTATTTTTATTAAAGTCTGTGTGCATTGCACCAGAAGTTATATTTTAGATGAGAAGTGTGAGATCAATTTCTGGAAACTTTGAAAATACCGGAGTGGGGATGTAGTAACAAATCCTTTGAGAAGTTACTATCTGGAAATAGTTTATTTGTCTGATTGTTTAGTATCACTAAAAGCAATGTGTTCATTGAGTTCTGTGTATTTTGTAGGTAACTGAATTTTCAGCCTGTACTGTAGAAACAGTCGCAATCTGCATAGCACGTGAAATTTACTGCACTGTCAAGGGTATCCTAAAATCAGCTGTTTATCTTAAAAGTTTTGACTGGTTCACAGAGTAAACACTACGGCATTGCCTTTCTGTAGCGCACCTCGAGGGCAAACTGATTTGTAACCAACTAAGTTTCAAATACCTAGGTATGTGCTGAACTGCATCTTACATTTAGTGCACGTGGTAACTTAGAGGTAGGTGAGGAAGTAATTACATTAGACTACTACAAACAAAGCTAGTTCAATGCAAACCACCACGACAAAATTTTTGAAATAGACGTAGATAAAAAAAATCGTTACCCACTTGCAGGGAAAGTAATTTGTTTCTCCTCAGATAGAAAGTGATGAATTAGTGCTGCTAGTTGGTGCCTTAACATTCCTCGTCCGTCTTCGAATGGCTGATATTTTACTTCCGCTTGTTTTAAGTGTTTCACGGTGAACAAATGCAATATTTCATCTTATTTTACAGACCTCAATGATATGTTCACGCGACTTTCTCCTGTTCGCCTTTTATTTATTGGAAGTATTTTGTTGAGTACAGCTCTTTCCGATTTAAGCCAAATTGATGATACAACTCTACAGAAATGATCGAAGTTTGGTAGGTCTACAATACATCACAAGACTACACTTTTGCTATCTATGAATATAATGGTATACCCGTTTGCTGAACAGCCTACTGCGAGGACTTTACAGTCAGAGCCTCCCACTGTCCTCAGACTGTCAGAACATGTTTTACGTGTGGCCTAGGAAACGTTACATTCTCGATAGGCATGGCATCGAATCTGAATTCGCTCACTCGTCGTTAGACGACGAACTGGGGAATTTTACAGGTGATGAACGTATGGTCGATGGTCTACTAGAAGTAGCATTCAGTATTTAGGATATTTAATCCCTGCCCATAATGCCAGCACTAAAAACATGACGCAGCCACAGCTACGGAGCAGCTTATTGTTTCCCTGGCGTGAGACTACGCTTCTTTTGCGGAAGGGAACATTATATTTGGAAAATTTAACATCGAAGAAAATTTATACAAATAAGCTTTATTAGACTAAAAATTCATGTGGCTACAATAAAATACATTGCCTGCAATGAATTTTTTTTACAGCTTAATTTAATCCACAATATGAAAGTAAGACATGAAAATAAAACTTACATAATCAGTCTCATTTATTTTAAAGTTACTGATTTCCTGGCAAATTATCAAAACTATAAATGAATCGCTCTTAAACATTTTCCACTGACGTTTGGTCTATCTTTACGACTAATACGAGAAAAATCATGAAATCATATGAAATCATTTAAAATTTAATTTTGATACTGCTCTGCATTGGGTAGATGTTCTAGGAAGCTGTTGGAAAACCCATCTAGTTCCTTGGTGTTGATCGATGTATCCAAGTAGTTGCAGTTTGATCACCTCAAGAGGATTATGACCCCTCACACTGAAGAGCACTGCCCATACGTGGAGCTGCAGGGCATGAGGTGTTGCCAGTGCTGTGAACAAGATGTACGTCCAGTCAGTGTTCAAACAGTCGTCTGCACATATACCATTATGACGAACAACGAACTTTTCGAAAGGTTGTTAGCAAGTATTCATCACATTACCATTCAAGCACAATCACGTACGATAATCTGATTTGTGTGTTTTCACGTTGGAAAAGGGGTTTATCAAGTAGGATACTCAGGACCAATTCAACCGTCTATAAATTGTCTGCTAATACGTAATACAAGGAATCTGGAAGGTTATACTTACTACCAAGGGCCAAAAGAAGGGACATTTCACCAAAATATGGGATACAGTCTAGATCCACAGCCACATTGTGGAAGTGGCTCGTTACAAAGGAAACAATGGGTGAGGCTAGTACGACCTATACATAGACGGAGTGAGACACTGGACTACACTCTAAAGGAAGACCACAAAACTATTTCAGTCCCTTAATTCTACATAGTGTACTACTGTGGCCAGTAGCATACCAGATGTCATTCCTCTTTTGGGCAGAGAGCAGTTTTATGTGTATCTTCATTTCTGCACATGGAATGATGAAAGGAAATGGTTAGTATATGCCTCTAGGCAAACTCATCCAGTTTATTCCCTGGGATACCCTAATGACTTTAGTCCCAGAGAAAGAACAGAACTGAGCGGTTTTGTTTTGGGACGCCTGAACAACTATGGTTATACGTTCCCACGTCAGAAATGGGGAGGACGAAGACAACAAGGAGTTAAAACAGCTACATGTTAATCGCAATCAACGGAAAAGAATCTAGCTAAAATCGGAGTTGTAGGAGGGTCTAAAATACGCCACAGAGACCAAGGTCCTGAACTAACAAAACGCCTTCGTCATATTGCTAAGACGGATAGAAAGAGAACACACAATACAGCCCGTGCGTCGTTCGCTAAAAGCGCCAATAACTCAGACGGCAACACAAACGAGTTCCTAAGTGGTTAATGATCATTCCATCAGGGATTGGCGGGGGAACACCACCTAAATGGTGATGGTTAAAAAGGCAGTGCCTAATACGCAACCTAGCTAAAATGATCTCGGGCCGAGAGGAGGTCGTCCGAAACCGCTGGGAGTCTTATTTCCTTGGAGCCTGTTCCATGAAGGAAAGGGGGCACTACCTGCTGACAGACGGCAACACGCACATCATTGAAGGGATGAACGAACTAGCAGGCAGAGGTACGAGGACTACAGCCTTGGCAGCAGCGTCAGCGGCCTCGTTTCCTGGCAGACCGACATTAAGAACCCACAGAAACATCACAGTGGCTCCACCAAGAGTGAGCGAATAAGTTTTCCTGGACCCCCTGCACTAAGGGATGGGCAGCGTACAGCGCACATAGACTGAAGGGCGCTGAGAGTCTAAACAGAGGACAACTGGAAAGGTTGTGTCGTCAGATGTTCTGCGTGGCCTTATACAGGGCCAAGAACTTTGCTGTGAATTCTGAGCTGTTTTTCAGGAGCCGATACGGAGAAACGTCGGTGCCGATGTCGAATGCACACCCGACACGACGGTCACTCAGCCATCAGTGTACAGTAAGGTATTATCGCGAAGATTCGTGCAAAGGTCGTGAAACTGAAGGCGATAGACTGAGGCTGGATCAGTTTCTTTTGGAAGCGAATAGAGGCTAAGGTGAACACATACCGCAGCACAAATCCCAGGTGGTGATAGGTCCCAACTGATCGGGAAACTGGCAGGTAGCGTGAAATTAAGCTGCCAGAGCATGAGCCGAAGGAGGTAGCAGCAGGGAGGGACGCGCCACCATACAGCCGATCAAAGGCACATCAAAGGAAGCATAGGATGGGTGGCCACACACGGCAGACAAACGGCATGCATATCTGTTGAGGAGAGTCACGGCGGTAGGACAGCAGTAGTTCGACAGCTTCTGCATGCAGACACAAAAGGGCTAATGTAAAAGGTGCCAGTGGCCAAACGGATGCCACGATGGTGGCTAGTATTGAGACAGCACAAGGGGACAGACGTACAGACGCATAAACAAACACCTGCAGTCTAGTTTCGAACAGACAAGGTACCGGTACAAACGCATGAGGGTGTTTCGATCTGCTCCCCAGGAAGTACCATTGAGGACATGTAGGACACTGAGGGACCACATACAACGGACTGCCAGGTAAGATATGTGGGAGGACCTAGAGTTTCCTATCGAGCAGGAGCCCCAGGAATTTCTTAGTTTCAACGAACGGAAGCACAGGCCCACGATCTAAAGACGGTACAAGGAAGCACTTGCGTCGCCAGAAATTCATACCAACTGTTTTGTCACTGTAAAAACGAAAGTCATTGTCGAGGCTCCCTAAGTGAAGACGGTCGAGACATCAATAGAGACTCCGCTCAATGAGGCAAGTCCATGGAGAACAAACATGGCAAAAACGTCAACGAAACTGGAGCTGTAGATGCCCAGTGGGAGACAAGTCATTATAGGATTAATGGCTATAGCGAAGAGGACGCTCAGGACGGAACCCTGAAGCACACCGTTTTCGAGGATAAAAGTGTCGAAGGCAGAACACACATGTACCTTGAAACCTCTGTCTTTCAAAAAGACGGGGCATGAGGTCATAGAAGCCCCACATATATATAGTACAGAGGACACCAGTCCTCCAACATGTGTCTTACACTTTCTACAAATCTAAATACACGGCCACGAACTGGGATTTCCGCACAAAACCATTCATGACTGGATTGACCAAGTGACAAGAGGGTCAAATGCAGAACGGCACGCTCTAAATCCACACTGTAGTGGTTAGGGAAGTGAGAGCCTTGAGCCACTATACCAACCAGGCATGAATCATTTCAATTATCTTGCAAAAATAGGTATTGAGACAAATTGGGCAACAGCTAGAAGGCAGGTGTTATACTTGAAAGGCTTAGGTATGGGTACTTCAGTGGCTTCATGGCAATATGTAGGAAACGTCCCTCTGTCCAGATGATGCGCAAACGAAACAAGAATTGGGTGTGCACCAGAGGAATGTCCTGCAACATCTCAATGTTATCTGGCCCTGGGGTGGAGGATCTGAATGAATTGACAGCATAATCTAGCTCCCTCGCAGTAAGAGCAGAATTGTGGCACGATTATGATAAGCGAAAGGTATTGCTTAAGGCGCCTCAGGTCGTTGGCAATGGAGGAAGACAGCGTGACAGTGGGAGGCGCTCGAAATCTCAAAATAGCGACCCAAGATGGATATAGCAATAGGGTCCACGATAACATCACCTGGTACTATCAAGCCAGAAACTGAGGAATAGATCTTGGTCCCAGAGAGCTGTCAGGTTGGCCCATATGATGTGGACATGTTTGTGGAGTGCAAGGTAGCAAGGTTTTTAGCGCCCGCACGGAAACAGATTGAGACGAGTGTTAGTAAAATACACAGAACAGGAAGATAAAAGAGCACTTTAAACTCAAAATTTGAATAACTATGTGCATACCCGCACAGAACAAAGTATTGCGTCAGAAGTGAAATATCAATGACACTAAGTGTTGTAAAGAGCTGAAACAATATAGCAGATGGACGTGGCAGGCCAGCCTCAAGAATAAAACGAAGGTGAAGCCAGCCACTCTGCAACACACTAAAACCCCAATCTTTGAAGTTTAGGCCGGAGTCCATACATCTCAAAACTTTAAAATCTTTGTCACACTCGTGTCATTAGCTAAAATAGAGGGCAGAGCCCACCAATAGTTGCTTCTGCCTTGCATCAAGAGTTAAAATGCACTCCGTTAAAATATGGCGGATAGAGATGCATGACACAATCACCACCACACAGGGGATCCTCTCCCTGTAGTAAAAAGCTATCTGTGGCAGGGCCCCATTTAATATGTGTGAGTGGTCACTTCATCCCACCTGAACAACTGGCAGGAGAAACGCCACAGCCAGGTTGTTGATTCACGAAGGGAAGCTTATTGGCAGTCACTACCAGCCATTGCTCATCCCACAACCGCACACACTTCCTGTGTAGTGCAGAAACATCCTGCAAGGGAATAGGACACCGCCACAGCCTGTCCTCAGCAGGCCACTTCGGCAACCTGATCAGCCTCTTCATTTCCTCATATCCTCGCACCTAGCAGAGTGACACCACCTTACCCTGTTATTTGATCAAGTACAGTTGGTCATATATCAGCTAGACCAACTCCCCAGCTGCGTACAGGTTCTGTAACGATTTTAAGGCACTAAGGGAATCTGAGCGAATGAGAAACCGTTTGCCCTGAATACAACGTATCTGCTCTAGTGCCTTCAGGATCGCATGTAGCTCCGCTGTGGAAACTGTATAATTGTCAAGAATGTGCATCCTGGTGGCATGGTCAGGGAACACGACGGAGCAGCCAAGGGGATTCCCTTGTTTGGATCCATCAGCTTACACTACTATGAAACCGTGATGCATCTCAATGTTAAACATGTTTAAATGCAAAATCTGACACGATCTTTCTCAAAATTCGTCAAGTCTGGGCCTCTGTAGAAGCCAAAGTGGAAATCTGCGCCCACCGCGATGTGAAACATTACGACTGGCTACACTTGGGTCTAGATGGCAATCCTGTGCACGTATCCCATAGGGCCTCCTGTCTGTTGCCGGTTATGGAAAGACCTTTCCAGTGAAGACTGAGGAACAGTATGGTAGGCGGTTGTGTATGGTGTGGGCCGTCTTATACACCTGGTGCATCGTAAGTAGCCACCGCCTAACGTGCAGTGGCTTGGTAAGGTGTTCTGAATGCCCCAGTGGCCAACCTAATCCTTTCATGGTGCACTACGCCCACAATCTTTAAATACAACGATCTCACATACCAATAGACTGTGCACCCGTAATTGAGCCGGGATGGCACAAATGCCCTGTAAAACTGAAGCGGGCAAGTCATGTCTGCTCCCATGTATTGTGGCCTAGACATTTGGAAGTACTTTAAGTACTAAGTGACCTTTTTTCAGGTCACTAAGATGTGGTAACCAAGTCGGATCAAGCCCAGAAACGCCACTGTCTTTCAAAGTAAGCATTGCGTCCCTCATTCCAAACTCAGCGAAGTTTACAATGGAACGAGAACAAAAAGAACAGAATTCTTGGTGGAAAAGTAAAAACCACTCCTCTGCGCCCATTCATCCAACCGTCGAACAGTTATGTGCAACTAACGTGTTATGGTTGCAAGGCTTGAAGAGCAAAACAAAACAGCTATTAATAGCTGTGGCAAAGAGTCACACTTAAGATGCTACCCTGAGCGACACCGTTGTTCTGCTCCAAGCGATCAGACAAGACGTCACCGCCTCTATCTAAAATATCGTGGCGAGAGGAAAGACTGAATAAAATTGGGAAGACAACCACGAAAATCCTATTCGTAAAGCTGCTCTAGGATAAGACGCCTCCAAGTAGAATCATAGGCCACCTTGATGTCATAAAATATACATAGGTGACGCCAGCATAGGCAAGCCTGTTGTATAGCCACCTCCAGGAGAGCTAGGTTATCAAATGTGGAGTGATACCTCCCAAACCCACACTGAAAGTGACAGTTGCCTGGATTCTTAGATCCAGACAAGGTGGCATATGTTCATCCACTCTAAGGTCTTCCCTATGCAGCTACTGAGGGCACCACTACGGTAACTAGTTCAGCATGTACAGTTTTTCCCACGTTTTAAAGGAGGAATTAAAATTGCCTCATGGCACAAGTTTTACCATTCTCACAATGCGGACAGTGAAGCCAGGATCCCCATTCCATGCAACACACCATGGTTTCACTGCTGAGCCCTACAGTGATCTGTGAACCATGCCCAGAGCTTACAGTAACAGCAGCAGACTGGTGGCACTCACCAGTCCCCAGCAAAGGAACCACGGTGGTCATCAACCCTGTACTCAGCGAACTAATGCTGAGCCCCTGAGGGCAGCCCACATGACCAAAGAGGGAGTGGAATCGTTGGAAGCACTAGAGAATTAAATCCAGCTAGTTTCTCTGCTGTCCCAAAGAATGTGACAATACTGATCACAAATGTTTATAATGAATTCAGTCTGCCATCATATGACGACTTAAAAATGCGGAGAGCTTTTTTTTGTTTTGGTTTTAGGGCGCAAAACTGATATGGTCATTAGCGCCCGGTCCGTGACTTAGGAAACAGTAAAAACCGAAAATGGAAACCAGCAGCAATGGGAACGAAAGTAATAAAATTGGAGAAACTAAAAGCAGAAGGAAGGCTTAAAAATCCACTACAGAAAGGGGTTGGTTGTCCCAAAAAAAAAGCTTCAAATGACGTCATTTCACTGGCACTAATGAACTCGAGAACGCGATCGGCCGAGCGTGTGTCATCCGCTAAAATTAACGATATATCAGGCGACAGCTGTAGACGGGCGCGTAACGGAGTAAACTAGGGGCACTCAATTAACAGGTGTTTTACCGACCACAGCTGAGAGCAGTGGGGACAGAGTGGGGGAGGATCGCCGCTTAAAAGATGTCGATGGCTAAAAAGACAGTGCCCTATCCGGAGTCTAGTTAAAATTACCTCCTCCCGACGACGCGTTAGGGAGGAAGAGGTCCAAGCACAAGGAAGAGCTTTCACGTCCCGTAATTTATTATGGGGAAGTGTCGACCAATGTGCGTGGCATAAAAGAACAACACGACGACATGAAACGCTCCGTAGATCGGCGAAGGGAATCGATTGGATAGCTGGCCGAAGAAGAGAGACTGCAGCCTTGGCCGCAATATCGGCCGCCTCATTTCCACCGATACCAACGTGTCCCGGGAGCCAGAGGAACGCCACCGAGGCGCCCCCCAGGTGGAGCAAGCGCAGACAGTCCTGAATCCGGTGGACCAGAGGGTGCACAGGGTAAAGAGCTTGGAGACTGAGGAGACAGCTGAGAGAATCTGAGCAGATAACATACTGTATCCGCTGATGGCGGCGGATGTAGTAGACAGCCTGGAGAACAGCGTAAAGCTCCGCAGTATAAACCGAACACTGGTCGGGAAGCCGAAAGTGATTTGGGGTGTCGCCAACAATATAGGCACTCCCTACACCTAACGATGTTTTCGAGCCATCAGTGTAAATAAATGTGGCTTCCTTCATTTGTGCACGTACAGCAGCAAATGCCCGACGATAAACAAGTGAAGGGGTACCATCCTTGGTAAATTGACAGAGGTCATGGGGCAAACAGGTCCAGGGCTGGAGCCAAGGCGGTGCTGTACCCCAAGTTGTCAAGAAGGTTTTAGGAAAGCGGGAGGAAAGAGAATGGAGCAGTTGACGGAAGCGGACTCCCGGTGGTAGTAGGGAGGAGGGGCGGCCTGCATACCCTACATCAAAGGAGGCGTCGAAAAAAATGTCATGGGCTGGATTAGCAGGCATGGAAGACAGATGGCTAGCATAACGACTGAGAAGGACTGCTCGCCGATTGGACAGCGGAGGTTCAGCAGTCTCAGCATAAAGGCTTTCCACAGCGCTGGTGTAAAAAGCTCCAGACACTAAACGTAATCCACGGTGGTGGATAGAGTCGAGACGACGAAGAATAGACGGCCGAGCAGAGGAGTAGACTATGCTTCCATAGTCCTATTTCGATCGCACTAAGGCGCGATAGAGGCGGAGAAGGACCACTCGGTCCGCTCCCCAGGAGGTAACATTCAGGACACGGAGGGTGTTAAGGGATCGCAGAAAGCGAGCCGAAAGATAGGAAACGTGGGAGGACCAGCACAGTTTTCTGTCAAACATAAGACCCAAGAATTTAGCGACGTCCGAAAACGGAAGGTTGACAGGTCCTAGATGTGCGGAGGGTGGAAGAAAAACCTTACGTCGCCAAAAATTAACACAAACGGTCTTGCTGGGAGAAAAACAGAAGCCGGTTTCGAAACTGTAAGAGTAGAGGCGATCGAGACATCCTTTATGACGTCGTTCAAGAAGGCTGGTCCGTTGAGAGCTGTAGAAGATCGCAAAATCGTCCACAAAGAGGGAGCCCGAGACATCAGGAAGGAGACAATCCATAATTTGATTGATGGCAATGGCAAACAGTACAACACTTAGCACGGAGCCCTGGGGTACCCCGTTTTCTTGGGAGAAAGTACAGGAGAGTAGTGTTCACCCGCACCCTAAATGTGCGCTCTGCCATAAATTCGCGAAGAAAAAGGGGCAGCCGACCTCGAATGCCCCAAGAGAACAGTGTGCGGAGGATGCCTGTCCTCCAACAGGTATCGTATGCTCTCTCCAGATCAAAAAATATTGCTACTGTTTGGCGTTTCCGGAGAGAATTGTTCATGATATAAGTGGAGAGAGAAACAAGATGGCCAACTGCAGAACGATGCTTTCGGAAACCGCATTGGGTAGGTGTTAAAATACTGCGGGACTCCAGCCACCAAACTAAACGGCAATTCACCATACGCTCCAAAACCTTACATACACTACTCGTGAGAGAAATGGTGCGATAGCTAGAGGGGAGATGTTTGTCCTTTCCAGGTTTCGGAACGGGAACGACGATAGCTTCCCGCCATCGTCTGGGAAAAGTACTGTCGGTCCAAATTCGATTATAAATGCGAAGGAGGTAATGCAGACTATGGGTTGATAAATGCAGCAACATTTGGATGTGGATACCATCCAGTCCTGGGGCGGAGGAGCGAGAAGAATAGAGTGCATGTTGGAGTTCCCGCAAGGAGAAAACAGTATTATAGCTTTCGCGATTTTGAGGGAAGAAATCAAGAGGTTGCACTTCCGCTGCACGTTTCTTCGGGAGAAACGCTGGCGGGTAATTTGAAGAACTCGAAATATCAGCTAAGTGTTTACCCAAGGAGTTAGAAATTGCGACGGGGTCCACTAACGTATCACGCGCGACAGTGAGCCCAGAGACCGGGGAGAAACTAGGCGCGCCTGATAACCCTCGAATCCGACTCCAAACTTCCGAAGAGGGAGTGAAGGTGTTAAATGAGCTAATGAAGTATTTCCAGTTTGCCTTCTTGCTATCGCGGATGACGCGACGGCATCGCGCACGAAACTGCTTATAGCGGATTCAGTTGGCCAAAGTAGGATGGTGGCGGGAAACACGAAGAGCATGTCGCCGCTCACGTATTGCGTCACGGCATGCCTCGTTCCACCAAGGAACTGGGGGGCGCCAGGGCAATACGGAGGTGCGTGGTATTGAACGTTCCACAGCTGTAAGAATAACGTCTGTAATATGTGTGACCTCATCGTCGACGCTAGGAAAGTGACGGTCATCGAACGTCGCTAGAGACTAAAAAATTGTCCAATCGGCTTGGGCAAACTTCCAGCGTCGCGGGCGCATATAGGGCAGTTGAGGCTGCAGTCTAAGGACACATGGAAAGTGGTCACTCGAGTGTGTATCGTCAAGGGCGAACCATTCGAAGCGCCGAGCTAGCGTAACAGTACCGACCGAAAGGTCCAAATGAGAAATTTGTCGTGGAGGCAGACAAAAATGTAGGGACCCCAGTGTTGAGGCAAACTAGATCCGTTTGGTGGAAGACGTCTAGCAATAGTGAGCCACGTGGACAAGGATGTGGAGATCCCCAAAGCGGGTGGTGGGCATTGAAGTACCCAACCAGCAAATAGGGGGGGGTGGAAGCTAACCAAGAAGATGAAGGAGATCAGCTCGTGCCATTTGTGTGGACGATGGAACGTATACAGTACAAAGAGAAAAGGTATATCCAGAAAGGGAGTGTGTGTGTGTGTGTGTGTGTGTGTGTGTGTGTGTGTGTGTGTGTGTGTGTGTGGTTTACAGGCGCTAAACAGCGGGGTCATCAGCGCCCAAACGCAGAAAAACAGAAACACATGCAGTGAAGGGACTAAGACGAACAGCGAACAAGGGGAACAGCTAAAAGACACAGACCTGACGCAGTTCCAAATCCTCACATACAGAGGCAAAACAAGAGGAGAAGCAGTGCACTAAAAAGGGAAAGGAAACACAAGGAAGGGAGGACAGAAACCGAAGGGAAACAAGGAGGGATTCGTGACTGGCGGACCTCTTACCTAAAATCTGGGTGAGCCAGTCATCCAGCAGCACATTAAAACCCTCTCCCTAAAATCCGTGGCAACAAATTGGACAGGACACAAAACCGTAAAACCTTAACCACAGACGATGCGTCGTCTTTCAAAATAGAGGGCAAATCCGGTGGCAAAGATACCACCGCCCTCTGGTCAGAGAATAAAAGTCAAGTAAAATGTGGCGGACAGTAATCTGGACGCCATAAGCACTGCAGATTGGGGGATCCTCCCGCCGGAGTAAAAAACCATGTGTGAAGGGGCTGTGCCCGATGCGGAGGCGAGTGAGGAGAACCTCATCCCGCCTGCATGACTGGTAGGACGTACGCCATGGCCGCGTGGTGGCCTTGATCATACGCAGCTTATTTTCACCGACTGCCAGCCACTCCTCTTCCCACTGACGCATAACGCGAAAACGCAGGAGGGAGATAACAGCATGGAGGGGGACGGCACATTCAACAACGTGAGGGAGGGAACATGCATCTTTGGCAGCCACATCCGCCAGCTCGTTTCCCCTATTACCCACGTGCCCCGGCACCCAGCAGAAGGAAACCTCCTTCCCCTGCCGCTGCAGGTGGAGTAGGGCATCATGGATGTTCTGGACGACCGTATCCGCTGGGTACAAGTGTTGCATGGTCTGAAGGGCACTCAGGGAGTCAGAACAGATGAGGAACTTACGACTGGGGACACATCTCATCTGCTCCAATGCCCGCAAGATCGCAAACAATTCGGCATCAAAGATGGTAAACGCCGCAGGAAGCCGTAACTTGACGAGTCGATCAGGGAAAACAACAGCACAACCAACAGAGTCCCCCTGTTTAGAGCCATCCGTAAATACTGGTACATGGTCGGGATGCTGGTTTAAAATATCAGAAAATAAGGAGGTAAAAACAAACGCAGGAGTGCAGCTCCTCCAGTACTCCGACAAGTCTAAAAGGACGCTGGGCCCCTGGAGCAACCAGGGAGGCAGGCGAGGAAAACCTTGTCGTTGGGGGGCCACACGCTCCACACCAAGGGACTCAAGCAAATGCTTGGCACGAATCCCAAATGGTCTCGTTGCCCTGGGACGACTGGAAAAGAGACGTTCCATAGGCGGTCGGGCAACGGTAGGATACGCAGGGGAGGTAGGACAGGCAAGGAATTGACACACCCGTCGCACCATGAGGAGTTTCCGCCGGATGGCGAGCGGCGGTTCCCCTGCCTCAGCACACAAGCTGGGGATGGGACTAGTACGGAAGGCACCAGTGGCCAGCCTGATACCCTCAGTGTACTGCGTCAAGAATCTTCAGATACGAAGGCCTTGCTGACCCATACACGGTGCAACCATAGTCAAGACGCGATCGGACGAAAACCCTATAAAACTGCAGCAGACGCGCCCGATCTGTTCCCCAGGACCGATGGCTCAGACACTTCAAAATATTCAGTGCCTTCAAAGCCCGCACCTTGAGGTCTTTAAGGTGAGGCAACCACGACAACTTTGAATCAAAAGTGAGGCCCAGGAACCGCACAGTGTCGCTAAAAGGAAGAATGGTGTCCCTCAGACGCAAGTCAGGGGAGGTAAAAAGATGTCGAGAACGATTGAAATGAACACACACACACACACACACACACACACACACACACACACACACACACGTTTGTCTGCAGAAAAGGTAAAACCCGTGTTCACAGTCCATGCCTCTAATCGCTGTATCGTAAGCTGCAACTGCCGACTAGCAGTGACAAGACTGGAGGAAGAAGAGAAAACAGCAAAATCGTCCACAAACAAGGAGCATTGGGCAGGACTCCGGATAGTGGACGTGATACTGTTAATGGCGACGGCAAAGAGGGTGACACTTAAAACGCTTCCCTGAGGAACACCATTCTCCTGCACATACATATCAGATAGCACATTACCAACCCTATAGCGAAAGAGGCGGTGGGAAAGGAAGGACCGAATGAAGACGGGGAGACGGCCACGAAAGCCCCACTCATGGAGTTGATTGAGGATATGGCGGCGCCAAGTAGTGTCATACGCCTTATGAATGTCAAAGAAGACACCTAGACAATGCTGGTTACGCAGGAAGGCCTGCTGGATGGCCGTCTCAAGCAGCGTCAAGTTGTCTATAGTGGAACGACATCTCCGAAAGCCACACTGTGAGGGGCTAAGGAACTGCCTGGTCTCGAGCAGCCAAACCAGGCGACGATTGACCATGCGTTCCAACGTCTTCCCGACACAGCTCGTCAAGGCGATACTTCGATAACTACTGGGATGCATTCGGTCCTTCCCTGGTTTGAGGAGGGGGTATCAAAATCGCCTCCCTCCACGAGTCAGGGTACGTGCCGGATAACCATATCATATTAAAACAATTCAGGAGAACTTCCTTGGAAGGCAGTAACAAGTGCTGCAGCATGCTATACCGGATTTGATCATGACCAGGCGCAGTATCATGAGCCACAGACAGCGCCGAATCCAGTTCCCACATTGTGAAGGGGCAGTTGTAGGGTTCAGAATTAGGAGACCGGAAGTCCAAGTGACCCCTCTCGATGGCAGTGCGGTAGCGGCAGAAATCTGGATCACAGTTAATAGTGGCGGTAGATTCCACAAAATGCATGGCCAGTGTCTGGGCAATGTCTCTCGGCGCCGTGAGGAGACTTCCCTGATGCAGCAATGCCGTGACAGGTAGCTGGCCGAGTTTCCCGGAAATCCTCCTGATGGCTTCCCATACTTTCGTAGAACTAGTGGAGCAGGAGATGGAGTTCAAGAACGATTGCCATGACCGTCGTTTGCTCTCTTTAATCACTCGCCGCGCCTTGGCCCTTGCCACCCGAAAGGCCGCAAGATTGTCAGCTGAGGGACGGCACTTGAAGCGGCGCAGAGCTGCACGGCGGGCTCGGATAGCTGAGCGGCACTCAGCGGTCCACCAAGGGACAGGACGCCTCTTGGGATGACCGGATGACCGTGGGATTGACAATTCAGCAGCATGGGAGATCATGGCTGTAACATGGTCTACCCATTCGTGGACACTGGCACGGTGGTCCAAAACAGCCAGTTGGCTGAAAAGTGTCCAGTCAGCCCTGCAGAGGTGCCACCAGGGCGGTACCGGAAATGCCATAGCCTCATCCAGGAGGCGAATCCAAAGGGGGAAGTGGTCACTAGAATGGAGGTCAGCAGCAACCTCCCACAGAGCAGAATCCGCGAGTGCTGGAGAGCAAAAGGAAAGGTCAATAGCTGATGACGACCCAGAAGCAGTGCAGAAATGAGTGGGAGCACCAGAGTTGAGGATGCACAGTTCTTCAGACATCATGAGGTTTTCCAGAATGCGACCCCTGGGGCAAGTAGTCGAAGAGCCCCATAAGACATTATGAGCATTGAAGTCCCCCAGAAGAAGAAATGGGCGGGGAAGTTGGCGAATAAGGTCTGTGAGAGCCTCAGAGTCTATCGCATCCTGAGGGGGTGAGTAAAGTGAACAGACTGTGAGCCTCCAACCCACAAGAAGGTCAACTGCAACTGCTTGCAAGTCTGTAACGAGAGGGAGCTCAGATGAGGGGTGCATGTCACGGACAAAAACCGCGACACCACCCTTTGCCCTTTCCCCCGTCAGATCATCTTTCCGATAGACGGTATAGCCCCGTAAAGGAGCATCAGTGGCCCGAAAATGTGTCTCTTGGAGACATAAGCACAAAGGGAACTCACGTACAAGGAGTTTTAGTTCGGCCACATGCGTCCTGAACCCATTCAGGTTCCACTGTAATATGGGAGCCAGTGATCAGGGTGGCTGAACTTTCACCCGGCCTCTGTGTTTTGGAGGAGAGCCCGTACTGGCCGGAGGTTTATTCCTGGGGCGAGAAGAGCGCCCCCGGTCGACATCAATGTCCATCAGCTCCGATGACGACCCACGGGAGATGTCAGACAGTACGATGGCCTAGTCATCGGACCGACTCTGACCAGTCTCCTCAGGTGGCAAAATCTTCACCTTCGGCGTCTTTGTCTTAGGGGGCTTAGAATGCAGAGCCTTGTCAGCAGGTGGAGCTTTACTCGCCTGGGCAGAAGGCGCCATAGGGGAAGAGGCAGGAAGTACCCCAATGTCAGCAACCACGGCCTTGTCCGACGTTGCGGGGAGAGCCGCAGGTTGCAAAACAACCGCAGCAGCACAAGTGCACTGGCAAACGCAGGTGTTAGTGCTAACACTAGCAACCTCCGTTTGCGTAGCAACAGTGGCCATTTGTACTGGTTTTTTCAGGGCAGAAGCGAAAGATGTCGTAAACACAGGAGGTTGCATGGTCTTAAAGAGCTTCTTGGCCTCACCATAGGGGATGCACTTAGATGTTTTGATCTCCTGTATCTTCCGTTCCTCGAGATAGATGGGGCAGACCCGGCTCCAGACAGGGTGACTCCCAAAGCAATTCACGCACTTCACAGGCGATGAACAATCGGCTCCTTCATGGGCAGGCTGACCACATTTACCACAAGTGGCTATCCCATTGCACCCCAATGTAGTATGCCCAAAGCGCTGACATTTAAAGCAGCGCATTGGGTTGGGGAAATATGGCCGTACTGGCAAACGTAAGAACCCCGCTTTAACATGCTCTGGAAGTCTCGGGCAACTGAACGTGAGAATAAACGAGTCGGATTTTACTAGGTCCCCATCGACTCGCTTCATAATATTCTGCACGTCAACAATACCTTTGTCAGCCCACTCAGATTTCAACTCGTCTGTGGAGATATCTACCAAGTCCCTACATGTCACAACACCCTTACTATAGTTGAGTGTGGAGTGGAGCTCGGTCTCGATAGCGTACTCTCCGAGACTGGGTGCTTTCCGAGGAGAAGCAACTTGACGGGAAGTAGAAGTCTCAACTGAGAGCGTACCATTGCGCAGTCGCTTAACAGATTTCAGTGTACCTGCAATTCCCTCAAGACCCTTGTGGATGTAAAAGGGAGAAACCCTCTCAAAGCTACCCTCCTTCCGTTTAATAATCAAAAACACATTCTGATTTTCAGCATGTGCTCTGTTACGACAGTCTGATAAATCTCTAGCAACACCAGGAGCTGGAGGACTCGCAGCACGAAGTCGCTTTTTCGATGGGGTGTGTTTTCCTACCAGTGGCCCACCCAATCCACTGGTAGGGGGAAATGTAGAGGTCGAAGGGTCCATTGCGGTCCCACGAGCAGCTAAGGAACTAAAGGTCTGCTCAGACAGAGCCCCACGTGCCTGAGTAAGCCGTATACAACTTGGGTGCGGCAGGTGCCCCAGAGGTTGCCCGCTTGCGACTGTTCCACCCCAACAGCCATGCATCTTATAGGCGCACAGCACGCCGTAAGATTGAGGGGTTTTTATAGAGGCTTACCTTCCTCAAAATCCAGGCGGTCAAGCCAAGAATACCATTCCCCGCAGCACACAACATTCCACCGCCGGACCATACGGTGGTCGCTGAAGCATGTCCGGGGGTTACGGTGACAGGAGACTGGCGGCGCTGACCAGTCCCCAGCTCAGGACCCCGGGGTCGCCAAGCCCGTACACAGCAAATGAACGCTGAGCCCCTGGGGGCCCAGAAAGGGAAAGACGGACAGTGACAGCTTGGAAGGAAGTGTTTAAGTGGATTGGGCGATAATGGAGAGTATCATGGAGAAGAATCATGAGTCCTCCATGGGCTGGAGTGCCTTCAACAGAGGGGAGATCAAATCAGATGGACTGAAAATGGGGGAGAACAAAGCAGTCACGGGGACGCAGCTTTGTTTCCTGAAGACAGAAGATGACCGGCGAGTAGGAACATAAGAGGATCGACAATTGATCCCGATTGGCTCGAATGCCGCGGATATTCCAGTGGATAATGGACATAGGGTGAACAGAAAATGGAGGAACGTGACCAAGGGTGCTGTCAACTCAACGACTGCTCAGAGCTTGCGACCGACAGCATGGAATGGCATTCAGCCAAGGCAGAAGATCCTGATCCATAGGTTGTTCAGGAGCAGCTCCTGCCACCAGCGATCGACCGGTTGATCGGCCGCCAGCAGTGCGCCTCGGCGACATAGAAGACGGCCGAGGGCGATTTCCGCCAGGTGGTTCTGTAGATGAGACGCGCCTTGGCGGAAAAGGAGATGAACTGGGTTTCTTATTAGCCTTCTTGGAAATATGATGTTTAGATGAAGGAGGAACCGATGTTGTGAAGTTGGGGTACGTAGAAACTCTTCACGAGTATGCTCTTTTTTCAAAGTCTTGGTGTCTGACTTTTGGGCTCGAGATTTAGCGGAACTCCAAGGGTGAGCCGTAGAGTGGGCAGGCGAAACTGGTGAGGTTGAACAGGCGATTTTGCGCTGGCCGATCTGACGACCGTGGCACTAAAGGTGAGGTCGCATGTCTGCGTGGCCGCCTCCTTTGTTGGCCGAGGAGAAGCAAGGACAGTGCTGTATTTTCCTGTCTGAGGCATGGTGGGCTGTCGACTGGCGAATAATTTTTGAGCAGCAAATGTCGACATCTTTTCCTTCACTCTGATTTCCTGGATGAGCTATTCGTCTTTAAAAATGGGGCAATCTCGAGAGGAAGCAGCGTGGTCACCCATACAGTTGATGCAGCGAGGGGACAGAGGTGGACAAGCACCCTCATGGGCATCCTTGCCACAAGTAACATTTGGCCGGATTGGAACAGGACTGGCTGGTGTGATTGAACCGCTGACACCGACAGCAACGCGTAGGGTTTGGGACATAAGGGCGAACGGAAATTATCTCATAGCCTACTTTGATTTTGGATGGGAGTTGAACTTTGTCAAATGTCAAGAAGACAGTGCGGGTTGGAATGATGTTCGTGTCAACCCTTTTCATAACTATGAGCAGCCGTTACGCCCTGGTCAGACAGGTAGTGCTGAATTTCGTCGTCAGACAATCCATCGAGGGATTGTGTATAAACGACTCCACGCGAGAAGGGAAGGGAAGGTGTGGAGCAGTGAAGTACGCAGCAATTTTTGTGCCTGGAGGGCACTGACTGTTTCTAACAACAAGGTGCCATTTCGTAAACGGGAACAAGACTTTATAGGATCTGCAATTGCGTCGACACCTTTCTGAATAATGAAAGGGTTGACCGTGGAGAAGTCGTGACCTTCGTCAGACCGAGAAACAACACGGAACTGTGGCAACGATGGAAGAACTGTCTGTGGCTGAGACTCAGTGAACTTACACTTGTGAGCGGACATAGTGGAAGGTAAGGAAACCATTGCGGAAGAATCCCCAAGATTACCGGCGTCTCCGATAGCGCGCTCCTCGCTTGTGGGGGCCCTCTCTGAGGGCACTCCCGCCTTAGGTGCTTGTTCACACCTCCCCACAAACGGACGGAGGGACCAATCGGCACTTTCGGAAGGTATCAGCTCGGGTAATCACCCCTCCCTGGGCCTGGCCGTTACCAGGGGGTACATACGTGTCCTACCTGTCTACCCGGGGTGGGGAATTACGCGTTACCCTGTCACCGGCTACGCACGAAAATGCGTGGGTCGGCCTTCAGACACGCACAGTGAGGAAGAAAGAAAGGAAAAAACAAAGAAAGGGAAAGGAAAGAAGAGAGGTCTCAAACGCCGCAGCGGAGAAAAGGGTAAAGAGAAGAGGTAAGGAAAAGAGAAGGACAAAGGAAAGATGAAGACATACAAGCAGGGAAGGCGAAGAAGGCGTTGAATTTACGAGCGTCCGTCTCTGGACGTAGGCACAAACCATACTCCCAGAGGGGGAGAAAGGGAAGGAAAGAGCCAGAGGTGAGGGGAGGAGGGGCGAAGATGGGGACAGGGAAGGATGTGGATAAGTAAAGTATGCAGCCTGGTAAGGAAGGAGGGCCACATTAGCTCGGGGTCCCGTGCTCGTTACGCACATATCCACAAAAGAGTTGTGGACCCCCTGGGAGGAATATGAATGGAACGTTCTGCGGCATTAAGGGTAACATTAAAAAGATTGTATCCTGGTCATCGCAACTAGGGAAATAATGTTCACCGAAGGTCGTCAGGAATCTGTAAGGCGTCCAGCTGATCTTAGAAAAGATGTCATTTGGGTGTGCACATAGGTGGTGTAGGAGTCAGCAATCTGATCACACAAAGAGAATTGTCACGTGAGTACATGTCAGAATGTGACCACTCAAGATGATGGGCAAGCTGGGCAGTGCAGAAGATGTCCAAATGGGAATAGGTGTGCGTCGAGTCGAAGGAACATGGGTGCTCCTGTGTTAATTCAAGGGAGGTTTATTTGGTTTAGAAGGTCAAACAGGACAGCGCCTATCCGCCAGGTTCTGGGAGAACCCTAAAGAGGATGGTGCGCATTAAAGTCACCTAGCAGCAGAAAGGGGTGATGTAGTTGCCCAATGAGGTGGAGGATGTCTTCCCTGGTCATACTGAATGACAGAGGGATCTAAATAAGAGAGGAAAGGTCAAGTGAGGAAGGAAAAGACAAAGTGCAACAGCTTGAAAGCTGGTAGTCAGGGAGATGGGCTGACTATGAACGTCATCCTGTATGAACAGCATGACTCCCAGTGAGATGGAATGTCTTCCTCAGGAGGAGGAGGAGGAGGAGGAGGAGGAGGAGGAGGTGTCAAAACGGAATGGAAAGAAATGTAAGCTCAAAGCGGTCATGGGGACTATTGTTTCTTGGAAACAGAACAAGCAGACACTGATTCTGAGACCAGCCATGAATCCTCTGACCGAAGGCCAACAGTCTTCCATTGAAGGAGTCATGACAAGGAAAAGGGAGGAGGGGAAAAAATGACGGTATCACCTCGACAGCTACCTAGTATCAGCCTTCAAAGACTTACTGATAGAGGGTGCAGAGGCTGGAGGATCTACAGAGCCGCTGTCATCCTCTGTCTGTATCTATCTGCAGAGTACAGGGCAGAAAAACGGTTGGCAGTGTGCACCAGAGACACTGAGGTCGGCTGGGCGAGGATATCTCGTGGCAACAAAATCTAAGAGGATCTCCAAGTTGGTGAATCAGAATACCATTTGCCTTGGTTTGACTTCTTGGAGCCTTTCAGGTTCACAGAGGAAGGCATGTATGTTGGCTGGAGGCACATAGGAAGTGTTCTGCGAGTATTCATTCTGTCCTTTCTGACCTGCCAGCTGTGTAGCAGGTAACTTCGTCCCAGGAGGCGAGTGGTGGCTTGTTGTACAGCTGGATGAGGAGACAGCGATGCTACATGACAATTGGCGATTTCACAACAACCACATTGCTGAATTTGAGGTCGCCTGTCTGCATGGCCATGTCCTTCATGGAGCGAGATGGAGGAACAGTGATGTAACTACCAGATGGTAGAACGCAGGGTTTGCGACTATCCAATAACCAGGTAAAACTGTCCTTGACCCAGATCTGGACATCCCTCTCATCAAGATAAATTGCACATTCTCGAGAGGTGGCGGCATGGTCGCTATTGGAGTTGATACAATGGGGAGAAGGATGCGGCCTCATGTACATGTCTATCAAAGGCTACATATTTTGCCAGGACAAGAAATTTGAGTGAAGTCTTGTCAAACTACTATTGTGCTTTAGAGTAACAGACGATGTATTTTCTGCATTCGTTTTCGTTCCAATTTACACAGATAAACATGGGTGTTGAGGGCTCCCCACATGAAGATGGTGGCTGGTCACTATAGATGGGAGTGGCACCCATGGTGAGGGCATGTGGCCTAACTTGAGGCAATAGAAGCGACAAATGGGAGGTTAAATTAATGGTTTGACCTATCTGTATACGATCATCTTAACTTTGTCAGCTAGGGCACCCTCTCCAAGGCCAGGATGAAAGCCCCAGTGACTACACGATTGTCCTATAATCTCTCTGGACACGTCACACAAAATGAGCGCCCTTTCGTCCAGATTAGGCTCGAGTTCATCATTGTGCTGGTGGTTAAGGTCCCTCTTGCCTCTGGAAAACAACATCCTGTGTCTGGGCTGTCCCCTAAGAGGTCACAGGCATTCCGGGAGGCCAATTGGCTGCCAAGAGTTGTCTATGTAAGGAAGCAATCAGATCTCATTTTGCAGAAGGCCTGAACTGTTCCACAATGCATTGCACAAACAGAAGTAACAGTTTTGGTGATCATCCCTGGTACAGACTAGAAAGTTTCACCCCAAGCCAGCAAGCTTGGCCCTCCTTCGCCAAAGACCCTAGGGTGGAGTTCTTCCCCACCTGGTTCTCACTACCGGTATCAGAAAGGGGACCAGAAACAAAAAGCTGAAGAGGAAAACAAACCAAAACCTCAAAATGAAACAAGGTCAGGAGGATACCAAGACAGAAATAACAAGAGGTGAAAATAAAGGAGCAAAGGGAAAGGAGTAAGGACATATAGGGAAAGGTACAAGAGTCCTGAAAAGAAAGGTTCCAATAGCTCAGGGACCTGTGCGTGGCGCACACGTACCCACTGAAGAGCTGTGGGGGGCACCCAGGAGGGTGACAAGCGTGTAGCACGTGAAAAATAAGTACAAGTAATCAAATTTCGAAAATCACGTTTTTCTTATCAGATGGAACAGTTTTCAATGCAACTGAACTCAAAGTAGAGACTTAGCGTATTACTGTAAAATACGTCAGGGACATGCCTGGAACCATTATTCGGTTTGAAACTTGCTCATGCATTTAAGAAGGAAAAATGAGTGCAGGAACGACAATTAGACCGCCCAGCAAGGATTTCAGACCTCACATTTCAAGTGGGCTTGACTGTACACCGCCCACAATAACAGACTGCAAGATGAGACCCTATTTATGGTTTGATGCGTATGCATTTAAGAAAATTGCGCTGCGAAAGTGTCATTCTGACAAACAGTCTGGTTCCCTGAACTCACTGGCGTGAAAGAAAACGCCAAGTTTTAAGCATTCATTGGAGCCTAGAAAGAATTACAAGGCTAGTTTTCTTAATGTTTTAAGAACATTAAGAGTAATCTGTTTGGAGACCATTTGCTATTTCAGTTGAAAGGGCCCTGGGTATGTGCAGACGTACCCGATTGGTTGGTTTAAAACATTGACGAGGGGGAGAGAAGGGACCAAACTGCGAGGTCATCGGTCCCTTGTTCCCAATAAAATGTTTACACAAGGAAAGAAGAAAAGAAGACGTACAGCACAATAACAGGAGAAACGAAGAACCAGAAGAATGACAGAAGGACAATCAACACTACAATGGACGAAACAGGAAAAGAAAACCACAGGGAGAAGCAATAAACACGTAGAAGGGATAAAAAGCAAGAGAGCAGATGACCATGGTTGGCTGACCACGAGAATAAAATTGAAAGCCAGCCCCTACGACACATTAAAATATCCACCTTAAAGCATTAGAGTGCGTATCACAAAAGGACAAAGGACATGCACGAAAACTTTTGTAGAATGATAAAACCCTTCATCACATATAAAACGTAATAATAAATTAGTCGATGAAGCGTTGTCAGCTAAAATTAATGGTGACGAGTCTGGCAACTGAAGAGTCCGTCTTAGGGCAGCCAAAGGAGGACAGCTGCCCTGACAGCTGTCAGCCAGGCACTGCACCGACACTGAGGCAAGTCATCACCGTGCCAGAGGTAGCTGTGTGTCAGCCAAGCGTGGCCTATGCGGAGCTGACAGAACCACAGAGCCCTGCGAGAGGCCCACGTTGAGGTCTTCCACACATTCGTAGCCTCCTTAATGGCACGCAGTTTGTTGTGCATACTAAGGTTATGCTATTCTGTCTCCCAAAGCCGCAAAACCTTGCGGCGTAGTACTGAACGCAGCTCAATTGCAGAGCAACCGATCTCTATAAGCTGTTTCTGTGTAGCCTGTTTAGCCAGCCTGTCGTCAAATTCGTTGTCTGGACATCAGGTCATGTTGGGATCCCAGGCAAACACCACTGAACGACTGGACCACTCCAGGGCGTAGATGGCGCCTGTATGGTTGCTACCAAAGGATGACGAGGATAGCACATGTCAATAGCTTGAAGGCTGCTCAAGGAGTCAGTACTCAGAAGAAACGGCGCCGCAGGGCATGAACGGATTTGCGCAAGAGCATAGGATATAGCCACCAGCTCCGCAGTGTGAACACTGCAGCAATCAGGCAAGGAAGGCTGTTTAGTATGTCCTCCATGGATATATGTTAAGCCGACGTGATCAGCCATAGAGCCATCGGTGTAAACGACTTCATAGCCTCAGTACACGTCAAGAATTGAGAAGTGGCAGCCGAGAGCTGCAAGGTTAACAGAGTCTTAAGGCCATGTGAAAGGTCTAGGTGAAGCCGCAGCTTAGGTATACACCATGGAGGTGTACATGAATGGACCTGAACTATAGGTGGTAAAGGCAAGGACTCCAGTTCGGAAAGAAGGGACTGGACATAAACTGTAATTTGAAGCTCTGACCTGGGCCAACGATGTGGGAGATGCACCGCCGTGGGTGGGAAAAGGAGACGTTAATTCAAATGCGCAAGATTTCTACGAACGTGTGCAACGTAACTGGCCAGCAGTTGTGCACGCCTAACCTTTAATGAGGGACTGGGCTCCACCAGGACGCTGTTCATCAGACTCGTCTTGAAAGCTCCTGTCGCTAGGCAAACGCCGCAGTTGTGGACTGCGTCGAGTAAACGCAACGCTGAGGGCGCCGCCGAACCATAAACCAGACTCCCATAGTCTAGGCTGGATTGAACAAGGGCTCTTCAGAGCTGTAGCAGCGTAGAGCTATCTGCACCGCAGTTAGTGTTTCTCAGGCAGCAGTGGGCATTGAGGTGCTGCCAACACTTCCGCTTAAGCTGAAGAAAGTGAGGTAGCGAAGTTAATCGGGCGTCGAAAACCAGTCCTAAAAATCAATAGGTCTCCACTACAGGGAAAGCCTCGTCAGTAAGGTGAAGTTACAGTTCCAGATTAACGGTACGACGGCGACAGGAGTGCGTAACACACTACTTTGCGGCCGAAAGCTGGAGACCGTGGGCTGGAGCCTGTGACTGCGCCTTGTGGATGACTCACTGTAGGCGGCGCTCAGCAACTCCAGTACTGGAGGCGCAGTACGAAACGCAGAAGTCGTCTGCATACAGAGAAGGTGAGAGAGACGGCCCTACAGCTGCAGCTAGATCATTAACGACCACTAAAAATAGAGATACACTCAATACAGGGCCCTGCCGGACCCCACTCCTGGATATAGGGGTAACTATAGGAGGCAGAAAAGGACACGGAAAGCACGAAGCGACAGGAAATTGTGGATAAAAATCGGGAGCGGGCCTCCGAGACCCTACTCATACAGCAAGAATATTGTGTCGCCAGGTCCTGTCATATGCTTTTCGTAAATAACCAGGGGTCATCTGGGAAAGGCTGTTCGGATGGGAGACTTGAGGGACAATATCAGTGGTAGAGCGACCCTGGTGGAAGCTGCCCTGACATGGAGACAGTAGGCCACCTGACTCCAGGACCCAACCCAACCGCCAACACACCATTTGTTCCAGCAGCTTACGAAGAAAGTTGGTAAGGCTCATGGGCCAATAGCTTTCCGTATAAAGCGGGTTATTACCGGATCTGAGCACCAGAATGATGCTGCTCTCCCACAATTTAGATGGAAAGACACCATCACACCAGATCCGGTTGAAGACGAGATATCGCTTTTAGTCAGACGAGATACTTTTAATCATCTGACTGTGGACCCATCTGGCCCAGGAGCTGTGTCAGGCCGATGCGCTAGGGCACTGAGGAGCTCCCACTCTGTAAATGGGGCGTTATAGGATTCACTGTGGTGTGTAGTGAACGAGAGGACTTTCCCTTCCATCCGCCGTTTGGGAGTGCCGAAGGCTGGGGAGGTAGTTCTCCAATGCAGATGCTCTAGCACATTGCTCAGCTAAGTGCTCGGCAATTGTGTTTGCGTCAGTAGATAACACGCCATTTATGTTAACACTGAACACCAGTTGGCGCCTGGTACCTGGAAACTATCTTTGCCCCAACTTGGGAAGGTAACATGGCACTAAAGTGTCTAGACATATCTCTCCTAACACTCCTGCTTCCGTCGTTTGTTATGTTGGCGAACGCCGGTAGAGCTGCTTAAAGTCTATTAGGTGCTCCAGGGAAGGGTGCCACTTATGCTGCTTTAGAGCTCGCCGACGCTTCTTTATTGCTTCAGTGACTTACAGCGACCAGGGCACCCTAAACAGCGAGGGATCGTTTTTTAACGCATAAACGATTGTTGTAGTCACTCAACCATCACATCCTTGTTACTGTGTGGGTGAGAGTCAGCGCAGACAGCAGAAGTGAAAGTTTCCCAGTCCACCTTCTATAAAGCCTACCTAGGCAGCCGTCTGTGGGCCTAATGCTGGGGCAATGATAGGAGGATGGTGAAGTGGTCACTGCAACAAGTCATGGATGGGAGAAGTTCTGGGCTCCAAGTTGATAAATCAATGGCCCACTAGCTACCATGAGCCACACTGAAATGTGTGCCAGCCCCAGTGTTACAGGCAGAGGTTGAACTGAGACAGTAAAGTTTCGACCTCTCTGCCTTGTGCCAGTAAGCAAGGTGCCACCCCAAAAGGGGCTATGGGCGTTAACATCTCCCAAAAGTTGGTAAGGTTTAGGGAGTTGCGCAATCAGTGCAACTAATACATTCAGGGGTACTGGATGAAGATATACATTGCAGACAGTTCTTTCCTGTGTCATCCCTACTGTGACAGGCACAGCTTCTAGAGGGCTTTGAAGGGGCAGTTTCACTACAGGCTGCGTTTAGGACATAAACGCAAATTCCACCAGACACTATTTTAGTCGATATAGTGCCTGTAATATCCCTTACAGTTGCAGAGGGCAGGGGTCCACGTTGCTGAGAGCCACGTTTCCTGGAGGGCAATGCAGATAGCAGGTATAAAGCTTAACAGTTGCCATAGCTCACCCAGGTGGTGGAAAAAACCGCCCCAATTCAATTGGAGGACGTCGTCATCGTGGGGCTGGGAAGGCATGGAGCATTCAATGAGGCAGTTTGCACCTCAGGGTCACCTGCTGCCACTGACTTTTTGCCTGAGCAGTCTATATCCATTGTGTCTGAGGGCCCAGCGAGATCTAGGTCCTCAGCAGACGCCAGAATCTCCATCTCATTCACAGACACAGAGCTTGAAGGTAGCAATGGTGTGGGTGCCACTGGAAGTCCCTTGGTCTTGGGGATCTTCGTTTTGGATCTCTCCTGTTCCTTGGGTTTCCCTGGCTCTGAGGACTTCACTGATCCAGTCTCCAGGATTGAGGAGTGTAAAGCCCTACAACCAGCTGCTTTTGGGCTCTTCAGCAACTGGTGTTATCTTTCCCACTAGCAGAAACCTGGGAGGGGAGTGACTCAAGGGACCCCTTACTGCTGAGAGAAGCTGAAGAAGGCTTTCACTTCTCTGGCTTAGAAGTGGGGACAGACGTCCCCAATGGTTTGAGGGGTGTTGCTCCCGAAGTACATGGTGCAGGAGCAACAGGGAGGGAATCGCCGCCGCCGCCTCTGATTCCTTTCTGTGTTGGATGGCCTCTTAGTCCTAGGCTTCAGTACAGCATTCCACTATGGTACCACCCCCCTGATCCCCACCTCATAAATCCACTATGTCCGAACAGTGTTATCTGCAAGCAATAGACACCGCATGTGGATTTCGAATCTGAGTGGCCATTCCCGCCTGCACAGTATAGCATCGTGTACCACTGGGTAGCGGATTTACAGCAGAGCCATTAGGCAGGGAACGAGGAGTAGGATACAACTTAAGCTGATCTGAGCATCACCTACGAAGCTGGAAAAACATAACAGGGCTCCTAGTTGGAAACGGCCACTTGAAAAGTTTTCATGGAGATGGATGCATCGTGCTAACGTCACACCTACCGCACTCGTACCGCCGATTCCGGTAAGTTTAAAGAAGTGTTCTCCTGTACACGATTTAATACGAAGTAATGTCTACAGCCAAACAAATCTCCGCTGAGTTTTGGCAATGTTTCTGACGGACACTGCTGTCGCCGCCAAGATGGAAGCATTGTTCGATGGGAATGGATTTGCAGTATCCCGGAACAGCGTTCTCTGGCAGCGAGCGGTACAGTGACCGAAGATGTGGCCCCGAAGTTCTTTTACTTGTTTGATGTCGCCTGGCACTTCAGCCAAGACAATCCTGGCATCAATTTGTTATATATGGTTGACGGCCCACAACGTCGTTTTATATGTTGTTCTAACCAGCGTCTTTTCTTATTCTTCGTCTACATTGACGTCTGCGTCTATATCTACATGGGTACTCTGCAAATCAACTTCAGTGCCTGGAAGAGCGTTCATCGAACCACCTTCCCAATAATCCTATAGTCCACTAACAGCAAGCGGAAAAAACATGTTTCTTCCCTTGCGAGCTCTGATCTCACTTTATTATGCCGATCGTTTCTCCCAACTTAGGACGTCAACAAAATATTTTCGCACTGAGGGAAAAGATGGTGATCGACATCCAGGAGAAGATCCAGCCGCAACAAGAAACGGCTATGTGTTAATGATGCTGACCCCAAATCTTATGTCCGTGACACACACCTTATTTCTCGGTAATAAAAAAAAACCTGTTCCTCTTAACTTTCTCAGGGTACTCCGTTAATCCTATCCGCTAAGAACCCCGCCCCGCCCAACGGTACGCCAAAAGAGGACGAACAAGCGTATTGTTTGCAGTCTAGTAGACCTGTTGCATCTTGTTTGTATTTTGCCAATAAATCTCTGTCTTTGGTTCGCCTTCCTCTCAACGTTTTCTATGTTTTTTTCCCAGTTTAAGTTGTTCGTAACAAATAGCTAGTGGTTAGTTGACTTTACAGCCCTGCCGCTAAGGCGATAAAGGTGTCCATCCATGCCGACTGATGCCCCCCCCCCCCCTTAACTAATAGGGATTCTCTAAGTAAAAATAAGAGTGTCGTAGCCCTTTATGCACCACACACCACAGCAACTACTTCAAGGAGGGCTGTAAAGCACTAATATAGCCACCCAATCAACTGCAGTTCACAAAGTTGTAATTGAACTGCGAAGTTTAAATTAGTACCTATGTAAGGGAGGGAAAGTAAGGGTTGTGTTAGTTCATACAGCTTTTGAACCTAGTTTTTTTTGCTGCAGAATGCGAGCCACAATGATCAGAGATTTCACTGCAATACAAATCTATTTTGGCACGCTTCAATATTTTGTGAAGAAAAAGTGAAGCGAGCAATGGAATATTAACGATATACTAACTTATCGTTTGTAGCCATGAACTCATCACACCGTTGCTCACAATACGATTTCTTTAGGGTATTCTTTTTCTGTAGAGGAACGAAGTTTTTCGAGAGTGTGATTCCAACATAGCTTTGCGTGCATCTCCCGTATTCTGAACGCAAGATTTATACCACACTGTCAATGCCGTTAGCAAGAATTTCCTCCAGCAATATATCTAATACATCTACACTCTTGTGCCTATTTGTTTACTGGCGCTGTGTATGCCTATGGCATTCCGTATGTACTAATGTTCCAACTATTCCGCCTAGTATGGAACGGCTAGTGAGTCTTACAAGGGGAGGCCGCCAATTGTGAAATTCAGATTCGATTCATACTGCGCATAAGAAAAGCTCATGGCCAGAGGTGAAATGTGGCAAAGTACCAAGATGCACTTCTCAGCCGTTGTCGAGAAAATCGACAGTTAAAAGAAACCGCTGCGGTGAAATTCTCTCTACGATTAATAGTTTTCTACAGCGTCGTGGCGCAGCGGTAATCGCTCAGGTTCGCAATCCGAAGGTCGCCGGATCGAATCTCGCGCCATGCAATTTTTTTATTATTAGTTTTTTGTAATTCAAATGTATATATATATATATATATATATATATATATATATATATATATACACACACACACACACACTATTAATGAATTGCTTATGCATACTGGTGAAGGCGGATCGCTCTCCAATTGTACCGCCTCCATTTTTCCGTTTTTTTAACAGGGTGTACCAAAGCTCTCCCGTCCGCACCGATTTTCGACGATGTTATAAGTTGCGCTAGGAACCGCATCTACCTTCTTTCGAAGTTGGCAGGCAACTACGCTGTTATGCGGCGGCTCGTTTCGGCCCATTCAACATCTGTCCAAGTGTAACGAGCGAGTAACGGAGTTTATATTTCATACGTGCCGCAGCAAATTTGTGTTCGTGGGGTCTCTATTCCAATTGTAACGTTTGACTTACGCTACACGTATTCGTTTCGGAATATCGTTTCTACCTCTTCTGTTAACTATACGTGGTTAACATTATGAAGACAATAACATTTGTGAAATACAACTTTGTTTGCGGAAAACAATGATGTTCGAAGTCGCCAGTTTTTGCACGACAAACGACTTTCAACAACTTATGTGCATAATTGTTGCAACTGATTTCCGGGAATTATATATGAATCACAAAAAACAAATACAAAAAAAGGGTTGCATGGTGCGAGATTCGATCCGGCGACCTTCGGATTACGAACCCGAGCGCTTACCGCTGCGCCACGACGCTGTAGAAAATTATTAATCGTAGAGAGTATTTCACGGCAACCGTTTCTTTTAACTGTCGATTTTCTCGACGACGGCTGAGAAGTGCATCTTGGTGCTTTGCCACATTACACCTCTGGCCATGAGCTTTTATTATGCGCAGTATGAATCGAATCTGAATTTCACAATTGGCGGCCTCCCCTTGTTAGCTTATTACTTTTCTGTCAAACTGAAGGGTGCTGTGCTAAGTCGGTTCATATGGATTACTCTGCAGTGGCCCCGCTGGTGTACTGGAACTCATCGTAATTGGCGACGATCTATGAGGTATTTCTATCCGCTTTCTTCAGTCATTTCCCTAAATCGCTTAAGGGGCTCCGGAACGCCCTATACTTGCAATGTTAAAATAACGCTTATAAATTACATCTTTCCTCACAAAGTATTTGAGGTAGGAAGTTTAACTTTTTACAGATTATTTATTGAAATATGGGCTACAACTTAACACAGGGATTTTACAAAATTTTAGTTCAGTTATTAAAGATGATTTTTTTTTCAATTGTAATGAAAATTCACAACATTTTTGCAATTTTTTATTTATATATTCAAAAATATACAGTTTTTTGGAAAAAGGCTGTGTTAAATTATGCAGAAGGTACTGTGTAACATTTACGGAAAGTTTGAAACAAATATGTTTGGAAGATCCTTAGATAACATATAATTAGTGTGGTGTCACCGCCAGACACCACACTTGCTAGGTGGTAGCTTTAAATCGGCCGCGGTCCATTTAGTACATGTCGGACCCGCGTGTCGCCACTGTGTGATCGCAGACCGAGCGCCACCACAAGGCAGGTCTCGAGATACGTAACAGCACTCGCCCCAGTTGTACGGACGACATTGCTAGCGACTACACTGACGAAGCATCGCTCATTAGCCGAGCAGATAGTTAGAATAGCCTTCAGCTAAGTCCATGGCTACGACCTAGCAGGGCGCCATTAGCCTTACATAGTTTGATAGTTATCGTATGAAATGTCTCATCAAAAACGGTGTATACAAATGGTGGATTAAAGTTAAGTATTCAAGCAGCTACGTACTTTTCTTTATAGCATTTATGCAGTATCCTGTTTCAGACCATCAAGTCCGCCTGCTTGCTTAATGGCCGCCTCCCTTAAATATTGTGCGTAGTGTTGGCAATCTGTCAAAACTACAATTAGTATGAGAAAAAAGTTTTGGGAATCGAGCGACAAAGATTGGATTAACTTTTTAGTGCATTCCAGGTCCATAGGATGGATTATCTTCATCCTCTGCAAACTCCTCCTCCAGCTTCCTCTTGTTCCTCCTCCTGTTTACTCTTGCTTGTATTTCTAGACTCTTTACAGCCCTGTCTGCAGCCCGAAGGCGTTCCTTGTCTAAAGCAAGCATCGCTCGTTGTTGTGTTCGTAGATTTTGCTACCATTTTCTTCAGTTGCAGTTACTGCAACACTGTTCCAAAAGGTGGTCATGTATGAACACTTATCACATTTCAGTTGTATTTCACTAGCAAGTACTACGTGCTTTATTATGGAGCTCCAGACCAACTTCACTACAATGAATACATCTTACACAGTTTGAAAAAATTCCTTTGAGAACCGACATATCAAATATTTCATTCACATCCGATTCGCCCATAAAACATTCATAGTTTTCACTCATTGAACCAAGCTTCTTCTGTGAAGTATTTTCTTTCCCACTTCGACTGCTATGGGCAGGTGTACTTGAGAGGTTAGGTTCACTCGGTTATCGTCTTTATTGTTTACGGTAATAACACATACCTTTGGCTTTCCAACATTTGTCCTTTTCTTAAAAGCCTTCAGAGGATTTCTAATAACTTTACTTTTACTCATTATTATACTTCAACAAAACAGAGACTCAAGAAACAGAATTAATTACGAATATTTTCGAGATAACGACAGAGTAAATAAACATGAAACAACCGACAATCACACCAGCGATATATATTGAACAATCACAGGTTAGCCACAACACATACTTTATCTCACATCACTAAAATGTACCTGATGAACACGGACGTTAATAATAACACCATTTGACAGCAGTTTAACAGCGCCACAGTGGGTCACGCCCATGTAGAACACATTTCAAAAAAAATTAAAAATAGTTGTCTTCGGAATTGAATAAATCATATATCTATTAAAAGGTAATACTCTGCAGATTCAGAAAACGCCAAAAGTAAAAATTGAACTTTTCATGATTTTGAGCCTCTCCGGAGCCCCTCAAGGTAAATACCGGAATGGGCGTTTAACAATCTCACATTCCCATCTGCTTTCCTGATGAGTAAGTTTACACGAAGGACTGGTTACATGGACTTCAGTTGTTTGCTCAACTAGCAGAATCATGAAACTCTACTGATTTCTGTTCTTATGGGGGTCTCACCCACTTCAGTTCTAATTTCCCAGGCTGTTGCAAAGACACTGGATATAATTATCACCTTGTTTCCTTTGATGACACTAACTATCCCCTCCTTGTTGAAACCGAGCTTTTACTCTACCACCTCGTTCATGTAGCTAACTTACTTTTGACATCTGCAAATCCCTTTACGCCAAATATGAGCAGATCACGCTGGAATGGTTCTGTATTTGTGGCTGTGCGAGGAGGAATGTTTCCAGGTTGATGATTGCTTTACGTGATTGTCGACCTACTGCACAGCAGTGTAGGTAGTGCTCTAATCTCGGTGCAACAATACATCCTTAATGATTAAATACTAGCTGATCCGTCTCCAGCACACATTACGGATGTTCCACTGGCAGTCTGCAGAGCAATGTGAGGAAGCTGACTTTATCCTGGGCGAAGAACCTGAATTTTCGAGACGTCAGCTGAAATGCCTGCTTTAAGGTGAAATAAAATTACGCGTTTCTGGCGCATCTCCTTCCTACCCCACCCCCAACCGACTAAATTTGCATAGCTTATGTGCATACCACTGGATGAGGCTTCACAGTGTCTAGACCAACTATGTCTCTTCGCCCCAAGACCAAGACCTGAAATCGAGACCAATTATCTGTCTCATCGCTCCAAGACCTGAAATGTCTAATATTTCGCATATTAAGGCATTAAAGCAATAATTCAGCCTACAGCAACGTCCCATGTAGTAATTGTCATCGACAGACATGCTTCCATTCTCTACAGAGGTACCAGTTCAACGATGGCCACACCGAACTACAGTGTCGTTACGTTTTTTGCCTTGGCATTCAACGGCGGATATTCTTATCTTTATCAAAGGTGCAAGTAACAGAACGTACACGAAGCTCAAGATGACAATCTAGCACTACACAGGTTCTTAACATGGACTAATTAGCCACTAAGTGGGACCGTGAGGAGACCACCACCACCACCACCACCACCACCACCACCACCACCACCACAACAATTACCTGTAGAAATTTTTAACTGGTGCAGAAATCACATCCACTGATGTGGACAAATCTGTGATGACTGGACCCCAGATAACATCCGGTACTCTGTAGTCGTCGTCGTCGTCGTCGTCGTCGTCGTAACTGTGTGTTGTGTCATCACCTGGTACTGAAAGCCCTGAGCAGCGTAGCATCCCACTGCCTGGGATTGGTTGCAAGGATTCTGCATCTGTAGTAGCGAGGCCTGTTGTGCCGCCTGTACTGTGATGGGTAGCCGTCTGGGAACGCACTGTGCGTGCTGTCCCCACGTCGAATCGTTGAACGAGGGCGACCTCCACGTCGAATCACATGTTGAGGGCCGTGGTAAGACCTTGATGGGTAACCTCCTGGGAACGCAATGAGAGTGCGGTCTACACGTCGAATCACCGAATGGGGGCGTACTCCACGTCGATTCGTTGAAAGATTGTGACCTCAACGTCGATTCATTGAACGAGGGGCTGCACAAAAATGAATTCCGCATCGTTGATGACAGTGGGCTGGAGGTCGCTAAAGGCTGCATTTTAGACGTCTCGTTGCGTAGATCCGATGTTGTCTCCTGGGGCTGTGAATTTGAAAAATCGCGCTTTGTGAAAATATTACTCGACAGTCACTTATCAGTAAATTAGTTAACAGTTACGTTATGTACAATGGTTTTTAAGCGTATTGCTTGTTTGTTTGCCTAAACATGAACGATGTAGATGGCTTTGTAAGTGAGGAAATTTATTTTCCTTTGACCCAATCGTATTTGAATATTTGCACACTATCTCATTCCGCCTAAGTCCTAAAATGAGCGCACGTTTGAAGTAACAGGAAAGTGAATAGTGGTCCGTATATAGACTTAGCAATAGATCGTAACATAGCTTACTGGAAACGCAGATAAAGTAATTCATGTAGCTTCATTTGCTTCTTTGAATTTCGTCACAAAACTGAAGCGTTATGAAGCATAAATGGCTCTCTAGGAATGAACGTATCAATAGTGAAACAATGTGTGACCACTGACATTCATTCGAATTTCTCACCCTCTTCATGCCTCTTACGTGTTTTCAACATACACGTTAAAAATTAAGTAAAGTGTAACTGACGAACTTCAAGCATTCCTTGGCCAACATCCAAATACCAATCCAATTAACCGAATCTACGATAAAGTTTCCATCAGCATCAAGATAATTTTATGACGACGTAAGCAAATATTAATGAACGTCCAGTTGACTTCCTGACTGAAGTTTCAACGTCTGTCAACCTCTACAGCTGAACTCCGCAAGCCGCCTTGTGTGTGGTGGAGTACTTAGTGTAGCAACGTAACTTGGCCTCTTCCAGTTTCAGTTGCGTAATGCTAGCGCGAAGAAAAATGGCTGGCAAGCCGCCTCAAGTGTCTCCCCACCTCCTGCCCCCGGCGCCCAACCCTTCCCCAAAATCCGTAAAATATCCAGATATACAATTTTTATGCAATCACCTGACAAAAAGCTTCAAGTTTCACTATAAGCTTTTTGTTAAAGAGTGGAAGTAGAACTAAAATTAATATCCAAGTTACTAGAGCGCTTCATTTTCCTCCCTAACTGTTTTAATACCATAGTGTCCTCATGGGACTGAACACATTAGCAGTATTGAGCATCCCACTGCAAGGGTGAAAACGAGGCCACACGGCTCTACAATGGGGAAGTGAACTGCATTGTTACACCCAATATTTGGTTCTCATTAACTATGAACACTGGACTGCTACCATACAGATGTAACGCAACGGGCCAGAACTTCGGAATTTTATCTAAGGGAATACATATCAGGAAACGCAGCATGAACGTAATAAGTGGGCATTTAGGGAATTGAGTCTTCTCGTTAGGAGCGTTTCGCTGGCAGTTTGGAGTTTTCTCGAATGCGTTATTTCGCAGGTTAACCGTCGCGTATAGCCGATTCAACAAAGAAAATTTATAAGCAAATTTCTTGTAGTCGCAAACTGTACGGAGGATTGGAGGGAGGGAGGGGAGCTTAGTGATGAATACACTGAAATTTTTGACTAATGGGTTGTGACGACAGCTCAGATTAGGTTTTTCTTTGATATCTCAAGAACTGGGCTGTCAGTTTCGCACTACAGAATTTAGCTATATTACATTTCCTACAATGTAAGTTCTATACATTTTTCTCCAGAATTAAGTTTTCACGTTCCAAAGGATGACAAACCGCAGGTATTTAAAACAGATATTGATACAAAACTAACAAATTACGTGTGTTAAGAAAAAATAATAAATGTTTATGCCACATCTAAGTGCAGCAGAACGCTATTAAGGAGTAAAGTGTATTCTGGGGGTGGAACTGGCTGTAAGTGCAGGGATGCAGTTGAGGTACGTAGGTCGCCGTATTGTCTTTCACTGTCCACCTCCATAGGTCCCCAAAACTGACAAGCAAGAATGCAAATCATCCTCTCTACCGCACTACGTCATTATAAACGACTACAGGCCATTTCACGCAGCTATACCGACCCTTCCGCAGTTCGCCGTATGAACCATTGGCGGCGATGTGCGGACTCGTCTGTCATTTCTTTTCCCAATGAGTTACCACCACATGGAATAGAGATGTATTACCAATACTAACCCAAAAAACGCTTATGGTCAGAATTAATGTAAATCTTCTGACTGTTCTACATCCTGTCCATTTGTCTTATGTGAGTGAACAGAACATTGAGCTCCTGTTCATGTAGTGGAGTTGTTTTCGGTTTATTAAGTGAGTACTTATTTGCTGTAAAGTGGAATTTGAAAAAGCTTAACAGCCAGAGCTGTTAACTGTGTACCACACTGTTTAGCCTACCACAAATATACTGTCAATATATGTTCCAACACTTTGATTTATCTACTATACTTTGCTACCATGTTTTTCACAGCTTGAAGGTATCTAATGCATCACCTCAGCCTCTGCACTCAACATCAGAAGAAGCAGAAAGGCTTAAATTGGCTGTCTGTGAAAGGTCACTTTGATGTTATGAAACTACAGATACCTGTACAGAAAATCATGCAATGCAATACAGCACATCACTGTAACTAACATGCTCAGCCTTATTCCTTTAGACATTGATACCCATCTTCCATTGTGTACTGGGGATGTCATTTAAGTGGCTCCATTAAGGTCAGGTCACTGTAGCAGTGCCACCAATTCCTGAATGTAAGGGATTTATGCATCCAAACCGTAAAAATTATGCAAACTGCGATAATTTCCTGGTTATTCATTAATTCCCACCAGCTGACTACACTATGGTCTAAACGGCTTTTCAGTATGATGCAAACGACAGAGCTGCAGCAGCTGCAGCAGCTGCAGCAGCTAGAAGCCTCATTTACCAATCCAACCTCTTTCCAATTTCCTCTTCGAAGGTTACTAACATACAAATTAAGCGCTTCTCAGCCTGAATTTATAGAACCGTATTTACGATAAACGCTCGCTAGCAACTGTCATTAATTAGACTGAAAATACCTGGAATATCTTAACACGAGCTGAGCTAATTTCTTTTGTCTACATACAGAACGAAAGTGGTTGGTTCAAAAGAGCGAGAAAGGGACCAAACTACGAGGTCATCGTTCCCTTGGTCCTAATAAAACAAGGCCAGAAGTGTGATAATAAAACAAACGAGACAACACCAAACGAAGGAAAGGCAACGACCACTAAAAGGAACAAAAGGACAAGAAAACAAAGCCAAGAAACAGAAGAGAGCACAACAAGGAAGCAGATTACCGTGGCTGGCCCACCACGAATATAAAAAGGAGAAGCCAGCAACCCTGCAACACGTTAAAGCCTCCACGCTTTAAACACTAGGGTGGAGGACACAGAGGGACAAAGGACATGCGCTAAAACTCAGATCGAATGATAAAACTCACCCTCAAGGATGAAAAGTAAAACCAAATCATCCGATTTTTTGTTGTGGTTTTAGGGCGCACAACTTCAACGGTCATTAGCGCCCAGACTACGTTAGGAATGCACCGCGAGGCACAAGTTTAAAACAGCAACTAAAAGGGAAAACACGATAAAAGATCGACAGGCATAGGATTAAAAAACAGCATAATCAAATGTCCTTAGACAGGTTGGTCAATCGGATAAAACGAAGAACGCGAGCAGCTGCTCCTGTGTCATCCGCTAAAATGGCATTGAGAGTACATGGCAGGCCAAGATCAAGACGCAGTGTGGTAAAATCCGGACAGGACGTTAAAATGTGGCGGACCGTCAGCAATTGCCCACATGGGCAGAACGGCGCCGGCGCAGCCGTCAGCAGATGGCGATGGCTGAACCGGCAGTGTCCAATTCGTAACCCGGCCAAAACTACCTCCTCTCGCCGAGAGGGGCGTGAGGACGTCGTCCAAGCCGCGGGAAGAGGTTTCAAGGCCCAAAGCTTGTTGTCTGTAAGTGCAGCCCAATCGGCATGCCACAGCGATAAAATGTGCCGACTAATGACCCTGCTACAATCTGATGAAGGGACACAACAAGAAGCTGTCCGAGGCTGGAGGACCGCAGCCTTGGCCGCAGCATCTGCAGCTTCGTTCCCAGGGATACCGACATGGCCAGGAACCCACATAAAGCTAACCGGAGAACCGTCGTCCACCAGCTGCTGAAGAGAGCGTTGGATCCAGTGCACGAAAGGGTGAACCGGATACGGATCACTGAGGCTCTGGATGGCGCTCAGGGAATCGGAGCAGATGACATAAGCAGAATGTCGGTGGCGGCAGATGTAAAGAAAAGCCTGGTAGAGGGCAAAGAGCTCAGCTGTGAAGACCGAACAATGGCCATGGAGCCGGTATTTGAAACTTTGTGCCCCCGACAGTAAAAGAACAACTTACCCCATCATTGGTCTTAGAGCCATCTGTATAAATGAAGGTCATATTAATGAACTTCGAACGAAGTTCGACAAAACGGGAGCGGTATACTGAACCGGGGGTAACCTCCTGCTGAGGTCAAGGTGAACGGGAACCTGAGCCAAGGTGGCGTGTGGCTCTCGCCCACTCGAAAGGTTGCAGGGAGTGAAAAATCAATGTGTTGAAGGAGGCAACGAAAGCGAACTCCAGGGGGTAGCAGGGCAGACATACAACCCGTATTGACGATCGAGAGAGTCGTCAAAAAAGGAACAATAAGACGGGTGGTCGGGCACTGACAGTAGCCGACAGGCATACCGACGAAGCAGTATATCGCGCCGGTAGGGCAGTGGCAATTCACCCGCTTCAGCATGAAGACTCGACAGGACTAGTATAAAATGCTCCGATCGCAAGACGTAAACCCCGATGTCGTATGGAGTTGAGGCGGCATAAGATGGACGGTCGTGAAGGAGTATACGAAGCTCCCATAATCCAGCTTTGAGCGGACGATCGACCGATATAGGCGAAGTAGGACGGTTCGATCCGCTCCCAACGACATACCACAGAACACGGAGGACATTTAGTCAACGGGTACAACGGGCAGCCAAATAGGACATGTGGAAACCAGCTAAGTTTCCTGTCAAATGTAAGACCTAAAAATTTTGTTGTCTCCACGAATGGGAGAGCAACGGGACAGAGTCGTAAGGACGGTGGGAGAAACTCTTTGTAGCGCCACAAGTTAACACAGACCGTCTTCTTGGCAGAAAAACGGAAGCCATTGGCGACACTCCAGGAGTGTAGATGGTCAAGAGAACGCTGAAGACAGCGCTCCAGGGAACATGTACGCTGCGCACTGCAATAGATGGTAAAATCGTCCATGAAAAGGGAGCCTGATACATCAGCTGGGAGCAATCCGTTATCGGATTGATCGCTATGGCGAAGAGAGCGACGCTCAAAACTGAGCCCTGTGGCACCCCATTCTCCTGGCGAAAGGTGTCCGACAGGACAGAACCCACACGTACCCTGAACTGTCGATCCATTAAAAAGGAACGAATAAAAAGAGGGAGGCGACCGCGAAGGCCCCATGTATGCATGGTGCGGAGAATGCCCGCCCTCCAGCAGGTGTCGTAAGCCTTCTCCAAATCAAAGAACACAGCCGCGGTCTGGCGCTTCCGCAAGAAGTTATTCATAATGAAGGTCGACAAGGTAAGCAGATGGTCAACAGCAGAGCGGCGCCTACGAAATCCACATTGTACATTGGTAAGGAGGCGTCGAGATTCGAGCAACCAAACCAAACAAGACGAGACTTAACCATTCGTTCCATCACCTTACAGAGACAGCTGGCAACTGAAATGGGTCGATGACTGGAAGCAAGTGCTTGCCCTTCCCCGGCTTAGGAATCGGTACAACAATAGACCCGCGCCAGCATGCGGGAACATGTCCCTCAATCCAGATGCGTTTATAAGTACGAAGAAGGAAACCTTTACCCGCAGGAGAAAGGTTCTTCAGCATCTGAATATGAATAGAATCGGGCCCTGGAGCGGAGGACCGTGACCAGGCAAGTGCATTTTTGAGTTCCCGCATGGTGAATGGGGCATTATAACTTTCACCATTCGAGGAGGGGAAGTTAGGTGGCCTAGCCTCCTCTGCCTGTTTTCGGGGGAGGAAGGCAGGGTGGTAATGAGCGGAGCTCGAAACCTCTGCGAAAAAGCGCCCGAAGGCATTGGAAATATCCTCAGGGGCCACAAGGACGTCATTCGCGACCGTCAAGCCAGAAACCGGTGAGTGGGCCTTAGTGCCAGATAGACGGCGCAGGCTACCCCAGATAACAGAAGGAGTAAAACTGTTGAAGGTGCTTGTGAAAGCAGCCCAGCTGGCTTTCTTGCTTTCTTTAATAATACGACGGCACTGTGGTTGGTTGGTTGGTTGTTTGAGGTTAAAGGGACCAAACAGCAAGGTCATCAGTCCCTTGTTTCAAATAGACTCCATTCTACTAACGGGACATCTCAGTATAGTCAGAAAAATAAAACGGATAAAGGGGAAACGTAAAAGGGCAGTCACGTTGTCATCAGTAAAAACAAAGGAGGGAAGTTGGCAAGAGAACGAACCCAACACTATGCTGAAACAGCATAGGCAAGACCACCTGTGACTTAAAAGGTACAACTGCTGTAATGCAGAAAGTACGTATGGGAATAGAAAAACTAACCAAGCCTTAAAAAGAAGGGGTAAAAACAGAGTAAAAGGGAAAGAAAAGAGGATTCCGGTCAGGGAGGTGAATCGGGAATCTCTGAACACTGCCTACAGTGGGAGACACCCAAACACTCACCGCCCTGCCCCAACACCAGAGGGAGATTAAAAACTTTAAAACTGAGAATAAAAACCACTCTCCCGGAGGAAACCTAGAACCAGAGAGACCATCCGGGAATCGTCAGCCAACATCAAAGGTAAAGTGTGGGGGAGTCTGTACTTAGCACGCAGAGCCAAAAGAAGGGGGCATTCAACCAAAATGTGGGCCACTGACTGGAAGGCTCCACAACCACATAGCGGGGGTGGCTCATCACGCAAAAGGAAACCATGGGTCAGCCTGGTATGGCCAATGCGGAGACGACACAGTGTGGTCGAGTCCTTGCGGGAGAGGCGAAAGGAAGAACGCCATGGGCCTGTATTCACCTTAATGGCACGAAGTTTATTAGACAGTGGAGTAGCCTCCCAAGAATTGGCCCATGACTGTGCAAAGTGGGATTTGATGTGAAGCCGTAAATCCGCTGCAGGAGGGGTTACAGAAAATGGGGGGTAAGTAACTGCTCCCCCAGCCAAACGATCAGCGAGCTCATTACCCGGGATACCCACATGGCCCGGGACCCATAGGAAGTCAATGGAACAAGCAGCACGGTGAAGATCAGCGAGATGGTCATGGATGGCAGAGACCAAGGGATGGCGCGAAAAACACCGGTCAATAGCAAGAAGGCCACTCATCGAGTCCGTACATAACAAAACGCGGTTGTGTTGGGATTGTTTAATAAAGGTAAGGGCCCGGGAAATTGCCATCAATTCCGCAGTAAACACCCCACATGAGGGTGGCAGTAGATGATTTTCCGTTCCAACAAAGGACGTGAAGGCATACCCAACATGATCAGCAGATTTAGAGCCATCAGCGTAAAAAACAACAGCATTCCGAAACTCCCATAAAATTTGGCGGAAAAAGGAACGGAACACCACCGGGGGGGATGGAATCTTTCGGACCGCGGCGGAGATCCATCCGAATTCGAGGCCGAGGAACTAACCAAGGAGGGGTGGAGGGGAGGGAGCGAGGAAGACAGGACAAAGAAGGAAGCCGAAAATCACGGGTAAGAGACGCAAGGCGCAGCCCAACCGGTAAACCCGCCCTCGGGCGGGAGTCAGGCGGGCGACGTCCATGGTCTGGGAATAGGATAGAATAGGAAGGATGAGCGGGAGAAGAACGGATAGTAAGGGCATAAGACACCAGAAGCTGGGACCGCCGAACAGAAAGGGGGGGGGGGGGATCCCAGCTTCAACCAGGAGACTATCAACAGGGCTAGTAGGGAAGGCACCGGTGGCCAAACGGACACCACGATGGTGGACTGGATCCAGCACGTGCAGCGTGGAAGGAGCAGCTGAACCATAAACTTGACAACCATAGTCCAAACGTGACAGAACTAGAGCACGATAAAGACGGAGGAGGAGGGAACGGCCCGCACCCCAGGAGGAGTGGGCAAGGAAGCGAAGGACATTGAGTTTACGGAAACATCCTACCTTCAGGAGTCTGATATGGGGCAGCCAAGTGAGCTTGTTGTCGAAAAGAAGACCTAGGAAACGAAACTGTGGAACCACAGGCAATCTTTGTGCAGCGAGATAGAGCTCTGGATCAGGGTGGACCGTAGTACGGCGACAGAAGTGGACCACCCGCGATTTTAAAGGAGAGAATTGAAACCCGTGGGAGAGGGTCCATGCAGAGGCACGCCGTATAGCCACCTGGAGCTGCCGTTCTGCAGATGGCATCGAGGAGGAACTAACCCAAATGCAGAAATCATCCACATACAGGGCAGGGGCGACCAAGGGACCGACAGAGGCCACAAGTCCATCGATAGCAATGAGGAAAAGAAGGACACTCAAGACAGAACCCTGTGGGATGCCCGTCTCCTGGGTCCGTGGAGAACTAAAAGCAGTACCAACTCGAACTCTGAATGACCGATGGATCAGGAACTGGCGGATAAAAATCGGGAGTGGGCCCCGAAGACCCCACTGATGAAGGGTTAGTAAGATGTGATGGCGCCAGGCCGTGTCATAGGCCTTGCGAAGGTCAAAAAACACTGCAACCAAATGGCGGCGCTGGGAAAAAGCCTGCCGAACTGCGGATTCCAAGCGAAGCAAATGATCGATTGGAGATCGTCCCTCTCGAAAGCCACACTGGTAAGGGGACAATAGATCCCGAGATTCGAGGACCCAAGTGAGCCGACGGGCTACCAGCCGTTCAAGTAACTTACAACCAACATTGGTCAAACTAATTGGCCGATAGCTGTCAACAGATAGGGGGTTCTGACCAGGCTTAAGGACAGGAACCACAATGCTATCCCTCCACTGAGAAGGGAAGTCACCCTGGAGCCAGATACGGTTAAACACCCGAAGAAGATGGTGCCGTTGTGGAGCACTGAGATGTTGAAGCAGCTGGTTATGAATGGAATCTGGGCCAGGAGCCGTATCATGAGAAGCAGATAGAGAAGAAAGAAATTCCCATTCAGTGAAAGGTTCGTTGTAAGATTCTGACTCAGAAGTGGTGAAACATAAGGTGACAGCTTCAGCCTGCTGTTTTTGATGAAGGAAAGCAGCTGGATAGGAGGCCGACGCTGATGCCACTGCAAAATGGGTCGCAAGATGTTCTGCGAGAACTAATGGGTCCGTACAAATGCCATCTGGGAGGTGAAGGCCTGGGAGGGTGGACTGCCGATGGCAACCTTGGAGATAGCGAAGTGTAGCCCATACCCGTGACAGAGGGACACTGGAACCAAGGGAAGAAACGAATCGTTCCCAACATATCTGCTTGCTCTGTTTGATTAAATAACGGGCTTTAGCGCGAAGGCGCTTAAAGGTAGAAAGGCTGGCTACAGATGGGTGCCTCTTAAAGTGTTGCAAAGCTCGACGGCGATCACGGATGGCAATGGCAATGGCCGTACTCCACCACGGGACTTGCCGACGACGAAATTGTCCAGATGAGCGCGGGACAGCAAGGTTAGCAGCGCGAACAATCGCGTCAGACACGTCACGTAGGACGTCATCAATACAACCCGACAAAGAGGGAGAAAACTCGACCTGTGCAGTATATAGAGGCCAATCGGCACGGTGGAAAGACCAACGAGGTAACCTCTCCATCGGGGAGCGGGAAGGGAGCGTGATAATCAACGGGAAATGGTCACTATCACAAAGGTCGTCGTGTGGCGACCAGTGTAATGAAGGGAGGAGAGAGGGAGAAAAAAGAGAAAGATCAATGGCAGAAAAGGTACCATGACCAGCACTGAAATGAGTAGGGGAGCCATCATTAAGAAGGCACAGGTCGTGGTCTGCAATAAATTGGTCGATAAGAAGACCTCGTCTAGATGGAAAGGCACTGCCCCACAAAGGATGATGAGCATTAAAATCCCCAAGGAGGAGGAAGGGAGGAGGAAGTTGCTGAAGAAGGGTGGTTAAGGCAGCAGGTGTAAGAGTCCTGTCAGGAGGGAGATAAAGATTGCATACTGTGACTGCAGAGTCTAAGTGGACCCTAACAGCAACTGCTTCCAATGTAGTTTGGAGAGGAATCCACGTGCTAGCAATGTCTGTACGGACCAACGTACAAACGCCACCAGAAGCCCGCAAGGGTCCGACCCGATTTCGACAGAAAACACGGAACCCACGGAGGGTCGGTGAGTGAGCATCAGTAAAATGAGATTCCTGGAGAACGACACAAGCTGCTGAGTAGGACGAAAGAAGGGATTTCAATTCCGGAAGGTGACGATAGTAGCCATTACAATTCCATTGGAGAACCACAGAACGATGGTTTAAATGAGGGCTGAACACGCTAAATCCAGTCATACCGCCGGGTCCCCACCCGTCACCGACAAGGAGGGGGCGACATCCATAAACGACAGGTCAGAATCCGGTTGTGAAGCCGGGGAAGGGACCTCCGGTGACACCAGAGGCTCTTTGTCCCGGGACTTATGTTTCTTCTTCTTTTCAGGCTGAGATCGAGGAGGGCTGTGTGGCATAAGGGAGCCAGCTGCAGCAAGATCAGGAACAGAAAGAGACCGGGCGACCTGGGGGCCGATAGACCGCGGCTCTCGCGGTCGCCGCGCTGCAGCAGACCTTTGACCTGGAAGGTGCCGGGAAGGGGCATCCCGGGAGAGGCGCCCTTGACCGGCAGACGCCGAAGGAGTGGGACACTTCTCCGGCTGGGGAGGGGGAGCGGCGCCCAGAGGAGAAGGTGTGGGAGCCGCAGGGGAGGGGGGAAGGAGAGGGGTCCGGGACGGGGGTAAGGAAGGGGGAGGAAGGGATGAAGATGTAACCAAGGCGTAACTAGATGTCATGGACACAGGGTGCAATCGTGCATATTTCTTACGGGCCTCTGTGTAGCTTAAACGATCAAGAGACTTATACTCCTGTATCTTTTTTTCTTTCTTATAGACTGGGCAATCTGCTGAACGTGGAGAATGACTACCATGACAATTTACACATACAGGAGGGGGAACACAGGGACTCCCCTCATGGAGTGGACGTCCACAGTCACCACAGAGAGGGTCCTGGGTACAGCGAGAAGACATGTGGCCAAAACGCAAGCACTTAAAATACCGCATAGGAGGTGGGATGTACGGCTTCACATCACAGCGATAGACCATAATCTTAACTTTCTCAGGAAGGGTATCCCCTTCAAAGGCCAGGATAAAGGCACCAGTATCAATACGATTATCTTTAGGACCCTTCTGAACACGCCGAACAAAGTGAACACCCCGCCGTCCGAGATTGTCCCGAAGTTCCTCATCAGTTTGAAGGATGAGGTCTCTGTGAAAAATCACACCTTGTACCATATTTAGAGACTGGTGAGGGGTAATGGACACGGGAATTGTGCCAAGATGGGTACAGGCACGAAGGGCCGCAGATTGGGCAGCCGAAACAGTTTTTATCAGTAATGAACCCGACCGCATCTTGCTCAGGGAGTCCACTTCGCCGAACTTGTCTTCAATGTGTTCCACAAACAATAAAGGTTTGACACTGGTGAAAGTATCTCCATCAGTCCTGGTGCAAACTAGATAACGGGGAAAAGGTTTTGCCCCTAGACGACGGGCCTGACCCTCCTCCCAGGGGGTAGCCACGGAAGGGAAGGCCGAAGGGGCAAGAGAAGCAGCACTTGAGGAATCAGTACCACGCAGAGAGACGGCCGCAGAAGAGCGGCCAGAGGTTTGGACCCTTATGCGTTTCATCTGCATAGCGTCCGCCCTGATACCACCCACTCCGATCAGGGGCTCTCCTCACGGGCGCCACCCAGCCACAGCAAGGGCCGTCTGGCACGGCGGCCATTGCCGGGAGTTCCGATGCTCCAGGATGACGAGCAACCACTCCAAGGCATGCATGAGGAGGTCACAGCTCAGCTATCAGAAGTGTGATCCCTGTGTGTTCAGGGGGCTCAACCAAAAGGGTACATAGCGACCCCACCACACGGGCTGGCTACCGTGCTGGCTATGCACCCTAGCATCAGACAACGACGTAGAAGAAAAGGTGGAATATACTAGGAGGGCACACGTCGGAGACACTAGGTAAGGTGCTCTTCCCCAAATGGCTCACACTACGTAAGAGAAATTTTGGAATGGAGGTCAAACCCCAGAGGGGGACCAAGGAATGCCAAAAGGAGGAGATGATTACGCAACAAAGCCAGAGTGTAAAACCAACAGAACCAGGAGGATAGCGGTGGCCAACATAAGTAAGGACACCAATAGAGGGAGAGGAGAGGGCGAGGGGAAAGGGGTATGGAGGGGAAAGGAGGGGAAGGGAAAGGAAATGCAGCCCGGGAGAGAAAGAAGGCTGCAATGGCTCGGGGCCCCGTGCTCGCCACGCACGTATCCACAAAAGAGTTGTGGGCCCCCTGGGGGGACGGCACTGTGCACGTAATCTTTTACAAGTGATACAATTCGCCACTGTAGGGTGGTGTTTAAAGGTGCGTAAAGCACGTCGACGAGCACGTAAAGCGTCTCTACATGCGGCGGTCCACCAGGGGACCGGTACGCGACGTGGAGAGGAAGTAGGGTGAGGGATGGAATTTTCAGCAGCAGTGAGAATGACTTCCGTGAGGTGTGCCACCTGACTATCGCAGCTTGTGAAGGTTTGATCCTGAAAGGTCGCCCTGGAAGAGAAGAGCCCCCAGTCAGCTTTGGAGATGTTCTAACTAGCCGAGCACGGAGAGGGGGTATGATGCAGGAGATGGATGACACACGGGAAGTGGTCGCTCGAATATGTATCAGAAAGGGCATACCACTCAAACCGGCGTGCAAGTTGGGTAGTACATATAGAGAGGTCTCAATGGGAATAGGTGTGAGATGTGTCCGAAAGAAAAGTAGGGGCGCCAGAATTGAGGCAGACAAGATTGAGCTGGTTGAAAAGGTCTGCTAACAGGGAGCCCCTCGGGCAGGATGCTGTAGAGCCCCAACGGGGATGGTGGGCATTGAAGTCCCCAGTTAAGAAGAATGGTGCAGGTAGCTGAGCAATAAGATGAATCATGTCTGCCCTGGTAACGGCAGACGACGATGGAGTGTAAACAGTACAAATAGAAAACGTAAAAGTGGGGAGAGTAACTCGGACGGCAACAGCCTGCAGGCCGGTGTGCAATGTGAGGGATCATACTAAATATCATCCCGGACCAGCAACATAACCCCTCCATGACCTGGAATACCTACCACAGGGGGTAGGTCAAAACGCACAGAGGTGTAGTGTGCCAAGGCAATGTGATCGCATGGGCGTAGCTTCATTTCCTGGAGGGCTACGACGAGCGGACGGTGCAAGCGGAGCAGCAACTTCAAGTCCTCTCGGTTGGAGCGAATGCTGCGAATATTCCAGTGAATAAGTGCCATGGTAAGAAGAAGAGGAAGATGAAAGAAGGGGTCACCTCGAAGGCCGCTGAGGGCCTGGCTTCGAGCCAGTACTGCCGCCGCTATCAGTAGGCGGACAGTCATCGTCCATTGGTTCTATAGGTTCATCGGCCATCTCGTTAAGATGGCCGGGAGGAGGAGCTTCCTCCGCCAGTGGACGGCCAGATGTTCGGCTACCAGCGGTGCGGCCAGGCGAAACGGATGACGGCCTGGGGCGGCAACCGCTGGCTGGCGCAGGAGAAGAAATGCGCCGTGGAGGAGAAGGAGAACTGTGCTTGCTATGAGCCTTCTTGGAACGTCTTTTAGTGGAAGTACTGGTCGACGGCTGGGAGTCCGAGGTACGTAGGAAGTCTGCACGGGACAGTTCCTTCTTGAAGGCCCGTACATCCGATTTCTGGATCTTCGTCTTGGCAGAAGCTGATGAAGGTGCTTGTGTTGGAGGGGTGACGGGAGGAAGAGGAGACGTCGACCGCGCGATCTTAGCACTGGCCGAACGGACGACCGTGGTGCCGAAGGTCAGATTGTATGTCTGGGTTGCCACCTCCCTAGTAGTCCGAGGACAGTACTGTATTTTCCCGCTGGGAGCAGCGTGGGCTTCCTGCTAGCGAATAGCTTGCGAGCAGCCAAGGTGGACACTTTCTCTTTGACCCGAATTTCTTGGATACAGCGTTCTTCCTTGTAGATGGGACAGTCGCGGGAGGACACTGCATGGTCACGCCGACAGTTCACACAATGAGGAGACGGAGGTGGACAGTCACCCTCATGGGCATCCCTGCCACAAGTGACACATTTAGCAGCATTGGAACAAGACTGGCGAGTGTGATTAAAACGCTGACACTGGTAGCAGCGCGTAGGTGTTGGGACATAGGGGCGAACAGAAATAACCTCGTAGCCCGCTTTGATACGCGACGGCAGCTGAACACTATCAAAGATCAAGAAAAGTGTCCAGGTCGGTACAAGGTCATTGTTGACCTTTTTCATGACCCTATGGACAGCCGTCACGCCCTGCTCAGCAAGGAAAGACTGAATCTCCTCGTCAGTCAATCCGTCAAGTGATCGAGTATATACCACACCACGAGACGAATTCAAAGTGCGGTGAGCCTCCACCCGGACAGGGAACGTGTACAGGAGTCTGGCCTGAAGCAGTTTTTGTGCCTGAAAGGCGCTCTCAGTTTCTAGTGACAAGGTACCATTACGCAACCTGGTACACGACTCGACAGATCCGGCTATGGCATCTACGCCCTTCTGGATAACGAAAGGGTTGACAGAGGAAAAATCCTTTCTGTCCTCAGATCGAGAAACGACGAGGAACTGTGGGGCAGGCGGTAGTACTTTTGTCACTGGTGACTGGTCATGCTTCCGTTTGTGGGCAGAAGTCGAGGGAGAAGAAGAGAAATCCATTGCGGAGGAATCCCCCATGATTGCCAGCGTCTCCGATGGCGCGCTCCTTCCTTATGGGGACCCTCTCAGAGGGCACTCCCACCTTAGGTGAAGGTTTACACCTCAGGTCACACCTCCTGAGAAACAGACTGAGGGACCAATCGGCATGGTCAGAAGGTATCAGCTCAGGCAATCACCCCTCCCTGGGCCTGGCCTTTACCAGGGGGTACGTGCGTGCCTTACTTGTCTACCCAGGGCGGGGAATTACGCGTTACCCGTCACCGGCTACGCGTGCGAACGCGTGGGTTGGCCTTCAGGCGCGCGCACAGGGAGGAAGGAAGAAGAGGAAAATGGAGAGAGGACCGACTGTCTCAAACGCTGAGGCGGAGACCAGAGAAGGCAAGGTGAAGAAGGCAATGAGAAGGCAAGGAGAAGTCAAGGGAAAGAGTAAGGAAGACAGTGAGATGGAGAATAGCAACGAAAGGAACCAACCAAAGGAAGGAAGAAACGAGAAGTGAAAAAGCAAAATGACCGCAAATAGAGGTCGTGGAACCGTCCGTCTCCAAACGCAGGCGCAAACTACCCCCTTGAGGGGGAGGGACTCCTTTTAGTCGCCTCTTACGACAGGCAGGATTACCTCGGACCTATTCAAATCCCCGGACCCGCAGGGGGATCAGCCGATGTGGCGTTGTCAGATAAAATCAATGGTAATGAGTCCGGCAACCGAATATGTCGCAGGGCAGCCAAAGGACATGCAGAAGAAAGTGCCACTGTCAACCGGGCGTCGAACCGACACTCGGGCGGGTCTTCACAGTGCAGGAGGTAGCCGTGGGTTGCCCAGGCATGGCCAATGCGGAGCCGGCAGAGCACATAGTCCCTGCGAGATGCCCTCATCGAGGACTTCCACACATTCGTGGTCCCCTTAATGGCTCGCAGCTTCTTGTGCATACTGAGATTTTGCCATTCCGTCTCCCAAAGCTGAAACACCTTGCGGCGTAGTAACTAATGCAGGTCAGTTGCGGGGATGCTTATCTCCAGAAGTGGTTTCCGTGTGGCCTGTTTGGCCAGCCTGTAAAGTTCATTTCCTGGGATTCCGACGTGACCAGGTGTCCACACGGACAGGACGCCTGGATGGACGCTACCGAAGGATGACGAGGGTAGCACTGGTCCATAGTTTTCAGGCTGCTCAAGGAGTCAGTAGATAAAAGGAAAGACTCCCCAGGACGTGAACGGAGATACTGAAGTGCACGAGAAATGGTCACCATCTCTACCGTCAATACACTGCAGCCATCGTGCAAGGAATGCTGTTCAATGTGGCCGCCGTGTACGTAGGCAAAGCCAACTTCACCATCAGCCATCGAGCCGTTGGTGTAAACAACTTCAGAGCCTCATTAGTGACAGTGGAGAGACGCAGGGCTAACTGAGTCCTTAGGGCCACGTGAGAAGTCCAGACGAAGCTGTGGCCGAGGCGCACACCATGGAGGTGTACGGGAACGGACCCCAAGTAGAGGTGGTAAACGGAAGGACTACAGTTCGGAGAGAAGGGACCGCATGCGAACCGCAATCGTTAGCCCCGAACTGGGCCGCCTATGCGGGAGATGGACTACCGCTGGCGGGAAAAGGAGACGGTAATTCGGATGCTCAGGAGAACTACGAATGTGTGCAACATAACTGACGAGTAGTTGTGCTCGTCTGATTTGCAATGGAGGGACCCCAGCCTCCTCCAGTACGCTCGTCACCGGACTCGTCCTAAAAGCTCCTGTCGCTAGTCTAACCCCGCAGTGCTGCACAGGGTCGCGTGAATGGTACAGTAAGGGCTCTGCCGAACCATAAACAACACTCATCGTCAATCCGCGATTGGACAAGGGTTCTTTTTGCTATGGTTTTAGGGCGCGAAACTGCTAGGGTCATTAGTGCCCGGTCTGTGACTTAAGAAAAGGTAAAAACCAAACTGGAAACCAGCAGCAATGGGAGCGAAAGTAATAAAATTGGAGAAACTAAAAGCAGAAGGAAGGCTTAAAAATCCACTACAGAAAGGGGTTGGTTGTCCCAAAAAAAGCTTCAAATGACTGACGTCATTTCACTGGCACTAATAAACTTGAGAACGCGGTCGGCTGAGCGCGTGTCATCCGCTAAAATCGACGATATATCAGGCGATAGTTGTGGACGGGAGCGTAACGTATTAAAATAGGGGCACTCAAGTAACAGGTGTTTTACCGTCCACAGCTGAGAGCAGTGGGGACAGAGTGGGGGAGGATCGCCGCTTAAAAGATGTCGATGGCTAAAAAGACAGTGCCCTATCCGGAGTCTAGTTAAAATTACCTCCTCCCGACGACGCGTTCGGGAGGAAGAGGTCCAAGCACAAGGAAGAGCTTTCACGTCCCGTAATTTATTATGGGGAAGTGTCGACCACTGTGCGTGGCATAAAAGAACAACACGACGACATAAAACGCTCCGTAGATCGGCGAAGGGAATCGATTGAATAGCTGGCCGAAGAAGAGAGACTGCAGCCTTGGCCGCAATATCGGCCGCCTCATTTCCACCGATACCAACGTGTCCCGGGAGCCAGAGGAACGCCACCGAGACGCCCCCCAGGTGGAGCAAGCGCAGACAGTCCTGAATCCGGTGGACCAGAGGGTGCACAGGGTAAAGAGCTTGGAGACTGAGGAGAGAGCTGAGAGAATCTGAGCAGATAACATACTGCATCCGCTGATAGCGGCGGATGTAGTAGACAGCCTGGAGAACAGCGTAAAGCTCCGCAGTATAAACCGAACACTGGTCGGGAAGCCGAAAGTGATTTGGGGTGTCGCCAACAATTTAGGCACTCCCTACACCTAACGATGTTTTCGAGCCATCAGTGTAAATAAATGTGGCTTCCTTCATTTGTGCACGTACAGCAGCAAATGCCCGACGATAAACAAGTGAAGGGGTACCATCCTTGGTAAATTGACAGAGGTCATGGGGCAAACAGGTCCGGGGCTGGAGCCAAGGCGGTGCTGTACCAAGTTGTCAAGAAGGTTTTAGGAAAGCGGAAGGAAAGAGAATGGAGCAGTTGACGGAAGCGGACTCCCGGTGGTAGTAGGGAGGAGGGGCGGCCTGCATACCCTACATCAAAGGAGGCGTCGAAAAAAATGTCATGGGCTGGATTAGCAGGCATGGAAGACAGATGGCTAGCATAACGACTGAGAAGGACTGCTCGCCGATTGGACAGCGGAGGTTCAGCAGTCTCAGCATAAAGACTTTCCACAGAGCTGGTGTAAAAAGCTCCAGACACTAAACGTAATCCACGGTGGTGGATAGAGTCGAGACGACGAAGAATAGACGGCCGAGCAGAGGAGTAGACTATGCTTCCATAGTCCAATTTCGAGCGCACTAAGGCGCGATAGAGGCGGAGAAGGACCACTCGGTCCACTCCCCAGGAGGTAACATTCAGGACACGGAGGGTGTTAAGGGATCGCAGAAAGCGAGCCGAAAGATAGGAAACGTGGGAGGACCAGCACAGTTTTCTGTCAAACATAAGACCCAAGAATTTAGCGACGTCCGAAAACGGAAGGTTGACAGGTCCTAGATGTGCGGAGGGTGGAAGGAAAACCTTACGTCGCCAAAAATTAACACAAACGGTCTTGCTGGGAGAACAGAAGCCGGTTTCGGAACTGTAAGAGTAGAGGCGATCGAGACATCCTTTATGACGTCGTTCAAGAAGGCTGGTCCGTTGAGAGCTGTAGAAGATCGCAAAATCGTCCACAAAGAGGGAGCCCGAGACATCAGGAAGGAGACAATCCATAATTTGATTGATGGCAATGGCAAACAGTACAACACTCAGCACTGAGCCCTGGGGTACCCCGTTTTCTTGGGAGAAAGTACAGGAGAGAGTAGTGTTCACCCGCACCCTAACTGTGCGCTCTGCCATAAATTCGCGAAGAAAAAGGGGCAGCCGACGTCGAAAACCCCAAGAGAACAGTGTGCGGAGGATGCCTGTCCTCCAACAGGTATCGTATGCTCTCTCCAGATCAAAAAATATTGCTAGTGTTTGGCGTTTCTGGAGAAAATTGTTCATGATATAAGTGGAGAGAGCAACAAGATAGTCAACTGCAGAACGATGCTTTCGCAATCCGCATTGGGCAGGCGTTGAAAGACTGCGGGATTCCATTCACCACGCTAAACAGTAATTCACCATACGCTCCAAAACCTTACAGACACAACTCGTGAGAGAAACGGGGCGATAGCTAGAGGGGAGATGTTTGTCCTTTCCAGGTTTCGGAACAGGAAAGACGGTAGCTTCCCGCCATCGTCTGGGAAAAGTACTGTCGGTCCAAATTCGATTATAAAGGCGAAGGAGGTAACGCAGACTATGGGTTGATAAATGCAGCAACATTTGAACGTGGATACCATCCGGTTTTGGGGCGGAGGAGCGAGAAGAATAGAGTGCATGTTGGAGTTCCCGCAAGGAGAACTCGCGATTTTGAGAGGAGAACGCAAGAGGTCGCGCTTCCGCTGCACGTTTCTTCGGGAGAAACGCTGGCGGGTAATTTGAAGAACTCGAAATATCAGCTAAGTGTTTACCCAAGGAGTTAGAAATTGCGACGGGGTCCACTAACGTATCACGCGCGACAGTGAGCCCAGAGACCGGGGAGAAACTAGGCGCGCCTGAGAACCGTCGAAGCCGACTCCAAACTTCCGAGGAGGGAGTGAAGGTGTTAAATGAGCTAATAAAGGATTTCCAGCTTGCCTTCTTGCTATCGCGGATGACACGACGGCATCGCGCTCGGAACTGCTTATAGCGGATACAGTTGGCCGAAGTAGGATGGTGGCGGAAAACGCGGAGAGCACGTCGCCGCTCACGTATTGCATCACGGCATGACTCGTTCCACCAAGGAACTGTGGGGCGCCGGGACAATTCGGAGGTGCGTGGTATTCAATGTTCCGTAGCTGTAAGAATAATATGTGTGACCTCATCGTCGACGCTAGGAAAGTGACGGTCATCGAAAGTCGCTAGAGATGAAAAAAGTGTCCAATCGGCTTGGGCAAACTTCCAGCGTCGCGGACGCATGTAGGGCAGTTGAGGTTGCAGTCTAAGGACACATGGAAAGTGGTCACTTGAGTGTGTATCATCAAGGGCGAACCATTCGAAGCGCCTAGCTAGCGGAACAGTACCGACCGAAAGGTCCAAATAAGATAAATTTGTCGTGGAGGCAGACAAAAATGTAGGGACCCCAGTGTTGAGGCAAACTAGATCTGCTTGGTGGAAGACGTCTAGCAATAGGGAGCCACGTGGACAAGGATGTGGAGATCCCCGAAGCGGGTGGTGGGCATTGAAGTCCCCAACCAGTAAATATGGGGGTGGAAGCTGACCAAGAAGATGAAGGAGATCAGCTCATGCCATTGGTGTGGACGATGGAATGTATACAGTACAAAGAGAGAACGTGTATCCGGAAAGGGAAAGACAGATGGCGACAGCTTGGAAGGAAGTGTTTAAATGGATGGGGTGATAATGGAGAGTTTCATGGAGAAGAATCATGAGTCCTCCATGGGCTGGAGTGCCTTCAACAGAGGGGAGATCATATCGGATGGACTGAAAATGAGGGAGAACAAAGCGGTCATGGGGACGCAGCTTTGTTTCCTGAAGACAGAAGATGACCGGCGAGTAGGAACATAAGAGGATCGACAATTCATCCCGATTGGCTCGAATGCCGCGGATATTCCAGTGGATAATGGACATAGGGTGAACAGAAAATGGAGGAACGTGACCAAGGGTGCTGTCAACTCAACGACTGCTCAGAGCTTGCGACCGACAGCATGGAATGGCATTCAGCCAAGGCAGAAGATCCTGATCCATAGGTTGTTCAGGAGCAGCTCCTGCCACCAGCGATCGACCGGTTGATCGGCCGCCAGCAGTGCGCCTCGGCGACATAGAAGACGGCCGAGGGCGATTTCCGCCAGGTGGTTCTGTAGATGAGACGCGCCTTGGCGGAAAAGGAGATGAACTGGGTTTCTTATTAGCCTTCTTGGAAATATGATGTTTAGATGAAGGAGGAACCGATGTTGTGAAGTTGGGGTACGTAGAAACTCTTCACGAGTATGCTCTTTTTTCAAAGTCTTGGTGTCTGACTTTTGGGCTCGAGATTTAGCGGAACTCCAAGGGTGAGCCGTAGAGTGGGCAGGCGAAACTGGTGAGGTTGAACAGGCAATTTTGCGCTGGCCGATCTGACGACCATGGCACTAAAGGTGAGGTCGCAAGTCTGCGTGGCCGCCTCCTTTGTTGGCCGAGGAGAAGCAAGGACAGTGCTGTATTTTCCTGTCTGAGGCATGGTGGGCTGTCGACTGGCGAATAATTTTCGAGCAGCAAATGTCGACATCTTTTCCTTCATTCTGATTTCCTGGATGAGCTATTCGTCTTTAAAAATGGGGCAATCTCGAGAGGAAGCAGCGTGGTCACCCATACAGTTGATGCAGCGAGGGGACAGAGGTGGACAAGCACCCTCATGGGCATCCTTGCCACAAGTAACACATTTGGCCGGATTGGAACAGGACTGGCTGATGTGATTGAACCGCTGACACCGATAGGAACGCGTAGGGTTTGGTACGTAAGGGCGAACAGAAATTATCTCATAGCCCGCTTTGATTTTGGATGGGAGTTGAACTTTGTCAAAGGTCAAGAAGACAGTGCGGGTTGGAATGATGTTCGTGTCAACCCTTTTCATAACCCTATGAACAGCCGTTACGCCCTGGTCAGACAGGTAGTGCTGAATTTCTTTGTCAGACAATCCATCGAGGGAGCGTGTATAAACGACTCCGCGCGAGGAATTTAAAGTACGGTGCGGTTCCACTCGGACAGGGAATGTGTGTAGTAGTAAGGTACGCAACAATTTTTGTGCCTGGAGGGCACTGACTGTTTCGAACAACAGGGTGCCATTCCGTAATCTGGAACGAGACTTTAGAGGAACTGCAATTGCGTTGACACCTTTCTGAATAATGAAAGGGTTGACCGTGGAGAAGTCGTGACCCTCGTCAGACCGAGAAACAAGGTACTGTGGCAACGATGGAAGAACTGACTGTGGCTGAGACTCAGTGAACTTACGTTTGTGAGCAGACATAGTAGAAGGTGAGGAAACCATAGCGGAAGAATCCTCATGATTACCGGCGTCTCCGATGGCGCGCTCCTCCCTTGTGGGGGCCCTCTCGGAGGGCACTCCCGCCTTAGGTGATTGTTCACACCTCCCCACAAACGGACGGAGGGACCAATCGGCACTTTCGGAAGGTATCAGCTCGGGTAATCACCCCTCCCTGGGCCTGGCCGTTACCAGGGGGTACGTGCGTATCCTACCTGTCTACCCGAGACGGGGAATTACGCGTTACCCCGTCACCGGCTACGCATGGAAGTGCGTGGGTCGGCCTTCACACACGCACAGGGAGGAAGAAAGAGAAAGGGAAAGGAAAGAAGAGAGGTCTCAAACGCCGCAGCGGAGAAAAGGGTAAAGAGAAGAGGTAAGGAAAAGAGAAGGACAAAGGAAGGATGAAGACATACAAGCAAGGAAGGTGAAGAATGCGGTACATTTACAAGCGTCCGTCTCTGGGCGTAGGCACAAACCATACTCCCAGAGGGGGAGAAAGGGAAGGAAAGAGCCAGAGGTGAGGGGGAGGCGAAGATGGGGGATGGGGAAGAATGCAGAAAGTGAAGGTATGCAGCCCGGAAAGGAAGGAAGGCCACATTAGTTTTTTTTTTGGGGGGGGGGGTTTAAGGGCGCTCAACTACTGAGGTCATTAGCGGCCAGTCACTGTTGTTGGAGCACATGGAATCTAGTAAAACTCAAGGGGATGGGGGGGGGGGGGGGGGGGGAGACACCAGAAGGACCTGACAAAGATGCAGAGAAAATAAGTAAAAAGGTTAGATGTCTTTGGACAAGCCAGTCGAAGTTATAAAACGCAGAATACGAGCAGCTGCTCGAGCGTCATCAGCTAAAACATCTGGTAAAGTAGATGACAGGGACAGGACAACACGAAATTGACTAAAACGGGGACACGACAATAAAACATGGCGCACTGTTAAAGCCTGACCACAAGGGCACTGCAGGGCTGGGTCACCCGAGAGCAGGTAGCGGTGGCTAAACCGGCAATGCCCAATCCGCAACCTGGTCAGAAGGACCTCCTCTCGCCGAGATGGTCGGGAGGATGTTGTCCAAGCAGTTGGGAGCGGTTTCACCGCCCGGAGCTTGTTTCCTTGGAGGCATGACCAAGCATCCCACCACAACGACACAAGCCTCTTGCATACATCCCCACGAACGTCAGATGACTGGACACAATGGGAGGCTGGCCGAGGCAGGAAGACTGCAGCCTTGGCTGCAGCATCCGCAGCCTCATTCCCAGGCACTCCTGCATGTCCAGGAACGCGAAGAAAGCTGACAGGAGAACCACTATCAGTGAAAGAATGGAGGGACTGCTGTATCCATTGAATCAAGGGATGGACCAGATAGGGAGCTCCAACGCTCTGAAGAGCACTGAGGGAGTCAGAGCAGAGTACATACGATGAATGGTGGAGGCGGCGGGCATAATGAACGGCCTGATGGAGAGCAAAAAGCTCGGCCGTAAAGCTCGAACATTGGTCGAGGAGCCGGTATTTAAAGGTGGCGGCCCCGACGACAAAGGTACAGCCGACACCATCGTCAGTTTTGGAGCCATCGGTGTAAATAAAGGTGTGACCGGCGAGTTGAGCACTAAGTTCGACAAACCGTGAGCAATAAACTGCAGCCGGAGTACCCTCCTTCGGGAGTGAGCTGAGGTCGAGAAAAATATGAACCGGAGCCTGGAGCCAAGGTGGTGTCGGGCTCTCACCCCCTCTGAAGGTGGTAGGGAGGGCAAAATCCAATTGTCAAAGCAGGCGACGGAAGCGGACTCCAGGGGGCAGCAGGGCAGACACATACAACCCGTACTGACGGTCGAGAGAATCGGCAAAGAAGGACTGGTAAGACGGGTGGTCGGGCATAGACAACAGCCGGCAGGCATACCGACACAGCAGTACGTCGCGCCGGTAGGTCAATGGTAATTCGGCAGCTTCAGCATAAAGACTCTCGACAGGACTAGTGTAGAAGGCTCCGGTCGCAAGACGTATCCCCCGATGGTGGATGGAGTTGAGCTGGCGTAAGAGGGATGCCCGAGCGGACGAGTAGACAAAGCTCCCATAATCCAGCTTCGATCGGACAATGGACCGATACAAGCGAAGCAGGACAGTGCGATCCACTCCCCAAGATGAACCGCTAAGAACTCTGAGGACATTAAGGGAACGTGTACGACGGGCCGCCAATTAAGAGACATGTGGAGACCAACAGTTTCCTGTCCAACGTGAGCCCTAGAAACTTGGTCGTTTCCACGAATGGGAGAACGGGACCGAGATGTAAGGATGGCGAAAGGAACGCTTTATATCGCCAAAAGTTGATACAAACCGTCTTCTCGTCAGAGAACCGGAAGCCATTTGCCACGCTCCATGAGTAGAGGCTGTCTAGACAACGCTGAAGGCAGCGCTCCAGGAGGCATGTTCTCTGGACACTGCAGTAGATCGCAAAGTCATCGACAAAAAAACCCTGTGACATTAGGTGGAATGCAGTCCATAATTGGATTGATCGCGATGGCAAAAAGGGCTACGCTCAAGACAGAGCCCTAAGGCACTCCGTTCTCCTGGAGGAAGACGTCGGACAATACGGAACCCACACGTACCCTAAACTTTTGATCCGTTGAAAAGGAATCAATAAGAAGGGGCAGGCGACCGCGTAGGCCCCACCTGTGCTTAGTGCGGAGGATACCTCCTCTCCAACAGGTATCATAAGCCTTCTCCAAGTCGAAGAACATGGCTACCGTTTGGCGCCTTCGCAAAAAGTTGTTCATGATGAATGCCGACAAAGTCACAAGGTGGTCAACAGCGGAGCGGCGGCGACGAAAGACGCATTGGACATTAGTAAGTAGCCGCCGAGATTCAAGAATCCAGACTAACCGAGCATTAACCATGCGCTCCATCACCTTACAGACACAGCTTGTAAGAGAAATGGGGCGGTAACTAGAAGGAAGGTGTCTATCCTTCCCGGGTTTGGGTATAGGAACAACGACGGCATCACGCCAACGCATGGGGACCTGACCTTGGGTCCAGACGCGATTGTAGGTACGAAGAAGGAAGCTTTTGCCCGCCGGAGAAAGGTGTGCCAGCATCTGAACGTGAATGGCATCTGGCCCCGGAGCAGAGGACCGGGACAGTGCAAGCGCACGTTCGAGTTCCCGCATAGTAAAGGGGGCATTATAAGTTTCCAGATTCAGGGAGTGGAAGGAAGGTCGCCGAGCCTCTTCTGCCTCTTTCCTGGGAAGGAAGGCAGGGTGGTAATGGGCGGAGCCTGAAACCTCCGCGAAAAAGCGGCCAAAGGCGTTGGAGACAGCCACAGGATCAACAAGGACCTCATTACCTGAGGTCAGGGCAGGTACCAAGGAGTGGGCCTTAATGCCCGACAGCCGGCGCAGGCCAACCCAAACGACGGAAGAGGGAGTAAAACTGTTGAAGGAGCAGGTGAAAGAGGCCCAATAAGCTTTTTTGCTGTCTTTGATGACTCTACGGCATTGCGCTCGGAGTCGTTTGTATTCAATACAATTCGCCACGTAGGATGGCGGCGAAAGGTGCGTAAAGCACGTCGTCGAGTATGGATAGCGTCCCTACAAGCCTCGTTCCACCAGGGGACGGAAACGCGAAGGGAAGAAGAGGTAGTACGAGGAATGGAACATTCGTCAGCATTGATGATAACAGCCGTGAGGTATTCGACCTGACTGTCACAACTGAGAAAATCGTGGTCCGGAAAGGTCGCCAGGGAGGAGTAAAGTCGCCAGTCAGCTTTCGGTATGTTCCAGCGCGAAGGACGTGGGGATGGGGTGTGGTGCAGGAGACGAACGACACAGGGGAAGTGGTCGCTCGATTAGGTGTCAGAAAGGACATACCACTCAAACCGACGGGCAAGAGTGGTAGAACAGATCGAGAGGTCCAAGTGGGAGTAGGTATGAGGAGTCCGAGAGGAAAGTCGGGACGCCGGTATTGAGGCAGACAAGATTGAGATGGTTAAAGACATCCGCCAAGTGTGAGCCTCTTTGACAGGATGCAGGAGAGCCCCAAAGGGGATGATGGGCATTGAAGTCGCCAAACAATAAAAACGGCGGGGGAAGCGGAACAATCAGGTGCAACATGTCAGCCCGACTAACAGCAGATGACAGTGGAGTGTAGATGGTACAAACTGAAAAAGTAAAAGCAGAAAGAGTAATGCGGACAGCTATTGCTTGGAGTGGGGTGGTCGATGGGATGGTAATAGACATCGTCCCGAACGAGTAACATGACCCCACCATGAGCTGGGATACCGTCCACAGGGGTGAGGTCATACCGCTCCGAGGTATAGTGGGTAAAGGCAATACGGTCAGTCGGGCGCAACTTGGTTTCCTGGAGACCAAGGACGAGCGGACAGTGCAGGCGGAGGAGCAGTTTTAATTCCTCCCAATTAGATCGAATACCCCTTATGTTCCAATGAAACAACGCCATCACTAGTCAAAAAGTTGGGGGAACGAGATGGGGGAAGAGCTGGTCACCTCGACGGCCGCGGAGGGAACAACGCTACAACCGGCGGGAGGCGGATCCGGTTCCATCGAGTCGTCGCCAGCTGTGGCCGCTGTCCCTGGTTGTGTAGGAGGGGCAGCATCATTTGCCGACGAGAGGCCAGCTGAGCGCCTGGCAGCAGAGCATCCCGGCGAAACTGAGGACGGCCGGGAGCAGCGACTCACAGATGGAGCATCAGACGAAACGCGCCGGGGTGGAGAGGGGGATCGAGACTACTTTTTGGAGGCCTCCTTGGAAGGCCGAGGAGGCACAGGGATGGTGGGCTGGACCCGAAGAAGGTCCTCACGCGCGGTTTCCGTATTGGAACGCCGGACCTCGGAAGCTGGGGTCCGGAACGTTTCCCCGATGGACGCCTGAGAAGAGGATCGCTTCTCAGGTGGCAGGGAGAGAGGAGGAGGAAAAGTGGCCCCTGGGGCAGAGGTGGCGGGGGCCACGGGGAGGAGGATTTGGAAGGGAGGGATTTGGGAGGCGGGGGCAGAGCCCCCTGACGGGCAGAGGAGGTGGAGGGGCGACAGGATAGGGATGAGGATACCGCGCAAGGAGTGGACACAACTGAGGCAAACGAAGTGGTCAACGGCACGGGATGGAGGCGGTCATACTTCTTCCTGGCCTCAGAATAAGAGCCGATCCAAAGTTTTGAGTTCTTGTATCTTCTCCTGATATGCGGGGCAGTCTGAGGATCTAGGCGAGTGGATGCCAGGACAATTAATGCACCAAGGTGGTGGGGTACATTTATGTTCCTCACAAAGAGGACGTCCACAACTGCCACAAAGGGGCTCAGCCTCACACCGTGACAACATGTGCCCAAAGCGCAAACACCGGAAACAGCGCATAGGAGGCGGGACCTAAGGTCGCACGTCGCACCGGTAGCACATCACCTTTACCTTCTCCGGGAGAACATCCCCCTCAAAGGCGAGGATAAAGGCCCCGGTGTCGATGCAATGGTCTTTCGGGCCGCACTGGACTCGCCGGACGAAATGCACGCCTCGGCGCTCCAGATTGGCCCTGAGCTCCTCATCAGATTGTAGCAGGAGGTCACGATGAAAAATAACCCCCTGCATCCTATTTAGTGCCAGTTGCGGGACAATGGACACTGGGATGTCCCCTAGGCAGTCGCACACCTGGAGCGCCGCCGACTGTGTGGCGGAGGTGGTCTTGATAAGAACAGATGGTTGGTTGGTTGGTTTGTTTGGGGAAGGAGACCAGACAGCGAGGTCATCGGTCTCATCGAATTAGGGAAGAACGGGGAAGGAAGTCGGCCGTGCCCTTTGAAAGGAACCATCCCGGCATTTGCCTGGAGCGATTTAGGGAAATCACGGAAAATCTAAATCAGGATGGCCGGATGCGGGATTGAACCGTCGTCCTCCCGAATGCGAGTCCAGTGTCTAACCACTGCGCCACCTCGCTCGGTGATATGAACGGACCCTGAACGCATCTTGCCGAGAGCCTCGATTTCCCCGAAGATGTCCTCAATGTGCTGAACAAAGAACATGGGCTTGGAGTTGGCGAACGTCCCCCCATCGGTTCGAGAACAGACCAAATAGCGGGGGAAGTACTTCGCCCCAAGCCGGCGGGCCTGTCCCTCCTCCCAGGGAGTGGCGAAGGGGGGAAAGGGCAGGAGAACCAGAACTAGAAACGGTACCTTTTCTTTTGAAAGACTCAGCCGCAGAGCGACCTCATACGTGTTGACGTTTCATCTGCGAAACGTCCGCCTCAATACCACCCACTCCCACCAGGGGCTCTCCCCACGGGCGCCACCCAGCCTCAGCAAGGGCCACCTGGCAGGATGACTGTTGCTGGGAGTCCTGATGCCCCAAGGAGACTGGTATCTACTCCTTGGCCGACGTGGTGAGGGCGCAGCTCAGGTATCGGTGAGGGTGCAGCTCAGGTATCGCCAGTACGAACCCTGTATTGTCAGGGGGCTACAACCTAGAGGGTACATGACGACCCCACCACAATGGGCTGGCTACCGTGCTGGATTTCTGGTGCCATGGAAAGTCCATGATCGCTGGTGCAGATGGGGACGCACTATGGGCATAACTTGTACAACCCATCAGGCATTTAGGCCCAATTTGAGGAATAGTGGGTATGGTTACAACGCCGTTACAATGCTGAGTGCCAAGGTCTTAGTGCACTGAGGACCAGTGGTACACCACGTAAGGCGTCCTTCCCCAAAAAGCTTGTACTTCTGTAGAATTTTGAAAAATGGATGTCAAACCCCAAGGGGGACCATCACATGGAAGGCCGAAACAGTTGAAACTCCTTTTAGTCGCCTCTTACGACAGGCAGGAATACCTCGGGCCTATTCTTACCCCGGACCCGCAGGGGGGAAGGCCACATTAGCTCTGAGCCCCGTGCTTGCTCCGCACGTATCCACAAAAAGAGTTGTGGATCCCCTGGGGGGGGGGCTTCAAATGACTGACATCTCACCGACACTAATAAACTCGAGAACACGATCGGCTGAGCGAGTGCCATTTGCTAAAATGGAAGATATATCAGGTGACAGCTGTAGACAGGCGCGTAACTGAGTAAAATAGGGGCACTGAAGTAAAATGTGTCCCACCGTCCACAGTTAGGAGCAGTGGGGACAAATCGGGGGAGGACCACCACTTAAAAGATCTCGATCGCTAAGAAGACAGTGCCCTATCCGGAGTGTAGTTAAAATTACCTCCTCCCGACGAGCACAGGGAAGAGCTTTCACATCCCACAATTTATTATTGGGAAGTGTCGACCAATGTGCGTGCCATAAAAGAGCACGACATAAAACACTCTGTAGATCGGCGAAGGGACCCATATGAACAGCAGGCTGAAGAAGAGAGACTGTAGCCTTGGCCGCTATATCGGCTGACTCATTTCCCCAGATACCAAAATGTCCTGAGATCCAGAGGAACGCCAAAGAGACGCCCCCAAAGTGGAGGGAAACCTGAATCCGATGGACCAGTGGGTGGACAGAGACTGAGGAGAGAGCTGGGAGCTGAGCGAATCTAACCATATAATACACTCCTGGAAATGGAAAAAAGAACACATTGACACCGGTGTGTCAGACCCACCATACTTGCTCCGGACACTGCGAGAGGGCTGTACAAGCAATGATCACACGCACGGCACAGCGGACACACCAGGAACCGCGGTGTTGGTCGTCGAATGGCGCTAGCTGCGCAGCATTTGTGCACCGCCGCCGTCAGTGTCAGCCAGTTTGCCGTGGAATACGGAGCTCCATCGCAGTCTTTAACACTGGTAGCATACCGCGACAGCGTGGACGTGAACCGTATGTGCAGTTGACGGACTTTGAGCGAGGGCGTATAGTGGGCATGCGGGAGGCCGGGTGGGCGTACCGCCGAATTGCTCAACACGTGGGGCGTGAGGTCTCCACAGTACATCGATGTTGTCGCCAGTGGTCGGCGGAAGGTGCACGTGCCCGTCTACCTGGGACCGGACCGCAGCGACGCACGGATGCACGCCAAGACCGTAGGATCCTACGCAGTGCCGTAGGGGACCGCACCGCCACTTCCCAGCAAATTAGGGACACTGTTGCTCCTGGGGTATCGGCGAGGACCATTCGCAACCGTCTCCATGAAGCTGGGCTACGGTCCCGCACACAGTTAGGCCGTCTTCCGCTCACGCCCCAACATCGTGCAGCCCGCCTCCAGTGGTGTCGCGACAGGCGTGAATGGAGGGACGAATGGAGACGTGTCGTCTTCAGCGATGAGAGTCGCTTTTGCCTTGGTGCCAATGATGGTCGTATGCGTGTTTGGCGCCGTGCAGATGAGCGCCACAATCAGGACTGCATACGACTGAGGCACACAGGGCCAACACCCGGCATCATGGTGTGGGGAGCGATCTCCTACACTGGCCGTACACCACTGGTGATCGTCGAGGGGACACTGAATAGTGTACAGTACATCCAAACCGTCATCGAGCCCATCGTTCTACCATTCCTAGACCGGCAAGGGAACTTGCTGTTCCAACAGGACAATGCACGTCCGCATGTATCCCGTGCCACGCAACGTGCTCTAGAAGGTGTACGTCAACTACCCTGGCCAGCAAGATCTCCGGATCTGTCCCCCATTGAGCATGTTTGGGACTGGATGAAGCGTCGTCTCACGCGGTCTGCACGTCCAGCACGAACGCTGGTCCAACTGAGGCGCCAGGTGGGAATGGCATGGCAAGCCGTTCCACAGTACTACATCCAGCATCTCTACGATCGTCTCCATGGGAGAATAGCAGCCTGCATTGCTGCGAAAGGTGGATATACACTGTACTAGTGCCGACATTGTGCATGCTCTGTTGCCTGTGTCTATGTGCCTGTGGTTCTGTCAGTGTGATCATGTGATGTATCTGACCCCAGGAATGTGTCAATAAAGTTTCCCCTTCCTGGGACAATGAATTCACGGTGTTCTTATTTCAATTTCCAGGAGTGTATATTGTATCCACTGATGACGACGTATGTATTGGAAGCCTGGAGAACAGCGTAAAGCTCCGCAGTAAAAACCCGAACACTGGTTGGGAAACCGAAATCTACTATGGGTATCGCCAACAATATAGGCACTCCCGACACCGAACGATGTTTTTGAGCCATCAGTGTAAATAAATGTGGCATCCTTCATTTGTGCGCATAGAGCAGCATATGCCCGACGATAAACAAGGGAAGGGGTACCAGCCTTGGGAAACTGACAGGTCATGGGGCAGGCAGGTCCAGGGCTGGAGCCAAGGCGGTGCTGTACCCCAAGTTGTCAAGAGGGTTTTAGGAAAGCGGAAGGAAAGAGAATGGAGCAGTTGACGGAAGCAGACTCCTGGTGGTAGTAGGGAGGAGGGGCGGCCTGCATACCCTAAATCCAAGGAGGCGTCGCAAAAATGTCATGGGTCGGATTAGCAAGCATGGAAGACAGATGGCTAGCATAACGACTCTGGACAGCTCGCCGATTGGACAGCGGAGGTTCAGCAGTCAGCATAAAGGCTTTCCACAAGGCTGGTGTAAAAAGCTCCAGACGCTAAACGTAATCGATAGTTGTGGACAGAGTCGAGACGCCGAAGAATAGACGACCGAGCAGAGGAGTAAACTATGATTCCATAGTCAATTTCAAGCGCACTAAGGTGCGATAGAGGCAGAGAAGGACCATTCAGTCCGCTCCCCACGCGGTACCATTCAGGACACGGAGGTGTTGAGGGATCGCAGACAGCAAGCCGAAAGATAGGAAACGTCTGAGTACCAACACCGTTTTGTCAAACGTAAGACCCAAGAATTTAGCGAGCCCGCGAACGGAAGGTTGACAGGGCATTAGTGTAAGGAAGGCGGAAGAATCTCCGTACGACGCCAAAAATTGACACGAACGGTGTTACTGGGAGAAAAGCGGAAGCCGGTTTCGATGCCCCAAGAGTGGAGGCGATCGAGACATCCTTGAAGACGTCGTTCAAGAAGGCTGGTCCGTTGAGAGCTGTAGTAGATCGCAAAATTGTTCACCAAGAATGAGCCCAAGACATCAGGAAGGAGACAATGCACTTACGGCGCCATAGGGTGGTGGGTTTTGGGTTCCGCTGAATATGTCAGGAGTTCACTACACCATGTGGGGCGGCGGATAGGTTTGTAAAATTTTTAATGAATTGCTGTTTAAATGCTTGCATGTAGAATCAGTTTCTGGCTTTTAGAATGTTGTTAATGCTGTCTTTCGCCATTCTCAACACTGGCTCTCTATTTACTTTTTAGCACCCAGAAAGTGATTTAACAAAACATGGAACCAGTAATTAGAGATCCTAGTGCCCACTTTATCTGAGAATGTCCTTATAGCTGCAGCTTATAGCTCTGAGGAATTAGGAGATTGTCCGGGATTTCTAATCAAAAACAGTTTTCCAAAATAGTTGAGTATATTCTGAAATTCACTGATAAAAAACACAAGTGTCCCTACAACCTAACTAACAGAGCAGTTCAGAGTCTAATGCGCTGATGCAACTATAAATGTCCGAATTAAATGTTAAAAGAATGAATGCTCGCCATAATTTGATGAAAATACTTCATCAAACGCCACGCTAAATATTTGGTAGAATGTCTGTCCCGCGACGGCACGTGAAAATACGACAATACGCAAACTGAAGCTAGTTAATGAAAATCATCCCAGAATTAACACTTCACTTGAAATGTTTTCATGGTTCCGCGTATCTCTAGTAACTTAATACGGCACCCGAGGCTGTTTGTAGCAGTGACACTGATGCGACGCGACTCCCGACACAGATGGCGTGTCATTCAGCGTCTGGAGAGAACTGGGGCCTTCCTTCCTCGCGCAGCGTTCTTATATATAAAGCCGTGGTGCGGACGGCTAAGGGAACGCCTGATCAAATCGGCTCTCTCGACTAGCCATTGGGCTAGTAACGCACCACTTCAAGTTACATAATAATTTATAGCTTCTTTTGTTGATGGCCGATGAAGCTCTTAATTTAAACATGCATTCAGCACGCAGGTTGTTGTTGTTGTTGTGGTCTTCAGTCCTGAGACTGGTTTGATGCAGCTCTCCATGCTACTCTGGTGAGTATTGATAATAAAATTTTGACGTGGCTAAGTTAAATATTTTGGGCGAGAGAATTAATTTAATTGCCCTGCACGCAGTAGATGAGCTCTGAACTGGCCCTTTTTAGATCCGCTATCGCTATAATTTTATAGGTATTCAAAAGAAACTTTACACGTCTTCATAGTCATAGCGGACCTCCAACCTATTTAAATCTAAACATCCTAGCCTTATTTATTAGCCTACTTAATCTATCTTGCTTCCTTCAGTTTTGAGATGAAAACCAGAAAATCATGAATTTCCACTAAAATCTTAATTTGTGAAATCCAAAGTACTGTTTTTATTAAATCATTATGAAAGATGAATCTAAATATAAATTTTTAAGTCTCTAGCTCTTTTCTGTTGCGCCAATGATTTTTTCAGAAAAACATCCAAATTTCGAAAATGGCTGAAGTTATCGAACTGATATTTAACACATATTAATTTAGTATTATTCCTGACATGCTAGAAAAGTTTTAGTTCATTTGCTTGATTTTTAAGGTATTGCGCAACATTTATGACGTCAGATCTAGTTACAGCAGACTGGCTGGCACGCACTGGAAACTGATGTGAATTTACTACAGCGTGAGTAGGCTGCTTCCCTACAATCAGCTGGCGGCTGCACGGGTAGCGGAGGCTGTGTGGCGTGGACTGGGCGGTTTTTTAGGTTAGAAGGCCTAGGGAAAGTACGGGGTGGGCTGCAATCTCAAAGGGTGCATGGCAAATACAGGACGTGCTTGGATCAAGGAACAGTCGGAATTGTAGTTGTAAATTATTGTTGTTGTGCTGGGAAAGTCCCTGAGCTCCAAGCGCTAATAGAAAGCACAAAAGCTGAAATCGTTATAGGTACAGAAAGCTGGCTAAAGCCTGAAATAAGTTCTGCAGAAATTTTTGCGAGGTCTCAGACGGTGTTCAGGAAAGATAGATTAGGTAGAATTGGTGGAGTGTGTGTGTGTGTGTGTGTGTGTGTGTCAGTGGTTTATATTGTAGTGAAGTCTAAGTAGAAGTAGATACTCCATGCGAATTGGTATGGGTGGAGGTTAATAATCGGCTGCTCCTACCGACCCCAGACTCCGATGATATAGTTGCTGAACAGTTCAGAGAAAATTTGAGTCTCTTAACAAATAAATACCCCACTCATACGGTTATAGTTGGTGTGGACTTCAACCTTCTCTCGATATGTTGGCAAAAATACCTGTTCAAAACCGGTGGTAGGCAGAAAACATCTTCCGAGATTGTCCTAAATGCTTTCTCCGAAAATTATTTCGAGCAGTTAGTCCACGAACCCACGCGAATTGTAAATGGTTGCGAAAACACACTTTACCTCAGCCACAAACAATCCAGAGCTAATAGACAGCATCGTGACTGATACAGGGATTAGCGATCACAAGGTCGTTGTAGATAGGCCCAATACCGTTTCTTCCAAATCCGCCAGAAAAAAAATGCAAAATATTTATTTAAAAAAGCGGATAAAGTGTCACTAGAAGCCTTCCTAAGAGAATCTCCATTCCTTCCGAACTGACTATGCAAATGTAGATGATATGTGGCTCAAATTCAAAGATATAGTAGCAACAGAAATTGAGAGATTCATACCTCATAAATTGGTAAGAGATGGAACTGATCCCCCATGGTACACAAAACAGGTCCGAACGCTGTTGCAGAGGCAACGGAAAAAGCATGCGAAGTTCAGAAGAACGCGAAATCTCGAAGATTGGCTAAAATTTACAGACGCGCGAAATTTGGCACGTACTTCAATGCGAGATGCCTTTAATAGGTTCCACAACGAAACATTGTCTCGAAATTTGGTAGAAAATCCGAAGAAATTCCAGTCTTATGTAAAGTACACAAGCGGCAAGACGTAGTTAATACCTTCGCTGCGCAGTGCCGATGGTAGTTACCGACGACTGTGCCGCTAAAGCGGAGTTATTGAACGCAGTTTTCCGAAATTCCTTCACCATGGAAGATGAATGGAATATTCCAGAATTTGAAACACGAACAGCTGCTAGCATGAGTTTCTTAGAAGTAGATACCTTAGGGGTTGCGAAGCAACTCAAATCGCTTGATACGGGCAAGTCTTCAGAGCCAGATTGTATACCGATTAGGTTCCTTTCAGATTACGCTGATACAATATCTCCCTACTTAGCAATCATATACAACCGCTCGCTCACCGATAGATCTGTACCTACAGATTGGAAAATTGCACAGGTCACACCAGTGTTTAAGAAGGGTAGTAGCAGTAATCCATCGAACTACAGACCTATATCATTGACGTCTGTTTGCAGTAGGGTTTTGGAGCATATACTGTATTCAAACATTATGAATCACCTCGAAGGGAACGATCTATTGATACGTCATCAGCATGGTTTCAGAAAACATCGTTCTTGTGCAATGCAGCTAGCTCTTTATTCGCACGAAGTAATGGCCGCTATCGACAGGGGATCTCAAGTTGATTCCGTATTTCTAGATTTCCGGAAAGCTTTTGACATTGTTCCTCACAAGCGACTTCTAATCAAGCTGCGGGCCTATGGGGTATCGTCTCAGTTGTGCGACTGGATTCGTGATTTCCTGTCGGGAAGGTCGCAGTTCGTGGTAATAGACGGCAAGTCATCGAGTAAAACTGAAGTGATATCAGGTGTTCCCCAGGGAAGCGTCCTGGGACCTCTGCTGTTCCTGGTCTATATAAATGACCTGGGTGACAATCTGAGCAGTTCTCTTAGGTTGTTCGCTGATGATGCTGTAATTTACCGTCTAGTAAGGTCATCCGAAGAGCAGTATAAGTTGCAAAGCGATTTAGAAATGATTGTTGTATGGTGTGGCAGGTGGCAGTTGACGCTAAATAACGAAAAGTGTGAGGTGATCCACATGAGTTCCAAAAGAAATCCGTTGGAATTCGATTACTCAATAAATAGTACAATTTTCAAGGCTGTCAATTCAACTAAGTACCTGGGTGTAAAAATTACGAACAACTTCAGTTCGAAAGACCATATAGATAATATTGTGGGGAAGGAGAGCCAAAGGTTGCGTTTCATTGCCAGGACACTTAGCAGATGCAACAAGTCCACTAAAGAGACAGCTTATACTACACTCATTCGTCCTCTGTTAGAATATTGCTGAGCGGTGTGGGATCCTTACCAGGTGGGATTGACGGAGGACATCGAAAGGGTGCAAGAAAAGGGCAGCTCGTTTTGTATTATCACGTACTAGGGGAGAGAGAGTGGCAGATATACGCGAGTTGGGATGGAAGTCATTAAAGCAAAGACGTTTCTCGTGGCGGCGAGATCTATTTACGAAATTTCAGTCACCAACTTTCTCTTCCGAATGCGAAAATATTTTGTTGAGTCAACCTACATAGGTAGGAATGATCAAAATAAAATAAGAGAAATCAGAGCTCGAACAGAAAGGTTTAGGTGTTCGTTTTTCCCGCGCGCTGTTCGGGAGTGGAATGGTAGAGAGAGTATGATTGTGGTTCGATGAACCCTCTGCCAAGCACTTAAATGTGAATTGCTGAGTAATCATGTAGATGTGGACTTAGCACAGAGCCCTGGGGTACCCCATTTTCTTGGGAGAAAGTAAGGGAGAAAGTAGTGTTCACCCGCACTCTAAATGTGGAGAAAGCTGTTTCTAGAGCACGCGGTTTAAGAGTTATTCAATAAAAACATGAATGAGCTTCCAACATACATTCTAAGGGTGGGAATTTTGACGATTTTATGACTCCCTACAACTACAAAAACCTTGCGATTTAACTCAGTCTTTCCCCAGTCGACATGTTTTCCGTCTTCGTTCTTAATACGATATGAAATCCATAAAATGGAAATAAGCTACCTCAGTTTATTTCGATATAGCTCCTTGCACAGTGCACTATCCTGCCGAAGTTTCACTAGTCTGTAACGCCCACGACAGGCTTTATTTCTGAGAGACTTCTTACGACAGCCGGAAAGAAAGTTGCATTGGGGCTAAAGCTGATACGAGATAGGATGCTAGTCGTCTCATTACGTGACTTCCGGAGGGACATGACTGATTTAAGCATGACCTCAACACCATAGTAGTTAAAGATACACGAGAATGTGTATCACAAACATTCCACGCGATGTTACCGTATCTTAAAGGCAATTAGGAAAGTTGTTCCAAAGTGACTTCTAAAGGGGTTGACATTTTAAACAGATTATTAATAAACGTGAGCCGCTTAATTTAAGATATATCTTTGGAGCGTTCACCAGTTATTCATAAGACCACTGATGTTACTGACACTTGCTCAGGGCAAGAGCAGCGTCTTTCACTATGTAGCATGGGATAAATTACTACGTCCGTTAATTGTCAAAATCACAGCACTTTTGCTTTCTTTGAATTTGAATTCATTGTGATATGGAATATATATCTAGGGTAATTCTACAATTAGGCATTACTCCAAATGAGAATGGTGTAACGATAGTGTTTTAAGGCTGATCTTTTCGACACCTTTTTAGTAACTATCACAGGCTCAATGCATTCACTTCAATTTTTGTCCAAGAAAAATTAACTTTGATGACTGTTCCCCAATTTAACACAAGTGACAATAATAACCTCCACTGCACGACAGAAAGTACCAAATGATGCATCTAACAACTGGCTCTTCCATGTCAATGTTGGCAGACATCAAAGAAAAAATATATTTCCGTTTGACATTTCCATAAACAAACTGTCTTGCATATGGTTCAAAATACATACGACGTGGATGATGCACGTGCCCAGAAAGGAACAGCATACTGCTGAGTGTTACTGCAAAAACTGATTTATGGAACATGCGCAATGACTAGAGCGCTCAGCGGAGTTAATATCTGCGCCCTTGCTGAACATCAACCACGTGCATTTATTGGACTGAACGAAGAAGCACATACGACTGCACACTACTGCAAATGGCTTAGTATTGCAATGGACAGTAACACCTTTTCTCAACTGTCAGAATGATATTTAGGACATACGACGAAACTTGGTTCGCGAGTCATTCCCTGCTCCCTCTCCACGATCAAACGCCACCCCTCGAATCTTTCAGTGGCGTCACGGTCCCGAACCCGTCCACGCTGGACGAACTGTCAGTCGTGGATGGTAACTAACTACCTAAACGCAAACGCCTAGACATGCACTACTAAAACTTGTTTCTAGTTGTTTGTCTAACTCTTACATTAATAATTTACATACTAAATTATATGTAACTCTCTACGGTTTTAACAATTCGATTTCAATTTGCGTTGTAGAAAAAGAAATTTTACACCCCAACAAGTGATTCGACTAAGTATTATAGTGAGCAGATTCAATGTACCTTGAAGAAAAAATGTGACTAACGTATATCGACCAAAGAAAAGATTAAGAGCAAAGTCTCATATTAGGGTAGGGATCTTGTGACAATTAGAATATTTCGAAATCTGTTCTGGATAACATGAATGGGTCTTATAATCTGCGAACTGATTCAAGTTTTTTCTGTCACTGCAAAGATTAATTTCCATTGGATTTTTTAAAATGATACCTAGCTCTACACATTTAGAATCTTTGAAACGACTAGGAAATCCATTTCCGACCTCACCAATGATGGAATTAAATCTCGAAAATTCAAATGTGCAAGCCCTTTGGAAGTGACTAATTTCCCCTACTTAGTTAAAACTTAATTTTAGCTAACACCAGAAGCAACTAACATCCGTAAACCTGTCACATAGTGCGTTCTTTCCTTGACAGTGTAAACTGGAATCATTTAAATGATTTTAAAAATTATTGGAAATTAAGTCATCACCTCATCAAATCGTGCACTATCTGCTTTAACCTCCCTATTTAAAATCTAAGTTATATTCTAATTGCACGAAAGCGAGTTAAACATTTACCTGTACTCAATGAATTTCGCGATGAATCATTACTCCGTTTTAGTCATTAATTTCTTCCAAAAAATTTCCTCAGCGCATTATATCCGTAGCTTTCGTTATCGCTCACTGGACAGCAGTGCCTTTTCCCACGTGGTGCTTGCTGACGGGTAATGCAAAGAAAATTTTAAGTGCTCCGTCTTAATTGAGCAAAGAAACCTTTTCGCTACCGACCACAGCTTCTGCACGATCGATACCAATTGCAGAGCAGTTTTAAAAGTCAGTTTGGTCAACATTTTTTAACTGTACTCCAATTATCCAAACCTGTTCTGAGCATCGCAACTAACGCGAATAACTTAATGAACAGAAACGTCCTTCATTATCCGAAAAAAAAAAAAATAGAGTAAGCTCCGTTTTAACAGTAGTCTTCCACACAAAATACCAACACTTTGAAATTTATTATGTTATGTAAGTACCATGAATTCAGCGTTACGTGGCAAAGCAACTCTTCACAAATGTACAACGGCATTATCTAAGCCGAATGCTTTTATCGTTTCTATTGCAGATTATTTAAATAGTCAGCCGTCGAAGTGTTTCTATGCGTTTGAAGTAGTTTAAGATCCGATTCTTTCGCCAACTTTCCATCTTTTTCAGTTATCGACTAAAGGACGTCGTGCGACACGAGAGTAACGCCTGTGTATTGCTTCAGGGCGGTGAGAAATTTCAAGCAATGTTAGTACCTTTATTTTGGCCTTAGCAATTTCTACACATTACGCATTCCAGTTTTTCCATCGGAATTGTGTACAAAGAAGCCCTCTCATGAAAACCGCGTTTCATTATTTCTTTCCTGCATTCTTATAGGAAAATAGCCGCAAAAATAAGAACCAAACTAGAATGATCGGTGCAGTACGAAACAGGCGACTTTCACGATAACCCAATAATAACGGAAGTGAATCTAACGAAACGCCTAGAGCAAGCGCCGTAACCAAACAGCAATGCCTGTTCGAAGCGCAAGAGACGCTCGCCCAACTCTACTACTGCTAAACGAATCGAAGGCTGCGGCCAGGCCGTGACAGCACCTGAGTAGAGTTGAGGGAGAAGCGCTTACTGGAGGGGAGCATGTCGCAAACCACGCTTTGCCAATCTTGATTTGGGAAAAGGAATCAGGAATTTGGTGTCTGGACAAACGTCTTAAGTCTGCCACCAAACCTTATCTTCACCGATGCGCTGACAGTATTCAACAAATATTATGCAAATATCGTTTCTCGAAGTTTTTTAAGCCTTGTACAATCCGTCCAGACCGCAGAAAGTTTATGAATATTGTTATCCTCTACGATCGTTGCTGTGCCTTGGCCGTCTACATAATTTTTCTTTTCCTACTATTCCATGGATCTTTTTCATTCTGGGGAAATGACGGGACAAAATTTGACACAGACAATGCGGAAACTTTCATTATGGTGGCACGCGTCCGTGAAGTGAGATGTATACATGCGGTGTATGTTTAAATGTAAAAACTGGAATACCACCTCGTTAAATTGTTCTATATGATTTCAGGTCTATTAAAATAGTTTTTATAATGCATACGTTTGTAATTAACAGCTTCATTTTGAACACGTTGACGGTTTCACTTAATCACGTGAAGTGATGACCTGAAATAACTATACTAAATTACTGAGAAAATACGTGAGATAGGCTATCTGTATTTAACGTTGAATGAAATATATGATATGGTGTGACCAGGGAGAACTATGTTACCATGAATTAAGTATTAAGCTTTGTACAGGATGGCGCATTCGTTTAGTGATTACCAAAATGAAATGAGAACCCAGTTAATATCTGAGCAGCTCTAAAAACCACGTTTGCCTATTTTTACTGTTTACTCGAGGTTCGCGCCAAAAATTACACAGCAAAGCTAACGATTGAAGCCGATGGTACAAAACAGCAAAATCTGTTCTGTAGCTATCCTTTGGTTTATAATGCCTGAAGTACACCCAGTTTCCTGGAATGTGGAAGGGGCTATATACCTCGCAGTAACACGTCTCCAATGTCAACTTGCGCCCAGGATGAGAATTTAAGATAAATTCACACTGAAGTGAGAATGAAATCTTACAGTGAAGATTTTAGCAAAAATAAGCCAATTACAAGGATAGGGCAAACCCGTTAAGCTCAATGACATTATGGTATATTGACAATTTTTACTTTGGGACCGTCTAAAGAAAAAAATTGTGCCGCGTGTGTGTGTGAACGTATGTACGGGCTATGAAGAGTTCCGGCAATTTGTTTTACTATGATGTAATTAAATTTCTACTTATAGGAATCGCTAAGGTTGTTCTACATGTGTTTTGTTCCTCAGTACTGCTCTTAACAAAACCAAACCGCCTGGACTGTTTACAACCTACAGTATAGTATGGACAATATGTACACATTCCAGGCCACTGAAGGTATCTTGCAAAGAAAGGCGACACGCGTATGGTACAAAAATTGTTTCAGTCCTAATTTGGCAGCCCCGAAGTGTAAATTACAAGATACTTTAATATACGCAACTGAGGACGATAGGACTACGAAAAGGATGTAATCTGAATGAAATGTGGTAGCACTAAGAACATTATTACGTGCGGAAGTATAAGTAAGTATCTGACGTAAAAACAGGTTGTGAAACAAAGCTCCGCGTTCTGGGCCCTATGGACCAACAGACACTGACTGAGCGCCGTATCATCTTAGCCCCAGGTCACTGGATGGTGTGTGCAGCCAGCACACCGCTTTCTCAGCATTGGTCTTTACCTTTGAGCCGCATCTCAATTACCCTGCTCCGCAAATTTAGCAACACAAGGCTTAATACACATCGTTCCAGTCCTCCCACCAAGTAATCCTTTGCAGTACCAGGAATCTAACCCAAATACTCCATATAACGGCCAGACGCTGACCACTGTGCTATAAGGCGGTTGAAAGGTTGTGTGAAGTCACAGAATTCTATAATAGATGAGCAAAAGGTAGAATAAATCGAAATGTGAAACAAATAAGCTCATCACTTCTCAGATTTATTAACGATCCGATCTGCTTCGTGAAATTTGTGGGTTTTGCCAACTGAGGAACATCACCTTTCAACCTGACCTAGATGTCGAGCTACTCTACAGCAGCCACCACAGCCTACATCCGAAGAAGTACGTATAATCAAGTTTGTTACTACCCAACGATTTCGCTTTCAGATGCCTACTCGCGAAGATGCATGTCTGAGGTATACTATTTGTACCAGTTATTTGATTATCAGGACAAGGCGTTATCACTGTCCCCTATATCTCGTTCCTCCGTCTTTAACGCAGCGTATGAGCAAACGAGGAGAAAGCAATACGCTCACTGTGCAAGTCTATCGGACATGCAAGCTCTTATTTTAACAGCGTCTTTTACACTATCTTTTCGTAATTAGTGAAAGATTTCGGTTGACTACTGCACCACCAATTTAGTAAGCTGTCACCTACTGCCACAAACGTCTTTTGGGCTTTTGGACAGCAGAGTACATCGCCGAACATATGCCTGCGAGCGATCGGTTCCACCCATGTTGGGCTTTAGGGCCATTTACATTTCCACATTATGAGGATTAAACGAATCTGCGCATTGTCATCCGTCTAACGACATGTTGAACAGTTATAAAAACATGAAACAGATAGGAACGAGATGAGATAGTTCGACCGCCAATACTCAATACCTGTGAATCGAACTTACCCATAGATGTCCGTAATTAATGCTACTTTACTGAAATCGTTACTTAACAGTTACTCAGACCTGCTTATATTAGTAAATTACAACACTTCAATATGTCCCGAAAGGGCTGAGAGTGCTGTTCAAATACTCAAGTTGAAGATACACAGCAAGCAATTAGAAACATGTAACAGTAATTCACGCTACTTATTTTCTTACCACGATAACCCGCAACATTACCATAACTTAACACTTCAGTTAACGTTCCAGACGCAACAAATATAAACTATTTGTTTTTATTCCTGTGTAACATAAGATTTCCATTCTCTATGAGGTACACAGCTTTCGGCGGAAGACGAAACTGCTCTTTGAATTGGGCATTGCACTTTGGGGGCGGGAGAAATGCAGTCTTCCCTAAACGAAGAGTGTCATGCTCTGTCACCCTACTAAAAATTTACGTCACTTTAGGATATTTCACAACAAGAGAATTATAGAAGATTAGAAGAACCTTTACCAAAATAGCTACCGATTCTTAAATCACCAGGCTGAGAAGGGAAAGCAACCCACATCACACTTTATTCGCTACTACGATTTCCTAACATTACAGAAAACTTTAAAATAACATTCTATGAATTTTCCTGTGCTAACTTTATATTCAATTTAACGGAATTCCTGTGCCAAACCTACAACACTTACCGCAAAGAAACAAACTTTTCATGAATGCTGATATGTCCTCGTCTCTCCTTTAACACCTACTGCCAACGTTTTACTTGTTGACTGGAGGGAACTTTTGCCAAAGATTACTATTACTATGCATTCATGTGGCAAAGATTATATTTGGTCTCCATTCATTTAACACTTTGGCTCATCTTTGTAAGGAAGATGCGATTCGTAATTAGAAACAACGTGACCACTAACATACTCACGTCTGTTTATTTATTTTGGAAGCAGATAATATTTACAAGAGCAAACTTTTGTACCGACTTGCCATTACAACTATTTTGAAGGTTGCTAGGAGTTTCAGACACGGCTATAAATGTTTCAAAATCACTCAGTGACCAGTATCAGAGCATTCACCCTAACTGATTGACAGAAAATGTTGAAAACCATAAGGTGTGTGGCCGCATGAAGATCTGAACACCACTGATCACGAATGCGAGTGTAGCACCTTAATGTAATGTCTCGTTGGAGAAAGATCATAAGATAGAAGGAATATCCCGTATTGAGAGTCGAGGAATGTGCAGCCGAAAGATGGACCTGCATTTACATTACACACACAACAGGCCACTGTTCAGTGCATGGCGGAGGGCACATTACAGCAACATTAGACTCGCCCTGTCATTTCTGTTCTGTTTGATTTTAGTGAGAGAGAACAATAACTGCAGACTATAATCTGCACTAATCTCTGCTGCCGTATCGTTGCCTGTATGAGCGATTTAAGGTGGAGGTAGCGCATTACCTGCACAGTGTTGTTAGATTACTGGTTCTCTGATGATCCGACAGGTTTAGCATGAACAATGCCGCGTTTCTAACAAATACTATGAATTAAGATTTCCGAGGATCTCAGTTAGAACTTGGTTGGAGTCTGTACGGATCTGTTGCCATACTAGCAGCGAGGCTCTGAATTCCTTTCCCGCATCTCGTGGTCGTGCGGTAGCGTTCTCGCTTCCCACGCTCGGGTTCCCGGGTTCGATTCCCGGCGGGGTCAGGGATTTTCTCTGCCTCGTGATGGCTGGGTGTTGTGTGCTGTCCTTAGGATAGTTAGGTTTAAGTAGTTCTAAGTTCTAGGGGACTGATGACCATAGATGTTAAGTCCCATAGTGCTCAGAGCCATTTGAACCATCTGAATTCCTTCACGCCTTCATAAGGCTTCGAAACACCGGAACATCTCTAAGGGTTCAATCGGTTTCTTCACATTTATTTCGTGTGTTTGTTTCATTTGACATCGCTTCGTAGAATAAACATTTGATTCTTGATGCGAGCCTCTGAGGTGTACTAATAACTTTATCATTGGGTACTATTGGGCATGTTATGTTTTTTATCGGCATTGTCTTGTATTTATCTTCATTTAAGGAGTGCTGTCATTTAGCGCACGATATGAAAACACTATCAAAGTCTTTTTGCATATTCCCACAATAAAGCAGCGATGATACGTTCATGTGTGGACAAAAACATACCAGGGAATAATCTTAGAGTACTACTGACCCTTCTCTAAGAAATCTTTTATATTGGGTGTAAAAACTTACTTACTCAAAATTCTAGAGTTTTTAGAAGAGATAAAAAAAATGCTTTCTAAATGAGAAACAAGTCATAGATGCACCGGTTCCCCACTAATAATGTTCAGAGACGTTGTTCTAACTGCTGTGTGATGACTATGGTTCTAATAAGTTTCCGACCTTCTACGGATTTCTATTTGTAGGCGGAGATGAAGTGTTTGCAGTAGGAGACACCGACAGACACTCAAGCAGAGCCGGTTCCCAGTTTGGCTGAAGCTGCAGCCACTATTCGTGAAACTCCTCGTTGTTTTGAGAGTGTTAGACAACCACTAGCACACAGATAATAATTGTGTATTAAGATCACAGGAGGACATTTTCATTAACATCTCTAAAACATTATTAACCACATGGCAGTTTCTGCACCATCCCTTAACATCACTAGCATCAAAACCTTTATGGACCCCTAAAAGGGGGAAATGTGATTAGTGGATGAAAGCCGACACTGGTGCACTTGGGAGACCATCTACGTTACTACATTACGGATTTCAAGATAACATTGTAACTATACCCTCACCCCATGCTGCGCTTATCCTTCCCTCTACTCCCCACCCACTATGACATCGTTACCTCCACTCCTTCCCTTTTCCCCACTCCCATTCCAATATGACAAATCTAGGTCACTTATCTTAGGCAGTGCAAGCGGAAGGTTCTGAAGGTTCTGGGTTCGAATCTCGTCATGTGTAACTTTATAAATTTTATCTGTTTTCCACGAATTTCAGCACACTTAATGTGCAATGCACCTTCAACACTTGCGAGCACTAACCGTAAGAGCATAATTGAGCCCCCAATGTTGGAGCTGTTGCTGCCACCAGATGGTACCCACCACGATCATTTAAACTATTTAGAGAGCACCGCTATGTCATGTTTAATAGCGGAACTGGGCAGTAGCAGTTTCCACCATCACCACCCTTCCCAGGGCGGCGGGGGTGGGGCATGGAACTGCGTGTGTTTATATAAGACACAGCAGCTAGTCCGTGCTGTGTACCACTACATATAAAAAGACTTCTAATGGATTGAAGTGTGTTAATGTAGGTATAGTACCTGGGAGGGCTTGTGAAGTAATAATAGAAGTAGAAAATGCTGAACAGAGTAATGTCTACTGAGAAGAAATGCGGTCGTCTGTCAGTCAACAACCCGTCCCATATGGCAACAGAAGACAAGTGAAACGTGACGTTTTAAATTTCGTCTAAAAAAGTCATTTACGTGGGAGGATCACAGACTGAAAGGGGCCCTACTCTTTGTTAAATTTTTATCCCTACTTTTGACCCTTAGTCATATTGTGAGACTATTTTCTGGGACACTACTTGCGCCATATATTAAGAAATTCTTTAGAGTTTTGCAACTCCTGTAAAGGTGGGAAACAGCATTTATGTACTCCAGCCCCACTGTGTACAATATCATGTGAAGTTCCAATGAAAATTTAGTTTATTGACCCTGTAAATTAACTGAACGCGCAGTGGAAATTAATATGGAGACTTCGACGTGATCATATAGAGAACAGGTTTTATTATACTTTTATCACAAATTTAATAAGCCGAATCCTTCAATTATCAGAGATTTCACAGGGAAGATAGGAATTCGACGGAATAAGTCTGGAGCAAAGAAGAGAAATTAACCATGTTCTATGAAACAGACTTTTATTAGCAGGCAAGTGTTTCTCTCTCAGAGCAAACAGGAGAGAAATCTTATCACTATGGTTCTTTCAGATGAAATGAGATTTTCACCAAGCAGTCTTTATATTTGACGTCAGTACAGGTTCTTTGAGGGACATGAATAAATTAGTAAAAGTAATAAGCTCTCGGTCTCACACACACAATCATTTGCGCAGCTGAAAACTGCAGGAGGAAATTACGTAGTATTTACATACCAGCATGCACTTCGATTGGAAGAGGGTTTCAGAAGGACAAATATCTAAGTGCACCATATTTACTGAAGGCTAAATAACTTCAAGACATCCCAACCTATTATAACAATTTCCAGTCTGCAGGCCTCTATTTACACATTCCACTCACAACAGAATATTTGCAGACATAAATAAACATTGATGAATCTTGGCGGGTGTGTATCGTAAGCACATCAGTACAATGCAACACCATGATACATATAAATTGTGTTTCATATAAAAGCTGAAATGTAATTAACGTTCCTGAAAACACAATTAATTCTGAAAATTGAGAGCTTTTGTTATAGCATAAATTACAGTAGCTTTCATGCCACAGTCATCCATATGTCATGGAGTTGGTTTCAGAAATACCATTTTTGGAAAATAAGCTGTTCACGATGTGTTGTTGGAATATTACCTACTTAAAACATCTAAACTTTCATTGTTATTCTAATTATGTATTTTGTTTTATGTTTTGTGTATTTCATTAATTAAAAGTAATAAGTAGTTCATTACAGCGACACAAAATCATTACAATAACGATAATTTGTATATAAATTATTAAAAGATTACTTTTTTACCTTGTACATAAAAAGAACGAAATATCTTCATGTAATACATACGACTGGCAACACATTGTAGTGGGCGATCCTCTAAATTTCCTGATTTGGATCAGGCTTATATCAGTACATTGTCACAGCGTAGCGAAAAGAATTGATTACATAATAGAGACTGGAGCTTGATTACATTGTTTCGCAGGTAGAGATTGACATAACTCAGACTAACATCGGGATGGGCGTTGCCGTTGTAAAATTTTCTTTCACTCAAAACTGCGTCTTGTAGCTCAGGTCTGAGAAATTACTTGCGTCCAATTTCTAGTGTAAGTATTAGTGGTTAATACTCATGAAATGCTGGCTTGCTTATTCAATCTGAAAAGAAAATTAACTCATCCACGACAGAAGCGGCGTATAAAAACACTCGTTCTACCGATTCTTGAGTATTGTTCATCAGTCTGGATTAACAGATTAACAGATGAATAGGAGAGATAGAGAAGATCCAACGGAGAACTGCGCTGTAGATTACTGAGTGCGAGAGCATAGCGGAGATGCCCAAAAAACTCCAGTGGCGGGCGTCAAAAGAGAGGCATTTTGCATCACGGAGAGGTTTGCTGTTGAAATTTCATGAGCGTACGTTCCGGGAAGAGCCGGGAAAGATGTTACTTCCTACCACATACGTCTCACGATATGATGACGACGAAAAAATCAGAGAAATTAGAGCTTAACGGAGGCTTACCAACAGTCGTTCTTCCCACGCATAATTTGCGAATGGAAGCCACATGTTGGATTACGGAATATAGATGTAAATTTAGTGAAATTATTCGGATAGTTACAGCATATAGCTTTTCCTAACGTTATACTGTAAATGAAAAAAGATGATCTTACCCCGACGAGCAGTTTAATAAGAAATTGCGGCTGTATTGCAGAGAGTGCTGCTACTGCCAAGTCGAATGGAATAGTTGGACGTGTCACATGACAGTGATGTCGTCAGACCATGCACTGTCTGTCGGCGCCACTGTCAACCACAGAATGGCCAAGACGTGTGACATCAGCCTGTTCAGATCGTATGTGACAGCCGCAACAAGACAATGCCACTGGAAATCTGATGCCAGCACACCGACGGTGCACCATCTGTTTCGATTCATGAAAACCTGCAGCTGGAAGGGCCAAATGCTACGAGCAGTAGCGTCCTGGATTCGCTGTCGACAATGTGTGTGTGAATTCCTAAGGGAGCAAACTGCTGAAGTCATCGGTCCCTAGACATACACACTACTTGAACTAACTTATGCTAAGAACAACACACACATCCATGCCCGAGGGAGGACTTGAACCTTCGGTGAGAGGGGCCGCGCAATCCGTGACATGGCGCCTCAAACCACTCGGCCACTCCGCTCGGCTCGCCGTCGTCAATCGCGGACTGTAACAACGGATAGACGGGCACAGTGCATTACGCCACGTATGTAAATATACCGGGTGATCAAAAAGTAAGTATACATTTGAAAACTGAATAAATCACGGAATAATGTAGATAGGGAGGTACAAATTGACACAGATGCTTGGAATGACATGGGGTTTTTATTAGAACCAAAAAAAAAATACAAAAGTTCAAAAAATGTCCGACAAATGGCGCTTCATCTGATCAGAATAGCAATAATTAGCGTAATAAAGTAAGACAAAGCAAAGATGATGTTCTTTACAGGAAATGCTCAATATGTCCACCATCATTCCTCAACAATAGCTGTAGTCGAGGAATAATGTTGTGAACAGCACTGTAAAGCATGTCCTGAGTTATGGTGTGAGAAATTAGCGTCGGATGTTGTCTTTCAGCATCCCTAGAGATGTCGGTCGATCACGATACACTTGTGACTTCAGGTAACCCCAAAGCCAATAATCGCACGGACTGAGGTCTGGGGACCTGAGAGGCCAAGCATGACGAAAGTGGCGGCTGAGCACACGATCGTCACCAAAAGACGCGCCCGAGAGATCTTTCACGCGTCTAGCAATATGGGGTGGAGCGCCATCCCGCATAAACATCGTACGTTCCAGCAGGTGTTTATCAGCCAGGCTGGGGATGATGCGATTCTGTAACATATCGGCGTACCTCTCACCCGCCACGGTAGCAGTTACAAAACCAGAATCACGCATTGCCTCGAAGGAAAAAGGCCCGATAACGGTGGATGTGGTAAATCCAACCCATACCGTGACTTTCTCGTCGTGCAATGGAGTTTCCACGACAGTTCTAGGATTTTTGGTAGCCCAAATTCTGCAGATGTGGAAGTTGACAGGCCCTCGGAGCGTGAAATGAGCTTCGTCGGTCCACAACACGTTACTCAACCAATTGTCATCTTCCGCCATCTTTTGAAACGCCCACACCGCAAATGCCCTCCGCTTCACTAAATCGTCAGGTAACAGTTCATGATGCCGATGGATTTTGTACAGATAGCATTGGAGGGTACGCCTCAGTGCCAACCAAACAGTAGTGTATGGAATGCCGGTGTGACGTGCGACTGCACGAGCGCTGACTTCCCCGTGCATAGACGAACCCGCTACAGTCTCCATTTCTTCCTGAACTGTCTCAGCAGCATTACGCCTTGTGCTCGGTCAGCCACTATGGGGTCTATCGTCTGAACAACCTGTGGCTTCGAACTTCGAAATCAGAATCGCCACAGCTACTTTTGTCAACGGACCTTTATCCATTCGAATCCCCTTCCTATGGCGATAGGATCGTAATGCGGAACTAGCACATTCCCCATTCTGATAATACAGCTTCACTAAAAGCGCCTTTTCAGGTAACGTCAACATTCTGTGACTGCTGGTGCATCTGATTCTCTCTCTCTCTCTCTCTCTCTCTCTCTCTCTCTCTCTTTCTTTTTTTTTCTTTATTGTGACTTCATTCCCCTGCCCCACATGGGAGGGCTGTCAGCGGCACAATCCGCCACTCTTCAGCCGAGTGACACGACAACTAAAAACAAGAATAAGATGATACATACATAAGGAGATAAAAAAGGGGAACATAAAACAGAGTAAGGGGAGAAAATGGAGGTAAAAATACACTGAGATGGAGACGTTCATGGGGGACAGTTAAAAAAGTCACCAGAAAGTTAAAAAACACAGCTGGCGATTCTTAAAACACAGAGAAGACACTGAATGCGCATGCACAGGTTAAAAGTTGGCCACAGTATTAAAAATACTCCGAAACAACATACTTAAAACCCACTTGGAGCATACACGACGAAGAATAAAACTACCAGGTGGGACCTGCCGAGGGAAAGGTCAGAGAGGATGGAAAAGGAGGGGAGAGCATGGGGCAGCTGGGGAAGTGGCGGGATGAAGAGAGGAGGGGCAATTGTGGGTTCACGAAGAGGCAGGAGACACGTGGGGCGGAAGAGGAAAAGGGAAGACAGGGCAGGAAGGAGCGCAGAGACACTGAAAGGAGGCACAAGAGATGGAGGGGGAGTAGGAGGGGGAAGCCGCGCAGGAGGAGGGAGGGGGAGGAGAGGGAGCCCTGAGGAGGAGGCAGGAAGAGGGGCTTAGAGTTGGTAGGAAGGGTAGATGTCAGGGCAAAGCTCATCATCCGGGAGGGGTAGACGGTGGAAGTTGTGTTGGAAAAGGAGATGGAGGGTGTGGAGATGGAGAGAGGGAGGGACACAACGGTAAAGGTGCGGCAACTGGTTGGGGGTGGAGAGGCAGGGAGACACCAGGGGGTGAGGGGGATCAAGGCGGCGGACAATATATAGTGTGCGGATGTGTTCAAGGAAAAGGAGAAGGTGGGGGAAGTGGATGAGGTCGTAGAGGATGCGCATGGGGGACGGAAGGCGGATGCGGAAGGCGAGGTAGAGCGCATGGCGTTCGAGGATTTGGAGGGCTTTATAGAACCGGGGAGGGGTGGAAATCCAAGTGACACTGGCATAACAAAGGATGTGGAGGATCATGGATTTGTAGGTGTGAAGGATGGTGGAAGGATGCAGACCCCACGTCTGGCCGGCCAGGAGTTTCAGGAGGCGAAGGCGGTTGTGAGCTTTGTTTTGGATGGTAAGGAGATGGGGAGTCCAGGTAAGGTGGTGGTCGAGTGTGAGGCCAAGGTATTTGAGGGTAGGAGTGAGGTGGATAGGATGGCCATAAATGGTGAGGTAGAAATCATGGAGGTGGAAGGAGTGGGAGGAGCGGCCTATGATGATCGCCTGGGTCTTGGAGGGATTAACACGGAGGAACCACTGGTTGCACCAAGCGGTGAATTGGTCAAGGTGGGTTTGGAGGGTACACTGGGATCGTTGAAGGGTAGGATAGAGGGCTAGGAAGGCGGTGTCATCAGCGAACTGGAGAAGATGAACAGGAGGGGGAGGTTTGGGCATATCAGCAGTGTACAGGAGATAGAGGAGAGGGGAAAGGACAGAACCTTGTGACACGCCGGCAGAGGGGTAGAAAGTACGGGAGTTGGAATTGTAGATAGTCACATAGGAGGGACAATGGGAGAGGAAGGAAGCAACGAGACAGACGAAGTTGATGGAGAGAGCATGGGTCTGGAGTTTAAAGAGGAGCCCAGGATGCCAGACACGGTTCAAATGGCTCTGAGCACTATGGGACTTAACTTCTATGGTCATCAGTCCACTAGAACGTAGAACTACTTAAACCTAACTAACCTAAGGACATCACTTACATCCATGCCCGAGGCAGGATTTGAACCTGCGTCCGCAGCAGTTGCACGGTTCCAGATTGTAGTGCCTTTAACCGCTTGGCCACCCCAGCCGGCACCAGACATGGTCATAGGCGTTCTGGAGATCAAGGGAAACAAAGATAGCGGAGCGACGGGAGTTAAGTTGGAGGGAAAGAAGATTGGTAAGGTTAAGGAGCTGGTCGTCGGCAGAGAAGGAAGGCCGGAAGCCACATTGGGTAAGAGGAAGGAGGCGGTGCTGGTGAAGGTGGTGGTGAATACGGCGAGAGGAGGTGAGGCAGATTGGACGATAGGAAGAGGTATCAGAGGGGGGTTTGTTAGGTTTAGGGAACAGCAGGACACTGGAAGTCTTCCACAGGTCAGGGTAAAATCCAGTGGAGAGGAGGACATTGTACAGGGTAGCAAGGACAGACAGGAAGGATGGAGGTGACGGTAGGTGATGCCATCATGACCAGGGGCGGTGTTGCGTTTGGAGTGGAGGACGAGTGTGATGTCTTGCGTGGTGATGAGAGTGTTGATGTCTGAGGAGGGATAACCGATCCAAGTACTGGAAGCTAGGGGCGAGCGGGGGGACAGAGGTGTCAGTGCAGTCAAGGACGGTGGGGAAGAGGGAGTAATCAAAATGGGGATCGTCAGGAATGGAGAAGACCTCGGATAGGTGGGAAGCAAAATGGTTAGCCTTACTGAGATTGTCAGGAAAGGGTCGATCGTCATGGAGGATGGGGTAATGCAGGGTGGGATGGCTACCAGTAAGGTGGTGGAAGGCTGACCAGTACTTGGAGGAGTTGACAGGGAGGGTGGAGTTGAGGCATGTGCATGTCTGGCACCAGTCCCGGCGCTTCTTTGCTGTAAGGAGGTTCTGGATATGTCGCTGTAATTGCCGGTGGCGGGTGAGAGTATCCCGGTCATGAGTGCGGAGGAAGGAGCGGTAGAGCCTGCAGGATTCACGCAGAAGAAGGATGGCTTGTGGAGGAAGCGTAGGGGGGTGAGAGTGGATGAGTTTGGTAGGGACATGAGCCTCCACAGCGTCAGTGATGGTCTTCTGAAGGAAGGAAGAGGCATGGGTGATGTCATCAGGGTGGTGAAAGGTGAGGAGGTGGCTTTAGACCTGTAAGGCAATGGATTCCCGGTAGGAATCCCAATTGGCATGGTGGTAGTCATGGACAGACTTTGGAGGGGCAGCTGGGCGGGTGGCTGCAGTGGCGGGATGGGTAGAGGATATGGTGAGAAGGACAGGGAGATGGTCACTACCGACGGGATCGAGGACATCAACGGTGATGCGACCAAGGAGGTTGGGGGAAGTGAGGATAACATCGGGGGTGGAGTTACTTTCAGGACGGGTGTGCTGTGGGAGAGGAACAAGGTCACCATGGAGGGTGGCAAGGAACTGATGCCACAGCCGAAGAGTGGCAGGGTCACGGCTGTGGATGTTGAGGTCAGCGGCGATCACATAGGTGGAGAAGGTACAGTCAACATGGGAAATGAAGTCAAAGGGGAGAGGAACTGCGGGGTGGATATAGATAGTGGCACAGGTGACGGTGAGGGAGGGAAAAAATAGGCTGAGGGGAAGGGATTTTCTCTCTCACTACAGCTCCTTTTATACATGATTGTCATGTGTAGTCACTGACGTTTTGCTGTCCAGCGCCATCTGTCGGACATTTTGTGAACTTTGTTTTTTGTTTTTTTTGTTCTAATAAAACCCCATGTCATTCCAAGCACGTGTGCCAATTTTTACCTCTCTATCTACATTATTCCGTGGTTTATTAAGTTTTCAAATTTATACTGACTTTTTGATCACCCGGTAGATGTAAACCATTGGCCACTACAATGATGGTGAAGAACACGTTACCATCCAGAAACACATCTTCCTTTGGGGTAAAACATCCCTTATAACATCGTAACTGAACGCACGAAGTATGGGAAACATCGACTCGACTAAGACGTTGTGGTACATACCGATGAAAGGCTTCGAGTATGTCGGTAAACCCAAGATCTGACGCAACATGTTTACCAACAGGGTACCGTTGCGACAAGAGATGGAGGTATTCTCGTGTGTTGGATAGTTACAAAAAATGTAATGTGACTCTTAACAGGTCTTTTTAGTGTCTCACTGGCAGATAATACAGGAACTAATGTCTGGTCATATTCATATTTTTGTTTGCCTACAGCTCCCCGCAGGCAGTCTGTACCTGCAGCAAGGCTATGCATCATCCCATTATTGATGAACTGTGTCAGACAGATAGAATAGACCCAGCACCGATCATTTATTTAGAGTTATGGACAGTCGTTAAACAATCATCTCTCAGCATGTCCCTGCCAACGCTTTTGTTATTTTGTGGAGTGTGCAACAAGGTACGTCACCGACGAAATCAGAGTGAAAGGGATTATCGCAAGCAGCTTGTTTGGTGACTAATTCTGTGGCTAATCAGCGTATATCAGCTCTGTAAGAACACTTACTCACACTTACACATTTTATTTTTCTTCAAACTGGATCTTCATTTTCGTTCTGGGTCGTCATGTAATTTGTCTCTTTTTATTTGTTCGTTTCTGTCTTTTCGGACCAAACAGGATTTAAGCATCGTAACCTGAAGTTATCAAGCGAGATCTCATAGTAATTCAGGAAATGAATCCTCATACCTGAGGTGCAGGCTTAAAATCAAGGTTCCGGTTTCCCGTAGGCAAATTAAAGCGAATTTCCTGATGTTTCCAGAAAAAATCCTTCATTCTGGAGCGGAGGGTGTCCTGTTACGAAAGTTCCTGGCTGACTGAAAGTGAATGCCGGAGCGGGCCACGAACTCGGAACATAGCCTTTCACGAGAAATGCTGTACTCTACTTTTTTTTTTTAGATTCAATTTTCCACCTCAGGTTAAAAACCATTATTCAATCGGATCTGTTGCTGCGTCAAGTCAATGAGAAAACGCGGAAGTTCCATACCCACAATAGCGCATTGCACTACCGCACGGATTTGGACCGATCTCTCTATGATGATCACATGGCTAGGACACCGGTATCGAGCTGCGTGATACCCTTGCATGATCCGGCGCACATACCAAGAAAATAGATAGCTCTTACTACCCGTCCAGACTATCGCGGAGGTTTTTCCTTTTCCTTGGAGCTTAAAAATCCGCTACCCTTCAATCGCTTTAATCCACTTTCTGTCTCCTGGCAGGACCGCATTAGTGGATGACCGTGGCCAGGCATGCGGACAACACCACAGCCCCACATCCTGTGACACTTAAATGTAAACAACTAAAAAAATGGTTCAAATGGCTCTGAGCACTATGGGACTTAACATCTGAGGTCATCAGTCCCCTAGAACTTAGAACTACTTAAACATAACTAACCTAAGGACATCACACACATCCATGCCCGAGGCAGGATTCGAACCTGCGACCGTAGCAGTCGCACGGTTCCGGACTGAGCGCCTAGAACCGCATGGCCACCGCGGCCGGCTGTAAACAACTAACAAACGCACTGGTGACAGCAGAACTTTTGTGATGGTCCCCATGCCGATGATGGTGTGGAGGGGATCCACATCTTTTTTTTTCCTTTTAAAAAACAGCTCTTCTTCGGCTAACTTCTTGAAAGATTTACTGAGATGTGCAGAAGAGAGTCGTGATCCGCTACCACAGCACTCGCAAAAAAAAAAAAAAAAAATAAAAAAATAAAAAATGGTTCAAATGGCTCTGAGCAGTATGGGACTTAACATCTGAGGTCATCAGTCCTCTAGAGCACTTGCCCGCGAAAGGCAAAGGTCCCGAGTTCAAGTCTCGGTCCGGCACACAGTTTTAATCTGCCAGGAAGTTTCAGTCCCCTAGAACTTAGAACTACTTAAATGTAACTAACCTAAGGACAGCACACACATCCATGCCCGGGGCAGGATTCGAACCTACGACCGAAGCGGTCGCGCGGTTCCAGACTGAAGCGCCTAGAACCGCTCGGCCACAGCGGCCGGCACAGCCCTCACACAGCGACACATATTTAATTTGAAGGGAGGTTTCTACATCTACATCATGATCCGCAAGCCACCTAATGGTGTGTGGCGGAGGGTACTTTTGTCGGTAAGCCGCCGTATTGGCCCTAATTTCTCAAATATTCTCCTCGTGGTCATTACGTGAGAGGGATGTGAGGGGAAGTAATATGTTGTCCGACACTTCCCGAAAAGTGTCTTCTCGAAATCTCAGAAATAAATTTTTCTGTGATGTACTACGCCTCTCTTGTAACGTCTGCCAATGGAGTTTGTTGAGCATCTCCGTAACGCTCCCGAGCCGCTTAAACGATCCCGTGACGAAACGCGCCGGTCGTCGTTGGAGCTTCTCTGTCTCTTGTATCTGTTCTACCTGGAAGGGATCGCAGACGTTACTCATGAATCGGTCGAACAAAGGCCTTACAAGCCACTTCGTTCGCGGATGAGCGACATTTCCTTAAGATTGTTCCTATGAATCTGAGTGTGGCATCTGGTCTTCCCACTATTTGTTTATGTGGTGATTCCACTTAAGGTTGCCGTGGATAGTTACTCCCAGATATTGTACGGTAGATGCTGTTTCCAGCAGTTCGTCATCAATAGTGTAGCTATAGAGTAGTGGATATCTTTTCTTATGTATGCGCTATATGTTACATTTATTTACGTTCAGTGTCAGCTGCCAGAAATTACACAATTCATTAATTCTCTGTAAGTCATTTTGCAAATCTTTACTATATTCTGGCATTGCTACCTTGTTATAGACAACAGCATCATCTGCTAACAGCCTTGAAGAGCTTCCTACGCTTTCTACTAGATCATTTATATATACTGTAAGCAGTAACGGTCCTATCACACTTCCTTGGGTACTACGGAAATTACCTTTACATCTGAAACTTCCTGGCAGATTAAAACTGTGTGTCGGACCGAGACTCCAACTCGGGACCTTTGCCTTTCGCGGGCAAGTGCTGTACCAACTGAGCTACCCAAGGACGACTCACGCCCCGTCCTCACAGCTTTACTTCTGCCAGCACTTCGTCTCCTACCTTCCAAACTTTACAGAAGCTCTCCTGCGAACCTTGCAGAACTAGCACTCCTGAAAGAAAGGATATTGCAGAGACATGGCTTAGCCAAAGCCTGGGGAATGTTTCCAGAATGAGATTTTCACTCTGTAGCGGAGTGTGCGCTGATATGAAACTTCCTGGCAGATTAAAACTGTGTGCCGGACCGAGACTCGAAACATTCAACGAACAAAATGAGACGCCGCCGACACGCTAGCTCAGCGTGTTCGGTCAGAGGGCTGTTTGCTCACTGTAATAAAAAAAACTGAGTAAAGCAACCAACGATCAACTTGAACAGAGGCCTTGTGACGTCTGCCCAGCCCAAACGCAATGAACAATTCCGACCAAAAACGCAAAAATGAAACAAAAATGGTAAGCCGATCGCTCGCGATACACGAGAAATCCGGGTTCGAGTCCCAGTCGGGCACAGCCGGCACGGTAGCTCAGCGTGTTCGGTCAGATGATTAGCTGCCCTCTGTAATAAAAAAACTGAGTTAATCGATCAACAACGAACTCAAATGGATGTCTTACGACGTCCGCACCGAGCAGATGCAACGAACAAAAGCGAACAAAATTAGATTTTAAAAATAAGTTGGTAGAGCACTTGCCCCCGAAAGGCATAGGTCCCGAGTTCGAGTCTCGGTCCGGCACACAGTTTTAATCTGCCAGGAAGTTTCATATCAGCGTACACTTCACTGCAAAGTGAAAATCTCATTCTGGAAACCTTTACATCTGTAGATTTCGTCCTGTTAAGAGCGCCGTGTTGAGTTCTGTCTGTAAGGAAGTCTTGAATCAAGCCGCAAATTTGCTCCGATACCCGATAAGCTAGTATTTTTTCCAGTAAACTGCACTGCGAGACGATGTCAAACGCCTTCTTGAAATCAAGCTATATGGCATCAACCTGAGGGCCGTTGTCTACAGCATTGTGGAACAGGGCGAGTTTCGCAGGATATCTGTTTGCGAAATCCATGGTGATTTTTATAGGGGAGATTTTCTTTCTCCAAAACCATAATTCTTGAGCGTAAAACATATTCCACAATTCTACGACAGACTGACGTCCTACGGCCCTTCCTAAAAACGGGAGTGACCAGCGCTTCTTCCAGTCGCTAGGTACCATTCGTTGCTCAAGCGATCTACGATAAATTACTATTGCAAGGGGGGTAATTTCTTTCACATAATCTTCGTAGAATCATATAGTTATCTCACCTGGTCCTGACGCCCTTCCACTTCTAAGCGACCTGAGTTGTTATTCTGTTCCGCGATCTGCTATCTCAATGTCTACCATTTCGACGCTCGTATGACAGTTGAAAGGAGGGACTGTGCTACGAACTTCCACGATGAAACAATTTCGGAAGACCGAACTCAGTATTTCGGACTTCTCTCTGTTATCTTCCGCTTCGATGCTAGTATGGTCACTGAATGAATGAATAGGTGATACTGAGCCACTTACTGATTCTATGTACGACCAATTCCTCTTCAGGTTTTTACTCAGATCAGTTGACAAGGTTTTACTTTTAAAGTCATTGAACGCTTCGCTCAATGCTCTCCTTACTCTCATTTTCGCTTCGTTCAGCTTTTGTTTGTCAGCTAAGTTTTTACTTTTCTTGATTCTAAAATGAATTTCTTTTTGTTTACGTAGCAGTTTTCTAACACGGCTATTAAACCATTATAGTCTTTCCCATCCATTAAGACCTTTCCTGGAACGTACTTCTCTCGGGGATATTGCACGATTCCTTTGAATTTTTTCCATTTGTTGTCTTCACATTCTTCCTCACACCGAACGTTTGATGCTGACTGCTCACATACTCTGAAATTTGTTTCCAATCACTCATGCTAACCAAAAATACCTTCGTACTTTTCTTAACATTCTATATAAGACCCGTTGTCATAGCCTTATGATCACTGATACCTTCCTCAACGTTAACTGACTCGATAAGTTCGGGCCTGTTTGTTGCCAGGAGGTTTAATACGTTACCCCGACGAGTTGGTTTTCTAACCATTTGCTCAAGTAATTTTCGGGCAAGACAGTTAGAACAATACCACAAGAATTCCTGTCTCTGGTACCAGTTTTGATGGCATGACACTCCCAGTATATATCTGGCAAGTTGAAGTCATCCCCAGTTCTTTCTAATGCTCATTTCTAGAAGGTCGTAACCAATTTAGTGTACAATTCTTGTCCATTACTCGCTTGTTGTCCTCTAATAGCCTCTTCACCGATGTGGTATCAAACAATAATCTTCCTTCTCCACTCGAACTTAAAGTGTTTTCAATTTTTCCTCTGAACCATTAAGCTTTCTAACACATATTTTAATTATTGTTTGTATTTTTAACACAGGGTGTTAATGTAGATGCATATTTACTGATAAGTCGTTTTAAAACATCACAGTAATTGGTTCGAGATGGTGCAGCAGATGCAAGCTGGGTTGCACATCGGAGTCTTTCATTTCTTTTTAGCCTTGGCAATTTTCATCTTCATTGTTTCTGCAATTGCTCCAGGTTAATGCACAGCAGTTTGTTCGAGAATGGCCTCGAACAATTTTTTTCCCATCACGTATATGGCGTAATTCTCGCTGGAACGCCACCTGAAGTGTTTATAAATTACAGACGTGCGAAGGGCGTTCAATAAGTAGTAGAACAATTCTTTTGTGAAATTAAGTTGGTTTTATTCAGGAGCCCAGTTCGCCGTATTATTCTACATCTACATCTACATTTACATCCATACCTCTATCGGTTCTCCCTTCTATTCCAGTCTCGTATTGTTCGTTGGTATGCCTCTGTGTGGGCTCTAATCTCTCTGATTTTATCCTCATGGTCTCTTCGCGAGATATACGTAGGAGGGAGCAATATACTGCTTGACTCCTCGGTGAAGGTATGTTCTCGAAACTTCAACAAAAGCCCGTACCGAGCTACTGAGCGTCTCTCCTGCAGAGTCTTCCACTGGAGTTTATCTATCATCTCCGTAACGCTTTCGCGATTACTAAATGATCCTGTAACGAAGCGCGCTGCTCTCCGTTGGATCTTCTATCTTTCTTCTCTCAACCGTGTTAGCAATATTGAAGTAGTGGGCGAACAAGTATACTGTAACCTACTTCCTTTGTTTTCGGACTGCATTTCCTTAAGATTCTTCCAATGAATCTCAGTCTGGCATCTGCTTTACCGACGATTAATTTTATATGGTTATTCCATTTTAAATCACTCCTAATGCCTACTCCCAAATAATTTATGGAATTAACTGCTTCCAGTTGCTGACCTGCTATATTGTAGCTAAATGATAAAGAATCTTTCTTTCTATGTATTCGCAGCACGTTGCACTTGTCTACATTGACATTCAGTTGCCACTCCCTGCACCATGCGTCAATTCGTTGCAGATCCTCCTGCATTTCAGTACAATTTTCCATTCTTAAAACCTCTCGATATACTACAGCATCATCCGCAAAAAGCCTCAGTGAACTTTCGATGTTTTCCACTCATGTGGCTACAAAACCCTATTTTTGAGCAAAATGTCCATTCAATGCGACTATCTTACGCCACCTTTCTGGGAGGCTCTATATGCCCCCGTGGTACTGCGGCGTAGCGCCGTATACCGATCCTGCCTTGGAGGCGGTTAAGTGGGAGGTGTGTCACAGAGCTGGATAGTGACAGATGGTGACGCGAGACTGGTTTTTTTTGTTTTTTTTACTTTATTGTTATTTTGACACCTGAACAACCAGGTAGGCTGGCAGCAGCACAATACGCCGCTCTTCAGCCGAAGAGAGTACATGGAGATAAACAAAAAAGAGACATCACATAGAAAAACGGCGGGAAAAAACAGGAGACACAAGAACATAAAAGCACAAGAAGCCGTTCACACTTGATGACAATCCACACCACGAACTGGAGACCCGACGCACAAACACTGAAGAAGACGATGGCACTGGTGAACAATGGAGCGTGACGGCGAAACTGAACACTAAACGTGACGGCACACACGATACACTGATGGTGGTGATCTCCGGCGCGCGAATGTCCACTGAGCGTGTGCGAGTCCGGGGACCTGCCAAGAGGTGAACAGGGGTGAGGAGGGGGAGAGGGGAGGAAAAGAGGATGCCACGGCTTAGGAGACGGGGACAGGAGGATAGGGACAGGGGAGGGGAGGCCCGTGGGACGAGGGGGGAGAAAAGGAGGAGGGAGGGAAAAGGGAGAGAAAGGAGGGAGGGTGCCCAGAGGAGTAAGTACAGGAGGAGGGTGGGAGGATCAAAGTTGGTAGGAGGGGTAGATGGAGGGGAGGAGGGCATCATCAGGGAGAGGGAGCTGGCGGAAGCCACCTTGGGAGAGGTTAAGGAGGGTGGAGAGATGGAGACCGGGCGGGACGTAGGAATACAGGCGCGGCAGCGGGCGGGGGTGGGAGAGGAGTGGGGAGACGAGCGGGTGAGGAGGATCAAGTTTACGGGAGGTGTACAGGATCCGTGTCCTTTCAAGGAAAAGGAGGAGGTGGGGGAAGGGGATGAGATCATACAGGATACGTGTGGGGGAGGGGAGACGGATGCGATAGGCGAGGCGGAGAGCATGGCGTTCCAGAATTTGGAGGGATTTATAAAAGGTAGGGGGAGCGGAGATCCATGCTGGATGGGCATAACAAAGGATAGGGCGGATGAGGGCTTTATAGGTGTGGAGGATGGTGGAGGGGTCCAGACCCCACGTGCGGCCGAAAAGGAGCTTGAGGAGACGGAGGCGGGAACGTGCCTTGGCTTGGATTGTCTGGAGATGGGGAGTCCAGGAGAGGCGACGGTCGAGGGTGACGCCAAGGTACTTAAGGGTGGGAGTGAGGGCGATGGGACGGCCATAGACGGTGAGATAGAAATCAAGGAGGCGGAAGGAAGGGGTGGTTTTGCCTACAATGATCGCCTGGGTATTGGAAGGATTGACCTTGAGCAACCACTGGTTGCACCAAGCGGTGAACCGGTCAAGATGGGATTGGAGAAGGCGTTGAGAGCGTTGCAGGGTGGGGGCAAGGGCAAGGAAGGCGGTGTCATCGGCAAACTGGAGAAGGTGGATGGGGGGTGACGGCGGTGGCATGTCCGCCGTGTACAACAGGTACAGAAGGGGGGAGAGGACGGAGCCTTGGGGCACACCGGCGGAGGGGAAAAAGGTGTAGGAATCGGTGTTATGGATGGTGACATAGGAAGGACGGCGGGAGAGAAAGGAGCCGATCAGACGGACGTAGTTAATGGGAAGGGCGAAGGTTTGGAGCTTGAAGAGGAGACCGGAATGCCAGACGCGGTCATAAGCGCGTTCGAGGTCAAGAGAGAGGAAGATTGCGGAGCGACGGGAATTGAGCTGTTCGGAAAGGAGATGAGTGAGGTTAAGGAGAAGATCGTCGGAAGAGAAGGATGGCCGAAAGCCACACTGGGTAACGGGAAGGAGGTGGTGCTGGCGGAGATGCTGGTGGATGCGTTGGGTGAGGATAGATTCCAGGACCTTGCTGAAGACCGAGGTAAGGCTGATGGGACGGTAGGAGGAGACGGCAGACGGCGGTTTGCCAGGTTTAAGGAACATGAGGATACGAGAGGTTTTCCACAGGTCGGGGTAGTAACCGGTGGACAGGACTACATTGTAGAGCCTGGCCAGGGTGGAGAGAAAAGAGACAGGAGCTTCAAGAAGGTGACGGTAGGTGACACGATCGTGACCAGGAGCGGTGTTGCGTTTTGTGCGGAGTGTAGCAATGAGATCCTGTGTAGTGATAGGAGTATTGAGGTCCGTGTGTGCAATGTTGTCCAAGTACTGGAAACCAGGAGCGAGGGGAGGGACAGAGGTGTCAGTTCGATCGCGGATATCCGGGAAGAGGGAGTAGTCGAACTGGGGATCATCGGGGATGGAAAACACATCGGACAGGTAGGAGGCAAAGTGGTTAGCCTTACTAAGGGCGTCAGGGAAGGGGTGATCATCATGGAGAAGAGGATAGTAGGGGGAGGGCTTAGTTCCGGTAAGGCGACGGAAGGCGGACCAGAACTTGGACGAGTTTATAGGGAGGGTAGCATTTAAACGGGTGCATGTCTGTCGCCAGTCCCGGCGTTTCTTAGCCGCGAGCAAATTACGAATGTGTCGCTGGAGTTGCCGGTGGCGTCGTAGTGTGACCGGGTCACGCGTGCAGAGGAAGGCACGGTAGAGACGACGGGATTCACGGAGGAGGAGGACAGCCTGTGGGGGTAAGGTAGGACGGTGGGGGTGGATGGCAACAGTAGGGACGTGGGCCTCCACGGCCTCAGACAAGGTCTGCTGGAGAAAGGAGGCGGCACGGGTGACATCATCGGGAAGGCGAAAGGTGAGAGGGTGGCTATCGACCTGGGTGGAGAGGGTATCCCCGTAGGCATTCCAGTTGGCACGGGAATAGTCATGGACGTACTTAGGGGGAGGGTCATTACGAGGGTCAGGGCGGGGGCGACGACCGTCTGAAACGGTGAGGAGGACAGGGAGATGGTCGCTACCAATAGGCTCCAGGACATCCACCGTAATGCGACCAAGGAGGTTGGGGGAGGAGAGAAGAACATCGGGAGTGGAGTTGGATTCGGGACGGGTGTGCTGGGGGAGGGGGATGAGGTCGCCGTGAAGGGAGGAGAGGAACCGATGCCACCGCCGTAACTGGGCAGCGGGAGCGACTATGGATGTTGAGGTCGGCGGCGATCACGTAGGAGAAGAAGGTACGGTCGATGTGGGAGAGGAAGTCGAAAGGAAGAGGGGCGTTGGGGCGGACATAGATGGTGGCACAGGTAATGGTAAGGCCGGGGAAGAAGAGACTAAGGATCAGGTGTTCGGTGGGGTCGGGAAGGAGAGGTTGGAGCCAAACGGGGATCTGGCGGTGGTGACCAATGGCCACTCCGCCACGCGCAACTGGGAGGGGATTATCGGAGCGGTGGAGGAGATAGGGGGAGGTGTGGATGGAGTGGTGGGGTTGGAGGAAGGTTTCATTGAAGAGGAAGGCATCCACACGGTGGGTAGCAAGGGTGTGCAGGAAGAGGTTCTTGTTGGCGGGAAGGGAGCGGATGTTGTTGAAAAGCGCGAGACTGGACGCGCACGTAGTTTATGTATCAGCCGATAGAGGACAATATAGGATAGGGGACTGATTTAGTTTCGACTGTGCCCACAAGAGTGTACTAAAGTAATAGAATGTTTTTTTTATAAACTGTTCTAGTATTTTCATAAAGTGTTATTATGTCTTTTTGTATATGTAAAACTTTAAAAATGTGTTTTAGCAGCATGAATCATGCGTGAGTGTGGTTTAATGTTAATATGAAGATAATTGTTTAACGAGTTATGTAGTGGGATTTAGCGTGGGAACATTTCGAAGAAGTATGGATGTGGACAAAGGGGATTTTTGTGGAATAGATTTGTAAAATAAGTTTATGGTAAACGGAAAGTTAATTCAGGTATAAATAACAATAGTAAATAACTTTATGCATAAACAAAACTTCAGCATATTTGATAATTACGTCAGTAAAAAGTGCAGCCGTTAGGTTTACTGCCGGCCGGAGTGGCCGTGCGGTTCTAGGCGCTACAGTCTGGAACCGCGCTACCGCTACGGTCGCAGGTTCGAATCCTGCCTCGGGCATGGATGTGTGTGATTTCCTTAGGTTAGTTAGGTTTAAGTTGTTCTAAGTTCTACGGGACTGATGACCTCAGAAGTTAAGCCCCATAGTGCTCAGAGCCGTTAGGTTTACTATTTTGCGATTGGTTATTGATGAAAAGCGCGGACTGACGCGGAAGAATGTTGTTTTGCTATTGGCTGTTGAGTAAACTGACCAATGGTAAAGCAATATTCTTAGTGCGCCTTTCTCTACTAGTAGAGAAGACAGAGTATCCTAGGGAAGAGTCGGAGCCTAGCCATGAAACAGTTCGGACGTGTGTAGTAGTAGTAGTTCACATGGAAATGATAAGTTGCCGGATCTAGTAGTGTTTCATACATCAAAAGTGTGGTAAAGTGACAGTATAATTATTCCGATGGGTGTGCAGAAATTTCGGAAATTTTAAGTGAATTTTGTGACGAGAAAAGACATAAATTCCGCGTGGCGTATTGAGCAGCTCGGTGGCAAAAAACTGTGACCGCATTACGTACCGACAGTTTTAATATTTCGCGAGCATTCTCAATCAAAAACAATTCGTATTTTTGTAGCTATTACGTTTTCGGGAAATGAAACACCATAAACTTGCTAACTTGAGTGGAAGGGATAGTGAGTGACGGTGTTAAGACTATCACGGGCTTGCAAGTGATACTTGTTCACCCAAGTTTCAGAATAAATTAATTAAGGACAAAATTTCCAACCTTTCATTTGGTGTGAAAACTTTTTCCCGAAACGTAGATTAGTGACTTTAATTGCAAAAATTGTTCAAATGGCTCTGAGCACTATGGGACTTAACTTCTTTGGTCATCAGTCCTCTAGAACTTAAAACTACTTAAACCTAACTAACCGGACATCACACACATCCATGACCGAGGCAGGATTCGAACCTGCGACCGTAGCGGTCGCGCGGTTCCAGACTGTAGTGCCTAGAACCGCTCAGCCACTCCGGCCGGCACTTTAATTGCATCCTGGTTCACGTCGATGTACAGCAGGTTTCGCTCGGCTTCCCTACTGATGATATGCTGAGACAGTGTTCACAGGTAGGTGCAGGTTCGTCGTAAAGGGACGGAAAGAACCGCGAGGCCGCAGTACTAGTCTACTGGTCGACGTCGGGGTCAACGTGTTGCCCGTCACTAACATTCCCATCAGCCTCGTACTGCTTGACTGATGACCTGAGAAGTTAAGTCGCATAGTGCTCAGAGCCATTTTTTCGTGCTGCTTCCACAGAGGGAGTCCTTCATTGGGCCAAATAGATGGAAGCCCGAAGGTGCGAGATGCGGGCTGTAGGGTGGATGAGGAAGAATAAGTCAATGAGGTTTTGCGAGTTCCTCACGGGTACGCAGACTCTTGTGGCCTTGGTTGCCATGGAGAAGGAAAAGTTCGTTTGCATTTTCGTGGTGACGAACAAGCTGAAGTCGTTTCTTCAGTTTCTGGAGGGTAGCGCAATACACTTCAGAGTTGATGGCTTCACCATGAAGGAGGAAATCCAACAGAGTAACCCCTTCAGAGTCCCAAAAAACCGTCACCATGACTTTGCCGGCTGAGAGTGCGACTTTGAACTTTTTGTTCTGAGGAGAGGTGGTGTGGCGCCACTCCGTGAATTGCCGTTTTTGTTTCCGATTCGAAATGACGAATCAATATTTCATCGAGTGTGATGTCGTTCGACAAAAAATATTCACTATCAGCCTCGTAACGTGCAAGCAATTTCGTACGGATGCTCATTTGTTGCCCTTTCCGGTCTTTGGTTAGGCGGCGAGTAATCCAGCCGGCACACACCTTTGAGCACACCAACTGGTGGACGAATGTTTCAGCTCTACCAGCAGAGAACTCCAGTTGTGCAGAGAGATGTTCGATTGTGATACGTCGATCACTTCGAATGAGAGTGTCCGTACGTTCCAACGTTGCAGGAGTCACGTGCGGCCAGCCGGCACGCAGGAGATTAGACAGGCCTGCGAGATATTGTAGGGATGATGACAGATGTTTTGCCCAACGACTCATCGTGCTTTTGTTCACTGTCAAGTCTCCGTAGACATTATGCAAGCGCCTATGTCCATCTGCGATGGTCTCTTTTTCCTCTAACCGAAGCTCTCTGCTTGGAGCGCACGTCCATTACAGATGCCATTTTGAAGACAACGTATAGGCCGCAATCTATTGGAACTTGTTGAAATTATAGGGGCTGAAGCGGGGATATTCCACGATATCTCACAACAAATTCCGCATTTTTTCAACCTAAACTCAACGAGGAAAAAACACTGTTGCATTACTTCTTGAACCTCCCTCGTAAAATAAGGACTTATAGTGAGGCAATACTGACCCTACGACTTTTCTTAGAAAATAGATTAAGGAAAGGCAAACCTACGTTTCTAGCATTTGTAGACTTAGAGAAAACCTTTGACAATGTTGACTGGAATACTCTCTTTCAAATTCTGAAGGTTGCAGGGGTAAAATACAGGGAACGAAAGGCTATTAACCATTTGTACAGGAAGCAGATGGCAGTTATAAGAGTCGAGGGGCATGAAAGGGAAGCAGTGGTTGGGAAGGGAGTGAGACAGGGTTGTAGCCTATCCCCAACGTTATTCAATCTGGATATTGGGCAAGCAGCAAAGGAAACAAAAGAAAAATTCGGAGGAGGAATTAAAATCCATGGAGAAGAAATAAAAACTTTGAGGTTCGCCGATGACATTTTAATTCTGTCAGAGACAGCAAAGGACCTGGAACAGCAACTGAACGGAATGGACAGTGTCTTGAAAGGAGGATATAAGATGAACATCAACAAAAGCAAAACGAGGATAATGGATTGTAGTCAAATTAAATTGGGTGATGCTGAGGGTATTACAATAGGAAATGAGACACTTAAAGTAGTAGAGGAGTTTTGCTATTTGGGGAGCAAAATAACTGATGATGTCGAAGTAGAGTGGATATAAAATGTAGACTGGCAGTGGCAAGGAAGGCTTTTCTGAAGAAGAGGAATTTGTCAACATCGAGTACTGATTTGAGTGTCAGGAAGTCGTTTCTGAAAGTATTTGTATGGAGTGTAGCCACGTATGGAAGTGAAACGTGGACGATAAATAGTTTAGACAACAAGAGAATAGAAGCTTTTGAAATGTGGTGTTACAGAAGAATGCTGAAGATTAGATGGGTAGATCACATAACTAATGAGGAGGTATTGAATAGAATTGGGGAGAAAAGAAATTTGTGACACAACTTGACTAGAAGAAGGGATCGCTTGGTAGAACATATTCTGAGGCATCAAGGGATCACCAATTTAGTACTGGTGGGCAACGTGGAGAGTAAAAATCGTGGAGGGAGGAGACCAAGAGATGAATACACTAAACAGATTCAGAAGGATGTAGGTTGCAGTAGATACTGGGAGATGAAGAAGCTTGCACAGGATAGAGTAGCATGGAGAGCTGCATCAAACCAGTCTCTGGACTGAAGACCACAACAACAACAACAGTTCAGTGTTAAAAATAGTAAGTAACTTACACGTCTTTTGAAAGTAATATGTCGTCTTCAACCACGATGTTCAATAATCCTAATCTCATTATTACATAAATGGCGCGTATCGAAAGTCCATGCTCCCATCATCAGACAATACAGAAACTTACAGTTCTACACAATTTGAATACATGCAGGTAAAATCAAGCTTACCAGACCACAAATTAGCAGCCTAGTTTCCTACGTCTTACATAGCGTCAACAGTCAACTGCCTTTGGCGTCATCCCCTTCATAAAATTTCGGTCTCTCCGACTCAGACTCTTCCGTCAGTGGTACGGGCCCCAGCATCAGACCGGTACAGTGTCCAGCAGTCGTATTTCATTTGAACGTGCAAACGAAGGTAGTGTGGCTGAAGTAAGAGACATTATCCAGCTGGTAGAACGTAGTCCTTCAACAAGCACACGCAGTATTTCTACATGTATCCGTGTTCTATAAAAAAGAATATCATGGCATTACGTATGGATGTCCTCTATCCTTATCATTTACAACGGATCCTACACTTTCGAGAAGGAGATGGAGGCAGATGATTCCAATTTTGACGTTGGCTAGTTTCCAATCACCGAGTAATCCCATTAATATTGTTTACTGATGATGCATCGTTCATTCGTTAATGTATTAATAAACGCGCGTAACTCACTCGTCGAACCTATGAAAACGCACATCGCACATGACTTTGTGGAGATACAGTTTTAAGAACGCTGCTGTTGGCCCCCTGTGTTACCGGATCTTCGTACATGACCCCGTTACCTAGACTTTCTTGTAAACGAGCATCCCGCATTTTTGGAAGAAGTTCCTTTGGCTATATTGTTCTTCCAGCAGGACGGAGCCCTTGCACTCTCTAGTCGTTATGTGACACATCATCTAAACCTATCATTCCCGGAAGATCGATCGGCAGAAATGGAATGGTCACATTACTTGGGCACCACAGTCCACGGACTTCGCCTCTTTAGATTTGTGCATGTGGGGATGGCTGAAGGGCGAACTCTACAAAGAAAAGGTTAACACAAGTGACGAATTTATCGTTCGGACTATGAATAGTTCTGCCTTCACGAATCAACCCCAAAAGCTACCTAAGAAGAGCTACACTTAGTTTTGTCACGAGAATTCGAAAGTGCTTTGATGCCGAGGGTAGAATTTTTGAAAATCACGTTCTAATTACTTCTCTGTCTTGTTTAACTGTTGCGGGTATTTGTTTGGATTACATTCTATAAGCAATATTTCTGAAGCGATTAAAAATTCAAAACATGTTATATGAAATGTTTTACTCTAATTATTCCTTATTGCCACCTCCCAAAATATTTACTATTTCTCCAGAAACACCATGTAAATAGTTACATGTCTTGTACATTACGCATCGTTTGAAGGGCACAGTAATTTGTATATGCCTAATGTCTCAAACTTATTATTCTTATTTTTTAGGTCATGGGGTAATTTGTGTCGCGGCAGTTTCGTAATTTTAAAAGCAAGTTTGACTTTGTATGGTTTAAAAACATTTGCCTCTTTTTGCGATATCCCATCATAATGTGGAACAGTGACTACTTTTAAGTTATATAGGGTGAGTCACTAATTATTGCCACTAAGAATAAGTCCGAAAGTATGATAGTAGCTGAAAAGTTTGTGGGACGAAAGTTGCATGGGACATGATATGACGGTTTTTTGTTGCTAGGTGGGGTCGCGTCAGAGATACGCAGGTCAACTTTGTTTTTTTTAAATGGGATGCTATAGTTTGATACTTATTTTCTGATAGCGGCTATCGAGACGAATCCAATTATGTATAACAGTAAGGTCTTTGAAGCTCAACGAAGGCCACAAAGGTGGCACGAAAGTCCATTTACAGAAGGTGTTCGAAGTGATGACCATTGGTATCAATGCAGTGCTACAATCTTCTTATCGTGGATTGAGTGGTAGTCCTTATCAGACCGGCACTTATCGAAGCACATGCTCTGACAATTCTCCCTCGCATATCTTCAGGTGTAGTTGAAACATCTTCATAAACAATTCCTTTTACGAAACCCCACAAGAAAAAATCCAGAGGCATCTAGTCTGGCGAACGAGGCGGACATAGCACATCTCCTCGTCGAATCCAACGATTTGAGAAGTGGCTCTGCAACTAATTTCTAGCCATCAGCGAAAACTGTGCTGGACACTCATCGTATTGATACCACTCTCTGTTCCTTGTTCCTAAAGGTATTTCTTCCAATATCATACTTAATGTTTCTTGCAGGAATGTGGTGTGCTTCTTACCATTAAGATTTCCTTCGATGAAATAGGGGCCTATAATTCTGTCTTCCAGAATCCCAAGCGATACATTCACCGACCACGGTTTTTGGTGTGCAACTTGCCGCAGCCAACATTGATTTTCAGTTGCCCAATAATGCACGTTATGTAAATTAACATTTCCATGTTTCGTGAATGTAACCTCGTCAGTAAATAAATCAAATTAATAAATGTGGCATCCCTCTGAGTCTGAAGTTGAGACCATCGGCAGAATTCAATGCGACTCATACAATCTGTACCAGTTAATTCTTGATGGAGACTGAGATGGTAAGGATGATATTTATGGCGATGCAGGACATTAAGAACACTACTCTGGCTCATGCCAGATTCCCTCCGATTTGACGCAAACTAACACAAGGATCTCGAACCACAGTCGCAAGAGTACCAAGTTCCGTTTCCTCGTTAGTAACTTTCCCAGGCCTGATATGTTTCCGATGCGTTAAAGGTCCAGTTGTTCTCAATTTATCATATACATATTTAAATGTACAATGTGTAGGGTGACTACATTGAGGATACCTTTCAGTGTATAAGTCTCTAGCTCTTACTGAATTTCGTTGGCATTCTCCGTAAATGAGAAGCATATCGATTTGCTCCTCGAAGGAATACATCATTCACATTCGGATGAATCGACGATACCAGTCTTACTGTTCCTATTAGTGTTGTATAGTGAAACCGTCGAATGGTGTTTACATGCCAATGACACGTTAGATAGATACGCCGTATTCGGCGAATATTTGCTATCTGCACGATATACGAGAGAGAATTATCAGATCACGTGCTTCGATAAGTGCCGTAGTGATAAGGAATAGCACTCAATCCATAATAAGAAGATTGCAGCACTGCATTAATACCAATGGTCATCACTTTCAACACCTTTTGTAAATGGACGTTCATACCACCTTTGTGGACCTTCAAAGACTGTACTGTTATACGTCATTGGATTCATCTCGATAGCAGCTATAAGAAATTAAGTACCAAACTATAGCATCCCATAAAAAAAAAAGAAAAAAGTTGACCTTCAAATCTCTGACGCAACCCCACCTAGCAACAAAAAACCAACGTTATATTATGGTCCCCATTGTCCCATGCAACATTTGTCCCACAAACTTTTCAGCTTCTGTCATACTTTCGGAGTTATTCTAGGTGGCAATAGTTAGTGACTCACCCTGTATATTTCATCCGAATTCCATCCCTTCTCTTCACTCTGGATAATTTTGTTCACGAGACTTTCCTGATAACCGTTTGACTCAGCTTTTTTCCCTCTTCACTATACTTAATTCTTTACGTCTATAGACTTTCTTCATTGAAACACTGTTCCCCTTATAAAGGGGAACCTCGGATAGAGAGACTCATTGTGTACGCTCATGTCCATAGCGATTGGCTTCCTATACCTTTTCTGTACCTTTGCTGGGTCATAAACCAACAACTCATTAACATTTTCAATATTAAAGAATGGCTACAATTGCGGGAACAACAATATGCCAGAGTTCTGACTACCAAAACGAAACCAATTTCCATGACTCTACCGTCGCTAGTTTGAATCTGTCAGTACAATGATTTTAATGACGAAAACCGGACGATTACGGTGACATTGTTCTAATTAATGACGTACATGTAACCAGAACACGAGAAGACATTAATTTTTTATACACTGGTCCTATAATTACCATGAGTTTTATTAATTCCATATTAATACATATTTAGCGCAATCATCCTTCTAATTCATACATAATTTTTAAACAGTAGGTATTTTCGACAGTGTTATTTTTGCTAGTTATCTAGTAGGGATTTAAGAACGAGGAACAATGACAGCGTAGACAATAAATTGCCGCGTTATTTCAGTCACTGTTAGCCACAGTTGAAACAGACTGTTTTATGCCCAGCGGCAGTCGATTTCACGCTAGTTACGTGGCCGGCACCATTCATACATCTATCAGCTACCTGCAGGCAATGAGGGTATTTGTAGCTAAACACGCAACCTGGCCAACACGTCCTCATGTCGCTCTCAACCGCATTCTTACTTTGCGACGCCACCTGAAGGAGCCACATTATGCCAGTTCAAAAACTACATCCCTTTTGTTAGCTAAACGGGTAAGTGGTAAGTAGTAGGGTAACAGCGGCGTCACCCAGCTCTCCGTTGTTGCCAAATTTATTCAAGATGGAGGATAGAAGATGGCAGTGGTAGACATGGCAACACCACAATGACATCATGGTAGGAGGTTCAAATTTTGGCGGGAAAATAGGTCAATTGGGCTAACACTAACAATCTAACCCCCTCCCCTCCCCATGCCTCTTCCACTTCCCCCACCCCCCCCCCACCACCCTCAAAGAAAATGGCAGGATGTTCAAATTTTTGTGGGGAAAAAGGGCACATGGGCTACCTCCACTAACCTAAGAAAATGGCGGGAAAAAAGATTCCTTGGGCTACCTTCACTATCCCAAGTCATCTGACCGCCACCACTTCCTAGAAATTGATGGGGAGAGGACTCAGCCTGTGCTGGGCTGCTGGAAGGGATCGATGTAAGTCTTTATTTTGAAGATAGTCTTTATCTAGACAATTTGAGACAGTAGCTCCATCCAGTATGTGCACCATGAGGTCCAGAGTCCAACTAACCTATTACACAGTACTGCTACCACAGGGCACTATCGTCCCATGACGGTATGTGGAAGAATGGTGGGTAAAGGAATCAGCCTGTGCTGGGCTGCTGGAGAGAGGAAGGAGTGTACTTTATTTATTTTGGAACAATTTATTTAGGGACAGATTTCACGTATTTCATTTATTACACTGATACAAAACACTTGCTCTGACGTGCTTGGGGTCACAATACACAGCCTACAGACCCGCAAACTACTCATAAATTATCTAAATAACGCAGTACACTGATGTACAGACATGCAAACAACTCATATATTACCGAAATAACATAGCACAGCCTACAGACCTGTTTACAAACTAATGCAACAGACACGTTCACTACACATAAACAGCAGAAAATAATCCAGTGCACAAACACTCATTGCACGTAAAAAAACGTCTATCGCCAACCACAACATATCAGAGGTTCCAAGGGCACACACGCACTGACGCTGCTGCGAGCCCCCACCAGACAGACGAATGCAGGAGTGTGAACCATTGCTCTCAGACCACTGTCGCCTACAGCCAGCAGGTGAAAGTCGCATCTATTTTTGGGTATACAGTTAGAAGTCTCCGAGTGTTACACTGACGTCACATGTCGATGTAATAAAAGTCAAGTCACCCTTTGGTGTGATGCCTCTCTACCTGCGGTCCAGTGAAGACCTAATTGCTGAGCGACTCACCCTTGCAGACGCAGCTAAAATGTTCTCAATGTTATACTGATGTCACAGGGTGCGATATAGAAATCTGTTGCAGTGCTTCCCAGAATAGCACGGGGTGCATTCTGCCTACCAATCCTAATGGGAAACGATCGCGTAGCGACTCACCATCACAGGTGCAGCTAAAAGGTTCTCAGTGTTATAATGATGTCATATGTCTATGTAAATAAGAGGCAAGACTACCTCTCGGAAATTATAATGGGTCACAGAAATAGTTAACAGATGTTTTTGAAGGAGCTTTTGTGATTTCTCAGTTTGTCTGCATGGAAATTCCTGTCCTAACATGAGCTGTTTACGAAAATAGCTGAGAATAACGCCCACTGCATTCCTCCTGGTTGTCCTAACGCGGCACCCTGTCTGTCACATGTTACCCTTCCTGGAAATCGTTAAGTCCGGCTATTAACAAACATCTCCAAAATGCAAACATTCTCACCACTATATAAAGACTCCTATGTCCCAGCACAAACGATGTCTTGCGAATGAAAGGAGCATTGTGATTGGCTCTTACTGACTTCACCCACCAAATTACTGATGCTGCCAGTGTGTAAGCACTGCGCCGGCCGCGGTGGTCTCGCGGTTCTAGGCGCGCAGTCCGGAACCGTGCGACTGCTACGGTCGCAGGTTCGAATCCTGCCTCGGGCATGGATGTGTGTGATGTCCTTAGGTTAGTTAGGTTTAACTAGTTCTAAGTTCTAGGGGACTGATGACCACAGCAGTTGAGTCCCATAGTGCTCAGAGCCATATGAACCATATATATGTAAGCACTGCCCACCTTTCCTCTTCAGCAGACAAGACTTTCAGTGGCAAAAACTGTTTTGTACAGATCGCCATACTGCACTGACAGTTAAACCCTGAAAAAGTGGTCTACAGATCGTCAGATACGGAAAGACTCCTACTCAATTACACTGCTCTGCCACTGAGGACAGAAGTTTGAATATTAGAGTCTGAAACCGATCTCCAATCCAACAATATATCACTGTGTACCATGTCAATGTAGTAAACATACAATTCGTATCCTGCGCCATAAAAAATAGTCCCTTTTGCATCAATCATGTAGCTATCGACAGACAGACACTCATACATACACCGCGAAGACAGATAGTATAAGTACTAGATATTTTCACGCAAGTTCGGATGGTCATCAACCGCAGTCAACAGTCACAAGTCCCCACACATGACCAGAGAGTGCTCAGCAGACCGAAGTCACTCTCTGAGCTGTTGTACAAAGATGGGCTTGTTTTCTCTCGGCACAAAGGCATTACTGTTTCTGTCCCCAACCTGCATGGTTGCTTGCTTTCTACACCGATCTCCAGACTCTGGGATTATAAGAACATATGTAATTTCACATAGTTTGACGGAATATAATAACTTTTTCGCGATACTTCCCGATATCAAGCACACAGCAGTATCACTTGGATAGCAATATTGCTCGCACAGTATAATCCGAAGATATGGTCTGGAAATTATCTCTCTAGAAACCGGAAACCTTAGCGAGGTGGAGTGTGCTGTAAACCACTGAGTAACTAGAACCTTACCCCATCAACGAAGACCTTTATGTGAGAACTCGAAAAAAAAAAAAAAAAAAAAAGGAAACTGATACTTCCACTTGTGAATACCAATGTCACTGATGTAACAGATTCCAAATCATTCTTATAATTTACAGAGTCAACTAAGGTGTTTCTCATGTCTAGAAAACCAGCAAACATGTCTTCCACCCATCTTTCAGCTGCTACATGTACACACAACAATTGATGTTCTCCCAACTAAATTAAGACGCAAAATGAGCAGAAGCAGTCAGCAAGATAATTTACGTGAGTATGAATAGTGGTCCAACGCAAACACGCATCAATATTGAATCTTTTCAAATGTCCACATGATCACGAAAGCTATCAAACACATGCTAGGTATTAGTCCTCTGTTCGTCCTTCAAGAGGACAACATGGTTAAGTCAACTACATTCCTGCATCCCAACAGGACTCTCCATTCAGACAGCTCCTGCCATTAGTAGGAAACGTGAATTATTCCAGCCAAGCATGCATAGACAGAATCGTTCTAGGAAACCAGCCACATACATATTTGATTGATAGACTTACGATTAAATATTACGATCATGGTCTCAAGTAGACGACTTTCGACAGTGAGCGGAGTATCAGAAATACACCCTGCTGATGGCTGCGGCCACGGAAATACAAATATCTGACCATGTTTATGACTTGACATACTTTTCCCTTTGCTATCACAGTATTCCACATCAAATTCATACCTTCCTTATTACAGGACATAGTCATTTCCTTTGCACATGTTGGAACATGCACACATCCTTTATAAATCTAATCCTCATGGCGAACATATCATGCACCCCTTACTACTAAGTATAATACTTCGATAATAACTGATTGCCAGCAATACGAAATAATACTGACCGAAAAGCAGCGATGGGTGGACATGCCTCATAAGTTTTTCTTGCAATTGGTACCACTCCAACTCAGAAAGAGGGACGTAATAGTCTTACAAACCGCCATATGTTAAAAAAACACGGCCGCAACGACCATTTCATTATCACAATCGGTCTTGGTCCTACAGGTGCACACAAGTATCCATGTTAAAAGCTATACCGGCTTTATAAATCGAGTTATGGCGTTACCTCCGAATGAAGTCGTTTTTCCAGACAAATACTGCGACACTGAATATAGACGGTCATCGTTCGAGTGTATATTATCAGACCAACAGTGCGGCTACACGGCGCCGACGGTGCAACTGCATAATAAAATCACCGAATTTAAAAAGAGATTCGGCTATGGAACGGAGTATGAAACCGGTATTTGAAACTCCCTCATGCCACCACTAGAGATTTCTCCATTATTTGTAATGCATTCTGTCTTTATGCCACGTCAGAGGTTTGGTGACATATCGATTAGATTATAAGCGATGGTTGATTGAGAAGGATCACAAACAGTGGATGGTGTACTGATTGATATTGTAAGAAATGTACACTAGCTTTTCAGATCCCTAGAGCTACACTTTCTGGTAGAAACGATGTCTGGGATTTGTAATCAAGTCTTTCCATTCAACCACAGACCTGCATTGGAGCCTATGGAAAAGTTCTTTAATGATTACAGCCACTAGTGAATCATATTTCTGGCACTCTCACATCTCGAAAAGAGACACCTTTCTTGAATCTATCTGCTACAGTAGCACCTACGCATCTTGCAACTGCTACCGTTGCTGCAGATTTGCACATGTGATCGTTCCAATTTAAGTTGGAACTGAGTAGAAGTCGGAGAAAGTTATATCTACCACCTTCTGCAACCCGTGTAGAAACATTCTAAGCTGAGTTAGTCCGACAGGACTGTGTTTCGACCATACGATGGAAACAGGAACGTGTTGTCGTAGCTACGTCAACTGTGCATGACATGTAAGGTCAGCGCCTAACGAAGCCCGCTCCTGCAACACGAGGTAGTATAAAAGTCAGTACAGGAACTGGTTGAAGGACACGGATTTTGCTACTGCATTGTGGCGCTTCTCCAAACTACATACTGATACTGCAGTCCAAAGCAGGTTCACATCCCTCAGGGCCCATTCAGGTATATCACCCCAACATTCTATTATCATTATTCTGTACCACCAAACAGGGAAAAATTACGAACTATGAAAGCTCCAATAACTTCGTCCGATAGAGAACTCGATAAGATTTTTACCACATGACTCTCTTCTCATATACTGAAAACGGATACCATATGCGTGCCGAGACTGAGTACATGTGGCGAACCTATTAAATATACAGGTATTGATCCACTGCACAGACCAGTTTAAAGTTTCATCACCTGTACTGCAGGAGGATGACCCTATACCACAGACTATACTGTAAGTCGCATGAGACACTCCCTCTGACCCTGTGTCGTTGTTGGAAACACTGCTTTTTTGTTTCTACTGTAACACGCTTTGAACACTGCCATATATTTTGTATTTCTGCCACGACTTTGAGGTGTGTGTCAGGCACTAAACTGACATTAACACGTTCTGATCCATTGCCTCTTGCAGAAAACTAAACGTCGCATGGCGTAAATCATTTTGTTACTGCTGCTACCATAACACACCTCACACACTGGATGATCTTAAATAAAAGACAGTTACAACATAAGGAACCTGGAAGAGTTTTGCAGTGTTGTGGAACGTTTCCAATCTGCTGTAGAAGGTGACTGACAGCCTTTACATTTAAATTCATGTCTCACAGTGATTTAATAACTGATGGCTCTGCGTTCTGTTTCGACTGATTTCTCATATTGCAGTCATGTACGTGATCACTGTTTCGGGGCTAGCCATCCCCAGAAGGTGTTGCCCCTCCACCAAAACTCTTTCTGCATCTCAAACAAACAACGTCAGTCAATCATTACGTGGTAACAGAGTACCAGAGGGCGGATGGGATGGAAAAGAGACCGTCGTTGTACTGTGATAATAAGCATCACAGTTGATAGTGTGAACAATTTTAGTAATTTTACAGTAATTTCAACACCGATCAATGATGTGAGAGCATGTTTCCCAATTTCAGCATCATCGCTAAACTACCCATTCTCTACTTTGCGAGTACCATTGCAAATGTAGATAGATGACTGTGCAGTACATCCATTCATTGTTGGTTCTCGAACATATACATCATCAGAGTATACCAGACAGCAGTCTACATACACTCCTGGAAATTGAAATAAGAACACCGTGAATTCATTGTCCCAGGAAGGGGAAACTTTATTGGCACATTCCTGGGGTCAGATACATCACATGATCACACTGACAGAACCCCAGGCACATAGACACAGGCAACAGACCGTGCACAATGTCGGCTCTAGTACAGTGTATATCCACCTTTCGCAGCAATGCAGGCTGCTATTCTCCCGGACCAGCGTTCGTGCTGGACGTGCAGACCGCGTGAGACGACGCTTCATCCAGTCCCAAACATGTTCAATGGGGGACAGATCCGGAGATCTTGCTGGCCAGGGTAGTTGACTTACACCTTCTAGAGCACGTTGGGTGGCACGGGATACATGCGGACGTGCATTGTCCTGTTGGAACAGAAAGTTCCCTTGCCGGTCTAGGAATGGTAGAACGATGGGTTCGATGACGGTTTGGATGTACCGTGCACTATTCAGTGTCCCCTCGACGATCACCAGTGGTGTACGGCCAGTGTAGGAGATCGCTCCCCACACCATGATGCCGGGTGTTGGCCCTGTGTGCCTCGGTCGTATGCAGTCCCGATTGTGGCGCTCACCTGCACGGCGCCAAACACGCATACGACCATCATTGGCACCAAGGCAGAAGCGACTCTCATCGCTGAAGACGACACGTCTCCATTCGTCCCTCCATTCACGCCTGTCGCGACACCACTGGAGGCGGGCTGCACGATGTTGGGGCGTGAGCGGAAGACGGCCTAACGGTGTGCGGGACCGTAGCCCAGCTTCATGGAGACGGTTGCGAATGGTCCTCGCCGATACCCCAGGAGCAACAGTGTCCCTAATTTGCTGGGAAGTGGCGGTGCGGTCCCCTACGGCACTGCGTAGGATCCTACGGTCTTGGCGTGCATCCGTGCGTCGCTGCGGTCCGGTCCCAGGTCGACGGGCACGTGCACCTTCCGCCGACCACTGGCGACAACATCGATGTACTGTGGAGACCTCACGCCCCACGTGTTGAGCAATTCGGCGGTACGTCCACCCGGCCTCCCGCATGCCCACTATACGCCCTCGCTCAAAGACCGTCAACTGCACATACGGTTCACGTCCACGCTGTCGCGGCATGCTACCAGTGTTAAAGACTGCGATGGAGCTCCGTATGCCACGGCAAACTGGCTGACACTGACGGCGGCGGTGCACAAATGCTGCGCAGCTAGCGCCATTCGACGGCCAACACCGCGGTTCCTGGTGTGTCCGCTGTGCCGTGCGTGTGATCATTGCTTGTACAGCCCTCTCGCAGTGTCCGGAGCAAGTATGGTGGGTCTGACACACCGGTGTCAATGTGTTCTTTTTTCCATTTCCAGGAGTGTATTTCTATCATCTCGAGCTTAGTGCATAATTTACGGTCTATCTCTTGTACGAATGGAAGTCGCAGAGCGTTCTCGCAGTCTTAGGATGAAATTAGAGATTGAAAAACCCCCTCGCACTGGCTTTGAACACCCTGCCCTGCAGCACTGTTACCGATTTAATCAGCCGCTGATCAGGAGTAGACCGCTACATCCTGCGTTTAGTGAATGAATAGAGCTTGCTGAGTCCCTGCCCATCCAAGTGCACAAGATTTCTCCAGATGTGCACGTGTCCAGGAGGTTAGCACCCCTTGTCGGTGTATAGTAGTAGATTTGAAAGTGTTGTGATGTAATAGCAGGCAGTTAAGGAAAACAAGACACGGGTGGTTTTTATGCATAATGGAGCTCCAAATGGATAGATTTCGAAGCATTTTACGTAAACCAACAACGCTATCAACTCTAAAGTTTTGTTCTAGTGTATGGGATCAGTACCGGGAGAGTATTGGTAAGAGAGAACATAAACACGTGCACTCCGAACAGTACACGGTTCTGCACTTAAAACAGGCTACAATGTTAGATCACTTCAGTTTCCGACCTATTAATCATGTAGAATGCAGCGCTGTAAATATTCTGATGTAATATATACATACACTCACACACACACACACACACACACACACACACACACACACACATATATATATATATATATATATATATATATATATATATATATATATATATATATTTCCAACGCATGACACACATCCTTGCTGTAGGTTTCTCTAGGATAAACTATGATAACAAACTAAAAGGAAAAAACTGCTTGCTTAAAATATCGATTCTGTGTGATGTATGCACAACATAGATTTCCAGAGATGTATAGCGTTCACTATTCACATCCAATCATGGTTCAGAAATTATACAATGCCTGCATCAGTCCTATATAAAACGATCGTTAGTGATGGAGAATACCTCTTATAAGGAAACAGATAAATGCACAGCAGCGGTGTCCGACATATGAAATTACACATCATGCCGCAACTAACTCTGTAAACAGCACATCTGTCCAGCAGATGTATAAACGGGGACTGCAGTGTCTCACAAACACCTTTCGCTAACTTAGGATCATCTTAGCTATGAAACTGAAGTCTCGATTTGATACCCAAGATGCGACAGAAGAATGGAGTACGTCGCATAAATCTTCGTTCGCTTAGAGGACTGTGTCGAAACAGGATGGTCACGTTTCATCACACATGAAATGGAAGTCTTCTGATGACCGGGAGGTTTGCTGTTAACGATCGCAAGGAGACAATGTTCTAAGTCACAACATACAGAACGCGTGGTTGTATACGAGTCGAATGCAGGCTATGTCACGTGACTGATTCATCTTGACAGAACAGAGGAAAAAAAGGTCAGCCGACCCGCAACGTCTCCCTCTCTCGAATGCATCCACCATTAAATTGTACCTCGTTACAGCTCTTTGCCAATCGATCACACAGTCCACTGTTGTCCTTTAACGCGGATGCATGTAAGTTTAGAGGCAGATGGTTCCCTGTTTTCCTAAAAAGGGTCAAATACAGTAGTCAACTCGCGTGTATCACTGTTACGTCAATAGACATACAGTAGAATGCTGCCTCAACGGAAAACAGTGACTATTTCCCTGGTTCCCTTCGCTTACATGTCGACATTTTCTCGAATTCGTCTTGCTGTCACATACTTGTTCCCAAGTACAAATTGTTCTCCACCGACCAGAAGACAAGCAAGTAGTTCCTCAATTTCTCCGCAATTCGATATATACTCCCTCAATTTATACGTATTTTCCGTCATTTCTCGCAATTCTATCGATTTTATGTCTGTTCTACCCATGTGATCATGACACCACCTCTCGTTCCGTGCTCTAAAATGGCTTGTAAATGTAGTACGGCTGCCAGCGCCTAGCGCAAAAGCACTATTATTCAGATCAGGAGGCATAGTATAGCACTCTCGATTGCATCCAGTCTCCTCTACCCCATGTATTCCACATTTGCAGTGCATTTGCTCTATTTTCTGTATGTCTGTGTATATGCATGCTCGAAATGTGTAGAGCACTGTCTGCTATACTTTGATGATGTATATGCTCGAGAATCAACAATGAATGAACGTATTGCACAGTCATCTATCTACATTTGCAATGGTACTCGCAAAGTAGAGAGTGGGTAGTTTAGCGATGATGCTGAAATTGGGAAACATGCTCTCACATCATTGATCGGTGTTGAAATTACTGTAAAATTACTAAAATTGTTCACACTATCAACTGTGATGCTTATTATTACAGTGCATCGAGGGTATCTTTTCCATCCCATCCGCCCACTGGTACTCTGTTGGTTACCACATAATGATTGACTGACGTTGTTTGTCTGAGATGGAGAAAGAGTTTTGGTGGAGGGGCAACACCTTCTGGGGATGGCTAGCCCCGAAACAGTGATCACTTACATGACTGCAATATGAGGAATCAGTCGAAACAGAACGCAGAGCCATCAGTTATTAAATCACTGTGAGACATGAATTTAAAGGTAAAGGTTGTCAGTCACCTTCTACGGCAGATTGGAAACGTTCCACAACACTGCAAAACTCTTCCAGGTTCCTTATGTTGTAACTGTCTTTTAGTTAAGATCATCCAGTGTGTGAGGTGTGTTATGGTAGCAGCAGTAACAAAATGATTCACACCATGCGACGTTTAGTTTTCTGCAAGAGGCAATGGATCAGAACGTGTAAATGTCAGTTTAGTACCTGACACACACCTCAAAGTCGTGCCAAAAAAAACAAAATATATGCCAGTGTACAAAGCGTGTTACAGTAGAAACAAAAAAGCAATGTTTCCAACAACGACACAGGGTCAGAGGGAGTGTCTCATACGACTTACAGTATAGTCTGTGGGATAGGGTCATCCTCCTGCAGTACAGGTGATGAAACTTTAAACTGGTCTGTGCAGTGGATCAATACCTGTATATTTAATAGGATCGCCACATGTAGTCATCGTCGGCACACATATGGTATCTGTTTTCAGTATACGAGAAGAGAGTCATGTGGTAAAAATCTTATCGAGTTCCCTATCGGACGAAGTTATTGGAGCGTTCATAGTTCGTAATTTTTCCCTGTTGGATGGTACAGAATAATGATAATAGAATGTTGGGGTGATATACCTGAATGGGCCCTGAGGGATGTGAACCTGCTTTGGACTACAGTATGTAGTTTGGAGAAGCGCCACAATGCAGTAGCAAAATCCGTGTCCTTCAACCAGTTCCTGTACTGACTTTTATACTACCTCGTGTTGAAGGAGCGGGCTTCGTTAGGCGCTGACCTTACATGTCATGCACAGTTGGCGTAGCTACGACAACACGTTCCTGTTTCCATCGTATGGTCGAAACACAGTCCTGTCGGACTAACTCAGCTTAGAATGTTTCTACACGGGTTGCAGAAGGTGGTAGATATAACTTTCTCCGACTTCTACTCAGTTCCAACTTAAATTGGAACGATCACATGTGCAAATCTGCAGCAACGGTAGCAGTTGCAAGATGCGTAGGTGCTACTGTAGCAGATAGAATCAAGAAAGGTGTCTCTTTTCGAGATGTGAGAGTGCCAGAAATATGATTCACTAGTGGCTGTAATCATTAAAGAACTTTTCCATAGGCTCCAATGCAGGTATGTGGTTGAATGGAAAGACTTGATTACAAATCCCAGACATCGTTTCTACCAAAAAGTGTAGCTCTAGGGATCTGAAAAGCTAGTGTGCATTCTTGTGATCCTTCTCAAACAAACATCGCCTATAATCTAATCGATATGTCACCGAACCTCTGACGTGGCATAAAGACAGAATGCATTACAAATAATGGAGAAATCTCTAGTGGTGGCATGAGGGAGTTTCAAATACCGGTTTCATACTCCGTTCCATAGCCGAATCACTTTATAAATTCGGTGATTTTATTATGCGGTTGCACCGTCGGCGCCGTGTAGCCGCACTGTTGGTCTGATAATATACACTCGAACGATGACCGTCTATATTCAGTGTCGCAGTATTTGTCTGGAAAAACGACTTCATTCGGAGGTAATGCCATAACTCGATTTATAAAGCCGGTATAGCTTTTAACATGGATACTTGTGTATACCTGTAGAACCAAGACCGATTGTGATAATGAAATGGTCGTTGCGATCGCGTTTTTTTAACATATGGCGGTTTGTAAGACTATTAATCCCCCTTTCTGAGATGGAGTGGTACCAATTGCAAGAAAAACTTACGAGACATGTCCACCCATCGCTGATTTTCGGTCAGTATTATTTCGTATTGCCGGCAATCAGTTATTATCGAAGTATTATACTTAGTAGTAGGGGGTGCATGATATGTTCGCCATGAGCGTCAGACTTATAAAGTATGTGTGTGTGTTCCAACATGTGCAAAGGAAATGACTATGTCTTGTCATAAGGTAGGCATGGTTTTTATGTGGAACACTGTGATAGCAAATGGAAAAGTATGTCAAGTCATAAGTATGGTACAGATATTTCTATTTCCAGGGAAACAGCCATCAGCAGGGTGTATTTCCGATACTTTGTTCATTGTTGACAGTCGTCCACTTGAGACCATGATCATAATATTTAATTGTAAGTATAGCAATCAAATACGTATGTGGCTGGTTTCCTAGAACGCTTTTGTCTATGCATGCTTGGCGGGAATGATTCACATTTCCTACTAATGGCAGGAGCAGTCCGAATGGAGAGTCCTGTTGGGATGCAGGAATGTATGAGGGGCGTTTGAAAAGTCCGTGCAAAAATAAAAACTACTTACGTGTTTGGGGTAAACCTTTTTTATTTTTCGACATAGTCTCCAGTTAGACTTATATACTTCGTCCAACGCTGTTCTAATTCGTTGATCCCTTCCAAATAATAGGAATTGTCCAAGTCTGCAAAATAGCTATTAGTTGCTGCAATCACCTCCTCTTTTGAATAAAATCTCTGTACTGCCAACCATTTCTTCAAATTGGGGAACAAATTGTAGTCCAAGGGAGCCAAGTCCGGAGAATATTGGTGACGTGAAACGAGTTGGAGTCCTATTTCCAATAATTTTACGACCACAACTGCTGAGGTATGTGCTGGTACACTGTCGTGCTGGAAAAGGACTTTTTTGCGGTCCAATCGCTGGCGTTTTTCTTGCAGCTCGGTTTTCAAACGGTCCGATAACGATGAATAATATGCACCTGTAATAGTTTTACCCTTTTCCAGAAAGTTGATGAGGATTATCCCTTGCGAATGCCAAAAGACAGTCGCCATAACCTTTCGGCCGAAGGAATGGTCTTCGCATTTTTTGGTGCAGATTCTCCCTTGGTAATCCATTGTTTAGATTGTTGTTTGGTCTCAGGAGTATAGTAATGTATCCATGTTTCATCCACAGTGGCGAAACGACGCTTAAAGTCCTGCGGATTCTTCCTGAACAGCTGCAAACCATCCTTGCAACACTTCACACGATTCCGTTTTTGAGCTAGGGTGAGCAATCACGGAACCCATCTTGCGGATAACTTTCTCATGTCCAAATGTTTATGCAAAATATTCTGTGCCCATTCATTCGAGATGCCCATAGCACTAGCAATCTCATGCACCTTAACTCTTCTGTCATCCATCACCATATCATGGATTTTATCAATGATTTCTGGAGACGTAACCTCCACAGGGCGTCCAGAACGTTCAGCATCACTTGTGCCCATATGGCGACTCTGAAAATTTTGAAACCACTTATAAACTGTACTAATCGAAGGTGAAGAGTCACTGTAATGTTTATCAAGCTTCTCTTTAGTCTCCTGAGCCATTCTGCCTTTCATAAAGTAATGTTTAATCACGACACGAAATTCTTCTTCGTCCATTTTTTGACAATCATTGGACTTCCTTGATTCACACGAATGGCAAACACAAAGAAATAGATCAATATGGCTCAAACTTGGTGCACGATATTCCCAAAGATGCTACTAACTAAACATGACCTCGATACCTGCCAGTGGTGCCATCTCTCTGAGTTTGGACGGACTTTTCAAACGCTCCTCATAGTTGACTTAACCATGTTGTCCTTTTAACGGACGAATAGCAGACAAATACTTAGTATGTGTTGGATAGCTTTCATGATCGTTTGGAAATTTGAGAAGATTCCTTATGGATGTGTGTTTGTGCTGGACCATTATTCGTTCCCATATCATGTAAATTATGTTTCTAAATGCTTCTACACATTTTGCGCCTTTATTTAGTTGAGAGAATATCGATTGTGGTGTGTTCGTCTAGCGGGTGAAAGCTGAGTGGAAGACACATTTGCTGGTTTTCTATACATGAGAAACACTTTAGCTGACTCTATAAATTATAAGAATGATTTGGAATCTGTTAAATTACCGTCACTGGTATTCGCGAGTGGAAATATCAGTTTCCTCTTTTTTTTTTTTTTTTTTTTTGTCCACATAAAGGTCATCGCAGACGGAGTAAGGCTCAAGTTACTCAGTGGTTTACAGCATGCTCCTCCTCGCAAAGATTTCGGATTTCTAGAGAGATAATTTCCAGTCTATATCTTCAGAATTATACTGTGCAAGCGATACTGCCATGGAAGCGATATTGCTGTGTACTTGATATTGGGAAGTATCGCACAAATGGTATGATATTCTGTCAAACCATGTGAAATTACTTATGTTTTTGTAATCACGGAGTCTGGAGATGGGTGTACAAAGCAAGCAACCAAGCAGGTTGGGGCCAGGAACAGTAACGCCTTTGTGCCGAGGGGAAATGAGCCCGTCTCTGTATAACAGCTCAGAGAGCGACTTCAGCCTGCTGTGGTCACTCTGGTCTTGTGTAGGGAGCGGATGACTTGTGACAGTTTACGAGTAGTGAGTGTGTCTGCAGAGCGTTTTACACGCGTTATTTTGCTAATTTACGAGTTATTTTCGTGTCTGCACATCAGTGTACTGCATTATTTCGACAGTTTAGGAGTAGTTTGCAGGACTGTACCTGTGTACTGCATTATTTCGGTAATTTACGAGTTTTTTGTGTGTCTGTACATCAGTGTACTGCAAGATAATTTACGAGAATTTGCAGGTCTGTAGGCTGTGTATTGGGATCCCAAGCACGTCAGAGCAAGTGTTTTGTGTCAGTGTAATAAATCAAATTTGTGAAATCTGTCCCTAAATAAATTGTTCCAAAATAAATAAAGTACACTCCTTCCTCTCTCCAGCAGCCCAGCACAGGCTGATTCCTTTACCCACCATTCCTCCATATACCGTCATGGGACGATAGTGCCCTCTGGTAGCAGTACTGTGTAATAGGTTAGTTGGACTCTGGACCTCATGGTGCACATACTGGATGGAGCTACTATCTCAAATTGTTTAGATAAAGACTATCTTCAAAATAAAGACTTACATCGATCCTTTCCAGCAGCCCAGCACAGGCTGAGTCCTCTCCCCATCAATTTCTAGGAAGTGGTGGCGGTCGGGTGACTTGGGATAGTGAAGGTAGCACAAGGGATCTTTTTTCCCGCCATTTTCTTAGGTTAGTGGAGGTAGCCCATGTGCCCTTTTTCCCCACAAAAATTTGAACATCCTGTCATTTTCTTTGGGGGTGGGGGGTTGGGGGAAGTGGGAGAGGCATGAGGAGGGGAGCGGGTTAGGTTGTTAGTGTTAGCCCAATTGACCTATTTTCCCGCCAAAATTTGAACCTCCTACCATGATGTCATTGTGATGTTGCCATGTCTACCACTGCCATCTTCTATCCTACATCTTGAATAAATTTGGCAAGAATGGAGAGTGGGGTGACATCCCTGTTGCCCTACTACTACGGTGGCCACTGAAGTGAGTATGTGGTTTAGTTGCCCTAAACCAGTATTTCCAATAGTAAAACATTTCGTTCCAGAGGACAAATGCGGCTTATACCAGGGGTGAAATGCTGCTTTAATTCTGTGGGCAGCTGTTCATAACTGTTACTTAGTTTTAGTGTTTTATTTCAGTGGAATAATAACACTAATCTGTATTGGTTGACGAGATGTTATGATGTGAGCGAGGGCATTATTTAGGATTCCAGCAGTTGCACAGATTTAAATCCCGGTTCAGCAGTCTTGAAGACAGTTTTCTGTGGCTTTCCATAATGCTTCAGGTGTACGACGGGATGATTCCTTCTCTTCGTTAGTCCAAGCTCATGGCCCGTCTCTAACGACCTCGATGTCAAACGGAAGTTATAATTTGCCTTGCTACTATCAAATTCAGGATGACGATTTTTTCATGCTCATGAAGCATTCCAGAAATTAATTACATACGAACAAGTTGACAGCATGAGATAACCATAGTATTGCAACAACCTGCATTGTTGTCAGATGTATCCAAGATGGTGATATATTGATGGGTCACAGGTTGGTTTCACGTTCTAATCTTCAATCTCCTGTCCTCGGTGGGAGGGCAGTGTAACTGAGTAAGAGTCTTTCAATGTTTCACGATATGTAGGGTAGTTTGTAACATTTAATTGCTGGTGCAGTATGGCGATCTGTGTAAAATAACTGCTGAAAATTAGGTCCACAGGAAGAAAGCAAAAGGTGTTTGGTGCTTCCATACCTGCAGCAGCAATAATTCAGAGGGTAAATCCGATAAGAACCAATCATAATACCCGATTCATTCACATCCTTTGTGCTGGGCTATATGAGTCTCTATACAGCAGTGGGAACGTTTGTGTGTGTTGAAAGCAGAAAAGGTAATATGTGATGGACGGGGTACCACGTTAGGACCATGAGGAAGACGGCATTCAATGTTATTCTGCGCTATTTTCGTAAACGGGTTCTGCTAGGGTGAGAATTCCCATGCATACAAGCTGAGACATCAAGAAAGTGAGTGTTAACTATTTCTTGGACACTATACAATTTCTGAATGGTCGACTCGGTTCCTATTTTTTACATAGTCATATGACATCAGTATAAGATTAAGAACCTTGTTAGATGTGCTTGCGATGGTTTGTAGCAACATGCACACATTTCACGGCATTGTGTCAGTCACACTGGGCAGTTAAGCGGTATCCCTAGGTATCGCGTCAGCAATGGTAAAACACATGAGCTGCCCAGAGGTGTCTTACATATGGGACTGGTGTGAGCGTGTGTTCAAGTTCTGTGACATTAGTATAACATTCGGAGAACTCTAACTGTACACTCGAAAATAGAAGCAACTTTCACCTGGTCGCTGTAGGCAGAAGCGATGTGAGAGCAATAGCTCACACTGACTTGTGTCCGGCAGAGGTTTGCGGTGGCGTCGCCGCACTCAGCAAATAAGTCTTTGCTCCCGTCCAGTCACGTCAGCAACAGTGCCTAGGTGAACACTTACTTCGAGAGAAATTTCTCAGGTACCAAGTATGAAAGGGATGTCATCGCCTCAAGCTTGCGGGACCCGAACAGACACCTGTGTGTGGTTTGATAGCTGACGACCGCGTCACTTCGTGGGGGCTACTGCTAGCCTCCTGTGCGGTCCAGTGGAAGGGGGTTGCGGACAGTGCTTGCGCACATTGATTGTGTGTCTGTTGACTTATATTGCAAGCAGGTCTGTAGGCTGTACTATGTGCTATTTGTTTATGAATTGATTTCATGTCTGCACATCTGTGCACTGCATTATTTAGGAGGAGTTTGCATGTCCCTACTGAAATTATTTGAGTAATTTAGGAGTTGTTTGCGTGTCTGCATAGCATTAGTTAGGAATAGTTTACAGGTCTGTGGGCTGTGTGGCGTTACCCCAGGCATGTCAGAGAGTGTGTTTTGTATCAGTGTGATAAATGTACCCAATCCCTAAATAAATTGTTCCAAAATAAATAAAGTACACTCTTTTCTTACTCTCTCCATCAGTCCAGCACAAGCTGAGTCATTTCCACGCCATTTTCCCCATCTAGACCACCATCTTGGATTACGTCACAGGAGGTATGACAGCACCCTCTGGTGGCAGTACTGTGTACTAGGTCAGTTGGACTCTAGATCTTGTGGTGGAGTCACTGCCTGCAAAATAAAGACTTATGTCCAGCACAGGCAGAGTCCTTTTCCCGCCATTTCCCCCATCCCGGACCATGATCTTAGATTACATCACAGAATGGACGACAGCGCTCTCTGATGGTACTGTGTACTAGACCTGGACCTCATGACAAAAACACTGTTTCCCGCCATCTTGGATAATGGTACTTGCGTCATCAGCTGACGTCATGGCGGCCATCTTGGATTATGTCACATATTAGAACGCCCTCTGGCAGTGGTAATGTGTATTAGGTCAGTTGGAGTCCAGACCCCACGGCGACCACACTGTTTCCCGCCATTTCCCCCCACCATCTTGGATTACGTCACAGGAGGGATGACAGCACCCTCTGGTGATGGTACTGTGTACTAAGTCAGTTGGAGTCTGGACCCTTGGTGACCACACTGGATGGTGTTAGTGCCTCTAATTGTTTAAATAAAATAGTGCATGCAAAATACTAAAGACTTACGTCAAGCACAGGTTGAGTCCCCTCCCCACCAATCCCTAGGAAGAGGTGGCGGTTGGGTGACTTAGGTTAGTGGAGGTGGCCCAACTGTCCTTTCTTTCCAGCCATTTTCTTAGGTTAGTAGAGATAGCCCAACTGACCTATCTTCCTGCCAAGATTCAAACTTGGCGCCAGTTCCTAGGATGAGGTGGCGGTCAGATGACTTAGGTTAGTGGAGGTAGCCCACGTGACCTATCTTCCCGCCATTTTCTTACGTTAGTAGAGATAACCATGGTGTGATGCGTTATCCTGTTGGAATTTGAACTTCCCACCATTTTTCTTGGGGTGGGGAGTAGAGGTGAGGTTAGGTTAGAGGAGGTAGCCCAAATGACCTTCTCGCCAAAATTCAAACTTCCCATCAAAATCCAGTTGTATTCAAATGGCGACTGATGGTGGTTTTCTTCAAGTGCTGTGGACAGATATTGGAAATCCACTGCATGAAATCAGATTTCTACAAGGTGACAGTAGTGTCACTTGTTACCCGTGTCCCACGTCTGGAAGCAAGGTTGACAACACTTTTCGAAGTTTATTTCACTAGTAAAATAATGCAGGGAATTAATTCGAGTCCTCTTCGAAGGATGTGAAATTACATGATGTAGCATGAATGTGTGCCTCGGAAAGATCTAAACCACGAGACACATTTGAGCCATTAGATGCAAAAACTGAACATCAGCTATGAATCAGCATTGCGAGGCCCCTTTTGCTTTAATACATTAAATGAGCTGGATTATACCTGATACTAATTATACACAGCCTGCCCAGTTGGCCGTGCGGTCTGACTCACGGCTTTCCAGGCGGGAAGGAGTGCCTGGTCCCCGGCCCGAATCCGCCCGGCAGATTTGTGTCGAGGTCTGGTGAACTGGCCAGTCTGTGGATGGTTTTTAGGCGGTTTTCCATCTGCCTCGGCGAATGCGGGCTGGTTCCCCTTATTCTGCCTCAGTTACACTATGTCGGCAATTGCTGCGCAAACAAGTTCTCCACGTACGCGTACACCACCATTACTCTACCACGCAAAAATTGGGGTTACACTCGTCTGGTATGAGACATTGCCTTGAGGGTCCACCAGGGGCCGAACCGCCCAATAACCCTGGGTTCGGTGTGGGGCGGCGGAGGGGTGAAGTGGACTGCGGTAGTCGTCGTGGGGTTGTGGACCACTGAGGCTGCGGCACGGATGGAGCCTCTCCATCGTTTCTAAGTATCCGATTAACATACAATACAATACAATACAATTATACACAAATTTAATTATTATAAAATACGAGGATTATTGCAATGAGAAAAATTACATTAAGCAAACACACATTCAAATAAACGAAATTTCTGGCTTTTCACATCACTAAATTTTTTTAAGACTATGTCATAGTTAATACCAGCTGCTATTTCCGCTTCAGTTGGTACTACTGACAATGCAGATCATGTTTCTTGGCACATCGGGCTTCTCAAGTATGTCTTAATCAATTTAACTTTCAGAAATTTCTCTCAACAGAAGGTGTACTGGCCGGAATTATGAGCATAATTCAGATTGTTATGGAAAGATTTGTATATACAATGAAGAGCCAAAGAAGCTGATAAATCTGCCTGATATCGTGTAGGGCCCCTGTAAGCATGCAGAAGTGCTACAACACAACATGGCATGGACTCGAAAAATGTCTGAAGCAGTGCTGGAGGGAATCAACACCATGAATTCTGCAGGGCTGTCCATAAATCCGTAAGAGTACAACCGGTTGGAGATCTCTTCTGAACAGATCCTTGGAAGGCATCCCAGATATGCTCAATAATGTTCATGACTGGGGGGTCTGGTGGCCAGCAGAAGTGTTCAGACTCAGAAGAGTGTTCATGGAGCCACTCTGTAGCAATTCTCGATGCGTGGAATGTCGTATTGTACTGCTGGAATTGCTGAGGTTTGTTGGAATGCATAAAGGACTTCAATAGACACAGGTGATCTGACAGGATTCTTACGTGTGTGTCATCTGTCAGAGTCATATCTAGACGTGTCAGGGCTCCCATATCATTCCAACTGCTAACGCCCCACACCATTACAGAGCCTTCACCAACTTGAACAGTCCCCTGCTGACATGCAGGATCCATGGATTCATGAGGTTGTCTCCATACCCGTACACCTCCATTCGCTGGATACAATTTGAAACGAGACTCATCAGACCAGGCATGTTTCCAGTCATCAATAGTCAAGTGCTGGTGTTGACAGGCCCAGGCAAGACGTGACTTTTTGTGTCGTGCAGTTATCAAGGGTACACGAGTGGGCCTTCGGCTCCAAAAGCCCATATCGATGATGTTTCGTTGAAAGGTTTGCATGCTGAGACTTGTTGATGGCCCAGGATTGACATCTGTAGCAATTTGCATAAGAGTTGCACTTCTGTCACGTTGAACGATTCTCTTCAGTTGCCACTGGTCCCGTTCTTGCAAGATCTTTTTCTGGCCACAGCAATGTCAGAGATTTTATGTTTTACCAGATTCCTTATATTCACAGAACACTCGTGAAATGGTCGTATGGGAAAATTCCCACTTCATTACTACCTCAAAAATGCTGTGTACCCTGCTTGTGCACCGACTGTAACACCATGTTAAAACTCACTAAAATCTTGATAACCTGTCATTATAGCAGCAGTAGCTGGTCTAACGAATGTGGCAGACACTTGTTGTCTTACATAGGCATTGCCGACTGCAGCCCCGTTTTCTGCCTATTTACATCGTGTCTCTGCATTTAAACAGCCGCGTGTGGTAGCCACATGGTATGAGGTGTCTTGTCATGGTCCACAGGGGCCCTCCATCGGAGGTTCGAGTCCTCCCTCGAGCATGGGTGTGTGTGTTGTCCTTAGCATAAGTTAGTTTAAGTTAGATAAGCAGTGTGTAAGCTTAGGGACTGATGACGTCAGCAGTTTGATCCCACAAGACCTTACTGCTATTTGTATTTGAACACACACTCCTATACCAGTTTCTTTGGCACTTCAGCGTACTTATCCAAATTATTTTCTAATATGTACTGAATAAATTGTTTTGTAACTTTGACTGAGTTGTGTAGGTTTGATTTTAAATGTTTGAGTTCCTCATAGAGTTTGGAAGTTTGTTTGTCACTATTTTGGTCTTCTCGATGTATTGTATCTGAATCATTACAATGTTTGCGGAGGTCATCCTTGGATAATGGAAATGAGCGTTTGGCGTCATTGGCCGGGAGGCCCCTCGCGGGGCAGGTCCGGCCGCCATATCGCAGGTCTTATTACATTCGGCGCCACATTGGGCGACCTGCACGCCGGATGGGGATGAAATGATGATGAACACAACACAACACCCAGTCCCTGAGCGGAGAAAATCTCCGACCCAGCCGGGAATCGAACCCGGGCCCAGAGGACGGCAATCCGTCACGCTGACCACTCAGCTACTGGGGCGGACATCCTTGGATAATGATTTGAAATTATTGATATCATAAATAAAACGAAATTGTTCAAAATATTCGTTGTGTGCTTTGAATCGACATTCACTGTTGACTATTATAGTGTCTATCATTGTATTAAAAAAGCTGATTCTGTACTGCATTTCAGCATTTTTTTGTAAAAAATTCATTAATTAGTTCATAACTGAACATTCGTTTTTTTCTGTGCTATTCATTTTTTTTTAAAACTAATACCCAATTTCCTAACTACTTTTTTCTACAAACAGTTGAGTTTCTGCAACACTTGTTTCAAATCCTGAATTCTTGCATCCAGTCATGAAATGAACGTAAAGTATGAATAGCGACTTTCAAGTTCATAGTTTATGAGGTACCGGGTTGGAGAAGAGTTTGTACCTCATCCTCATTAATTCTAGCGAACTCTGCATGAGAACTGGACATGCACTTGACCCCCGTCCTTTCTTACCACCTAATTGATTATGTGCACAATGGGAACGAAAGGAATTGATGGTGGATCCTGCTAGTTGGTAAAATAAGAAGTGCACACAATAATTTAATAAAAATCATTATCTACTCTGTAAATAAAAAGGGAATTTTATTATAATAAATGAAAGGAAATGGGGTTCTGCATCTATCTATGAAATGATATGCGGATTAAAAACTACAATGTGATTTATTATACATCACAACACAAAGGTACTTGATTGTCAATACAAACAGTAGGCTATTACCAGTCCAAATTTAATAAATTTAACTGAAAATTAAAACAATGAAAAATTCATGAAATTCTAAAGAATTTCCACATTTTACCCAGATAAAAAAATTACCATGTTTTTCCAACATTTCCTGGGATGTATACATGCTGTAATCAGCTAAATTTGCCCAGATGGCATTCACTGATTTCCATCAGAGTAAAAATTGTTAGTATACAGTACTGAGGTTAGGGATATGAAATGAAATTTTTAAAATTTGCTGATGAAATTTTAATTGTGTTAGAGATGCAAAGGATTGGTAGGAGCAGTTGAGCAGAAAGGATATTGCCCTCAAAACAGCATGATTTATTCAACACCTCCCACATTTGTGTGGAGAAAGCAGCAGGAGGTAGGGTCCCTTATAAAAGTTTCATAGAACTTTAGTAGGTGTTAAATCTGAATGTAGAATGAAAAAAAGCACAACCCTTATGCAGGTTTTGCTGCTGTCCCATCATATATTACTAGATCAAAAATATCCACATACCCCTATGTAATTTGGAACTGACCACTAGACGCCATGAGAGGCAGACCCACCAACATAAAAGAGACAGGAAATATTTTATTTTCAGTATAGAAGCACTGACAGCAGAACGGACTGGTTACGAGAACTCAGTGACTTGCAACATGGACTAGTCACTGGATGTCAGCTGAGCAACAAATCCGTCAGAGGCATTTCACCTATATAAAGCTGCCCAAGTTGACTGTTGGTGGTGTGACTGGGAAATGTAAATGTGAAAGAAGTGCTACAGCTAATCCAAGAGCAGGTTGACCACACATATTGATGGAGAGGGGCCATCAAGCATGGTGTAGGGGGGGTTGTGAAAAATCACACAAAATCAGCAGATGGAATCACTCATGAGTTCCAAAGAGGTACCAGATGTCCAGTTAACACAACCTGTGTAGAAAGTTTAAAAAATGAGGTACAATAATTGAGCACCTCCTCATAAACCATATCCGTAGTCAGTGATAAATGACATTTAAGGTGTTGTACAGGGACAGCGGGTGACAAAACAAGTGATTTGGAGTGATGAATCATGCTACATCCTGTGGAAAACTGACAAAAGTGTTTGGATGTACTGAATGCCTAGAGAATGTTACTTGCCATCATGTGCAGTGCCAACAGTTAAGTATTAATGAAGTGGTAATGATTTGGTACGAGGGTAATTTTTTTTTTTTTTTTGTGGTTAGGACTGCACCTATAAAAATGCTAAATAGTGGAGGACATGAATAAATTTTACAGCATTGTGTACTACATACAGTATAGGGATAGTTTGAAGAAGAAGATGATGATGATGATGATAGAATCAGCATGACAGTGCACTGTGTCCTAATACACCATCTGTGAGGCCAGCCAGAGCGAGAGCACCAGCAGCAGCGAGTACTGTTTGTATAAAGCGTTTTTGTACTTATTTGCTGCGCTTAGCTTTTAAATAGTTTTTCTGGCAAAACCTAGCGTAGTTTTCGCGTCTCGTATTTCAGTGAGTGTTTCTTGATTATCAGAGTAGCTCATCAGAAGATTATCTTGGGAATTTGTCACCGTATAGAGTAGGGTAAACATAGTCATGTGTAGGGACTGTGGTTGTTGTGAGCGGACGCAAGGAGAATTGGCCACTCTTCGGGGGCAGGTGGAGGCTTTGTCTGTTAGGCTCATCGAGCTCGAGGCGCAGGCGTCGGCTCGTAGTGGCGTTGAGGCAACTGTGGTGAGACCTATGCCTACTTCGGTGGCCTTGGAATCACATGGAACCCCTGATGTCGCTGCGTCTTCCGGCAGTGAGCATCTTACCGGTCAGCCATCACTCCAGGGTGAATGGCGGACAGTGGTGGGCTCGCGCGTGCCTGGCCGAAAGGCGAAGGTGGGATCTGGCCGCGTGGCAGCTGCCTTACCCCTTTCCAACAGGTACGGGGTGCTTCCTAGTGGTGATGACATCGTTTCCGAGCCACCACAGGATGCCTCGCCTGTTGGGCCAGTGGCCGATTCTCCGGCAAGGTCCCGACAGTCACAGAGGGCGGGCCTATTAGTTATAGGGAGCTCCAACGTTAGGCGGGTTATGGAGCCCCTTAGGAAAATAGCGGGTAGGTCGGGGAAGAATGCCAGTGTGCACTCGGTGTGCTTGCCGGGGGGTCTCGTCCGTAATGTGGAGGAGGCCCTTCCGGCAGCTATTGAACGCACTGGGTGTGACCGGCTGCAGATAGTAGCACATGTCGGAACGAATGACGCCTGCCGCTTGGGTTCTGAGGCCATCCTTGGTTCCTTCCGGCGGCTGGCTGATTTGGTGAAGACAACCAGCATCGCACGCGGAGTGCAAGCTGAGCTTAATATCTGCAGCATAGTGCCCAGAGTCGATCGCGGTCCTCTGGTTTGGAGCCGTGTGGAGGGTCTAAACCAGAGGCTCAGACGACTCTGCGACTATAATGGTTGCAAATTCATCGACCTCCGTTATTGGGTGGAGAACTGTAGGGCCCCCCTAGACAGGTCAGGCGTGCACTACACACCGGAAGCAGCTACTAGGGTAGCAGAGTACGTGTGGCGTGCACACGGGGGTTTTTTAGGTTAGAGGGACCCCCCCCCCTTGGGCGAAACGATAAAATACCTGACGGCTTACCAGAGAGGACATTATCATCGTTGATAAAGAACGTCCGTCCTCAGAGACCAAAAACAGGAAAAGTTAACGAAATATTGGTAAACTGCAGGAGTATCCAGGGCAAGGTTCCTGAATTAGTATCTCTTATTGAAGGAAATAGTGCGCATATAGTATTAGGAACGGAAAGTTGGTTAAAACCGGAAGTGAACAGTAACGAAATCCTACACACAGAATGGAATATATACCGCAAGGATAGGATAAACGCCAATGGTGGAGGAGTATTTATAGCAGTAAAGAATTCAATAATATCCAGTGAAGTTATTAGCGAATGCGAATGTGAAATAATCTGGGTTAAGTTAAGTACCAAAGGTGGGTCAGATATGATAGTCGGATGTTTCTATAGACCACCTGCATCAGCAACCGTAGTAGTTGAGCGCCTCAGAGAGAACCTGCAGAACGTCGTGAAGAAGTTTCGTGATCATACTATTGTAATAGGGGGAGACTTCAATCTACCAGGTATAGAATGGGATAGTCACACAATCAGAACTGGAGCCAGGGACAGAGACTCTTGTGACATTATCCTGACTGCCTTGTCCGAGAATTACTTCGAGCAGATAGTTAGAGAACCAACTCGTGAAGCTAACGTTTTAGACCTCATAGCAACAAATAGACCGGAACTTTTCGACTCCGTGAATGTAGAAGAGGGTATCAGTGATCATAAGTCAGTGGTTGCATCAATGACTACAAGTGTAATAAGAAATGCCAAGAAAGGAAGGAAAATATATTTGCTTAACAAGAGTGATAGGGCACAAATCGCAGAATATCTGAGTGACCACCATCAAACGTTCATTTCTGAGGAAGAGGATGTGGAACAAAAATGGAAAAAATTCAGGAACATCGTCCAGTACGCCTTAGATAAGTTCGTACCGACTAAGGTCCAAAGCGAGGGGAAAGATCCACCGTGGTATAACAATCATGTACGAAAGGTACTACGGAAACAAAGAAAGCTTCATCGTAGGTTTAAGAGTAGTCGAATCATAGCTGATAAGGAAAAGCTGAACGAAGCGAAAAAGAGCGTAAAGAGAGCAATGAGAGAAGCATTCAACGAATTCGAACATAAAACATTGGCAAACAATCTAAACAAGAACCCTAAAAAGTTTTGGTCATATGTAAAATCGGTAAGCGGATATAAATCCCCTATTCAGTCACTCGTTGACCACGATGGCACCGAAACAGAGGACGACCGAAGAAAGGCAGAAATACTGAATTCAGTGTTCCGAAACTGTTTCACTGCGGAAAATCGTAACACGGTCCCTGACTTCAGCCGTCGCACGGACGCCAAAATGGAAAATATTGAAATAAACGATATCGGAATTGAAAAACAACTGCTATCACTTAGTAGCGGAAAAGCATCCGGACCAGACGAGATACCCTTAAGATTCTACAGTGATTATGCTAAAGAACTTTCCCCCTTTCTATCAGCAATTTATCGTAGATCGCTGGAAGAACGTAAAGTACCTAGCGACTGGAAGAAAGCGCAGGTCGTTCCCATTTTCAAGAAGGGTCATAAATCAGATGCGAATAATTATAGGCCTATTTCGCTTACGTCAATCTGTTGTAGAATAATGGAACATGTTTTGTGTTCTCGTATTATGACGTTCTTGGATAATACAAATCTCCTTCATCATAACCAACATGGATTCCGCAAACAGAGATCATGTGAAACTCAGCTCGCCCTATTTGCCCAAGAAATTCACAGTGCCGTAGACACTGGCGAGCAGATTGATGCCGTATTCCTGGACTTCAGGAAGGCATTTGATACGGTTCCGCACTTACGTTTAGTGAAAAAAATACGAGCTTACGGAATATCGGACCAGGTTTGTGATTGGATTCAGGATTTCTTAGAAGAAAGAACACAACATGTCATTCTTAACGGTTCAAAATCTGCAGATGTAGAGGTAATTTCGGGAGTACCGCAGGGAAGCGTGATAGGACCTTTATTGTTTACAATATACATAAATGACTTAGTTGACAACATCGGTAGCTCCGTGAGGCTATTTGCAGATGACACGGTTGTCTACAAGAAAGTAGCAACATCAGAAGACTCGTACGTACTCCAGGAGGACCTGCAGAGGATTAATGCATGGTGCGACAGCTGGCAGCTTTCCCTAAACGTAGATAAATGTAATATAATGCGCATACATAGGGGCAGAAATCCATTCCAGTACGATTATGCCATAGGTGGTAAATCATTGGAAGCGGTAACGACCGTAAAATACTTAGGAGTTACTATCCGGAGCGATCTGAAGTGGAATGATCACATAAAACAAATAGTGGGAAAAGCAGGCGCCAGGTTGAGATTCATAGGAAGAATTCTAAGAAAATGTGATTCATCGACGAAAGAAGTAGCTTACAAAACGCTTGTTCGTCCGATTCTTGAGTATTGCTCATCAGTATGGGACCCTTACCAGGTTGGATTAATAGAAGAGATAGACATGATCCAGCGAAAAGCAGCGCGATTCGTCATGGGGACATTTAGTCAGCGCGAGAGCGTTACGGAGATGCTGAACAAGCTCCAGTGGCGGACACTTCAAGAAAGGCGTTACGCAATACGGAGAGGTTTATTATCGAAATTACGAGAGAGCACATTCCGGGAAGAGATGGGCAACATATTACTACCGCCCACATACATCTCGCGTAATGATCACAACGAAAAGATCCGAGAAATTAGAGCAAATACGGAGACTTACAAGCAGTCGTTCTTCCCACGCACAATTCGTGAATGGAACAGGGAAGGGGGGATCAGATAGTGGTACAATAAGTACCCTCCGCCACACACCGTAAGGTGGCTCGCGGAGTATAGATGTAGATGTAGATGATCTGTAACAATGACATTTCTCAAATAGACTGGGCACCCCAGAGTCTCAACATGAACCCATTAGAGTACCTTTAGTGTCAGAACACTGATCTTGCCTCAGACCCCAGCATGCAACATCATGGTGATCTCTGGTTTTGGCTTTTATGGAAGAACAGACCATGGAGGTAGAATAAGGGGAGATGGCGCTACAGACTTGCGCTGCACGTTGTTTTGAAGCCAGTGGGCGGGGCCTGCCGCCATCTTGGTTCCCCCAAAACATTAGCAGACGAGTGTTTACAATTGCTTCTTATTCGTTATTTATGTCGTGTGCACGTGATATTTGTTTTATATAGTAAATGTTACTCGGTTTTAGTGAACAACACAGCATAAGGAACGCAACTTCAAACGTTTTTCTGGTCTTAAATGCGTATTCGATACAGTAATACGTAAAAATATTACGCTTCTTGCCTCAGTACTGTAATTCCTTTTTGTTTATACACTTAGAATAACCGAGAAGAGACGTATGTGCTATGAAAAGCGTGCTTTTGTAATCCATTTCTATTCACTTTCATTGTGTTTGTGTCGATAATTGATAAAGCCAGAGCTCCAAAAACAATTATTGATAGTTTAGAGGCACCGATTTGTATTCGTTGCATTTTCAAGTCAAATGCAAATTTTAAATGTTCACGTTTGCAAGAAACTTACCTTATTTCCTTTGGTGTCCCATAGATGTATGCAGGGATGATATAAACAAGCCAGCTGTCATGTCAACAAAGTGAAAAATACGTTAAATTACGAAGGAACAGAACTGAATTTAAGATTGTCACGCCCATTGCAATTTCCACATCTGCTTTCTTTTTAAATTGTACCTACCAAATGACATTCAGTGTGGCAAAGAACAGAAATTTACAGGGTAATACAACAACACAGTGATTAATGTAATGATCTAAGCCTGGACTTCGATAGGGGACTTTGCTTTAACAAATATGTAACCATTTAAGTACTTATAATTTAACCAATGTAACAGGTGTTCCACACATTTTACTGAAGATTTAATTAACTACATGTAGTTACATTAGTTCTATATTAAATTATTGCATTTTAAAACATTAGTCCCCATTTCCAGGATATTTCTTGCCAGGACTTTTCAGTTACTTCAGAATAACCACACAGTGAAAACCAAGTGTAATGCTCACTTCCAGGCAGCTCTTCGCCTTGGATTGATAGGAAATCTATAGTTAAATCACAGAAATAAAACCATACTGTAAAACTTTACAGTGCATCAGAATTTCAAGTATATATAAGAAAATAGCGCTTAAATAAGTCCACTTACGAGTGAAATGTGATTTGTTTAAACTTTAGACTACAATCAGAACGATTAGTACACCTGTAAGCGACGCAGCCGGCATTTTTTTTTATCAAAACACTTCACGACTACACGGAATCAAACCATCAGAAGCGAATGTTTTGGGGTAGCTAACATGGCGGACCTTCTCTTGGGTCGGCTTCAAGTTTGTGACGTCATGACAACTCCTCTTATTTTTACCTCCATGGAACAGACTGCCATTTCCCCATTGACATTCAGACAAATCTCTGAGTGTCCACATCTGAGTTCAGACTGTCATAAAAGTGAAGGGTGGACACGCTCAATATTAACACTTCGCTGCCCGCACATCTTGTACAAATTTATTCACTTGGCACCGGCAGCGTTAATTTGGCTTGTCGCCAGCCGTTCTTGACATAATCGGGAGATTATAAATTCTTAAGTTTTACTAATCTCATAATTATTTCTCATAAGTTCTCAACCCTGTTCCCTTACTTTCATGAAATTTTGAAGATATACATAGATAAATAAATACAAAATTTGTTTCATATATTTGTTTATTTGCATTGTCTTTGGTACTTTGTATTTCTCTTTCATATGATATGCAGCCTAACAGTTTCCAAGACGTAATGCAACTCCACAAGACTTACACAATAAGTTTGTTGTTCTTTTTTGCTTTTTGGAATATACATGGAAGTTTCTCTGTTTTTGTTTATGTGTTCCGGAAATAAGTATTAGTCGGTGTTGCTTTATGTGACCGAAAAGTCTGTCAACCAGAACATGATGAGATGTACGCGATGTAGTGGCAACCTCCAAGTTTTTCTCAGAAGCAGGTACACAGTCTTTTATCAACGAATCAGATACTTTCAATAAAAAATTGTGAAATCGGAGACTTATGCTCTGTATTGAAATATTGACATGTACAGAATACATTAAATAATGTGCAATAAAAGAGGTACATGCAAACCTTTTTTGACCATTTTATAGTTTTTGTGTATATAGGGTGATAACTCAAATATCGTTCTGCCCATTCCACTCCTTTCATGTATTTGTTGTAGTCTAATACACTTTCAGGTTTTTTATTGTGTAATTGGTTTTTCTACATTTTCTTCAAGTGTCAGTCAAAGTGGCATTATGTATTGTAGAGATCATTCATATCATTTCAGTTTTCGAAGCACTCCACCATACCTGTGCAAGTGCTACACCTTTCCATTGATGACAAGCTTCAAACACATTGACTTTTGTACACCTTAATTTTTCTGGAAATCCTCTATTTTGCCATATCGTTCCACAAACTCAAATTTTCTGTTCAAGTAACTTCTCTGCAAGTTCTACACTGTTATAATAATTATCCATGTAGAGGTGATGCCACTTTCCATAATAAGGTATCAATAGTTTGATCACTGTTTTTGCTAAAGGCTGTCCAGTGCCAGGAATCGAATGATATTACTTTAATGTTGGCGTTTGAATTTCAACGACACTCGAGTCCATTATATGTCAAATGAGGAAATGTATCCCATACTCGAATCACACAGCATCCAAATGAGTATGCCATATTTTGTAATTTTTGATGGACTGTAAACTTTAAAATTTAACTGTCCACGCCACAGTATCAGCCCTTCATCAATTGAGATGTTTTGACTTAGATTAAAAGTTTATTTAAACTTTTTGAAAAAATAACCAGTTATGGATTGCACTTTGAAAAGCTGGTCAGCATTATCTGGTTTATTGTAGTTGGAAAAATGTAAAAATGATAATATTTGTCTGAATCTGTTGCAGAACATTGTTTTGCGAAATATTGGTGTGTGTATCAATGGATTCATTGATCAATAATCATTGATCCTTGCTTTTTTTACAATTCCCATAAGGATAGTAAGCCCAAACCATTTTCTAAGTTCAGGTCCCATAAATTTGACAAATCTGGCATTTTTTATCCAGTTTCCTTCTATTGCAATTTTGACTGTAGTACTTGTTGGTTTTATTGCTAATATATTCAAATAGATCCTTCTCAATATACAGTTCTATGATATGCTTGACTCTCTGTGCATCTTTGGGAAATGTGTTTGAACCCAGAGATCCTTCAAATTTATTATTGGTCCTTGGTAAAATAAAGTCTGACCATAGTGCACTGTCTTCTTCATGTGATTCATGTGAATCACTTGGCAACTGTAGCATTCGCCAAATCCTTCTTGGATGTATTTCGCTATCTTCCAACAATTCTGCTTCACTTTCATTTTTTTTATATCCAATGTCTTCTTCCCAATTGGCCAAGTCGCCTGGAACATCAGACGAGACGTCCGCGCAGTCATCATAAATAATCGTATTGTCTCTTTCATCTGCCATGATGAAAGGGCACAAGACCATATAAAAACAAAAAACTTGTTGACATGTGTAACTGATTGTTACCTAAACAAAACACCAACAGAATGCAAAAGATACTAAAGTGCTGTCACTGGCAACTGCGCAGATCTATGCTCACAACACCACTGTGGTGTCGCTGGCCACTGAGCAATACTATGCACACGACACCACTGTGGTATAGCCAGCCATTGACTGCTATTTCGAGCACGACACCACTGTGGGGTCGCCGGATGGCATAGTGTTAATGTACACTAATATGTGACTGGATGCTTTTGATGAGATAGTGTATAAGGATCAATCAAAAAGTTTCTGTTTGAGAGAGTTGCTGCAGTGTATGTTCAATGTAGTGAGACTGATATGAATATATAAGCACCTACATATTGGCACATTCTTGTCTTTCCTAGATTCATGCGGTAAATGTGGAAACGTGAACTATAATGATGTTACTATCTAACACATTCAAAATTAGGAGTAGAGGAAGGAACAAAATAAGTGTAGAATTAAAATTAAGAGTCTGTTTTTCATTATGGCTCTGACACTGTCGTGGCATGAGGCTGTACAGAGTAGCACATAATGAGGAGTAGCAATGAGAAGTTCTTAGTAAAGTTGTAGCAGAAACGTCTTAGTGTCTGGTTGGAAGAAGTCTGTGAAGAGACTTCTGATCTGAATGATAAAAATGTACAGTGGAAAATGTCAATAAAACATAACAGTTCCGGGAAATGGACAAGAAACAAAATTTTGCAATTATATGCATTAATAGCATTATTTGCATTAATCGAGCCAGCAGCATGCTTTTGATAGTAAGGAGAACTAATCTGAAAGAAGATGCATAAATATTCAGTCAGATGTTGATAAGACTTCAAAGTGGTGCAAAGACTGTGAAAAAAATTCAAACTGCAGTTTTGGTCCCAAAATTCATGGTCTCTGTCATTTGTGGGTCATAAAGGGATTCTCCTCACTACATTTTTGTACCAGAGAAAAATAATTAATGTTATAGGGTACTTTGAAACCCTAAGAAACTATGAGAATGGCACAGAACAAAACAAGTGGAATGTCAACAAAAGCAGTGTGCTTGTTGTATGGCAATGTACCTTCCCGCACAGCCAACATCACAAAGCAACTCTTTGACTCTTGTGATTGGACATCATCAACCTTCCCATTCACAAACCTAATTTGAACCCTTTAGATATTCATTCTTTCTCTCATTAAATATGTTGATGAGTGTGTTTCATACTAACGGCGAGATCAAGAGGGCCATCAAACAATGGGTTGAAGAGGTGGGGGAGGGGGGGGGGGGAGACGTTTCTGACAAAGGAATAAGAATGCTTATTCCTCAGTTTACAAAGTGCTTGGAGAACAACATCCAAACATAATGTGAATTTTCAATTTTTAAACAGATGAATACACTTAATTTCAGGACATAACTCATATTTTCCAAACAGATAAATATAACATTTCTAAACAGAAATTACTTGAGAGACAACTAACCTTTACTTCACACATGAGTTCTGTTTCTACAGGGAGTCTCAGGTCTTTTGGATCAACTTGAAACAGGTTGTAGTAGGTCCACAACTGATTATATTGAGATATGCAACAGATGGTCAGAAATGCATATTTGTTGTGTTACAGACACACACAGTGCACACTAGATGACAACAACATAGCTCACAGTAATTGCTCAAAGTGACAACACCTATTCTCAAAGAACCCATATCAATGGTGCATGAAGTTCTGCTACACTTTCTCAAAGATCCTTGATGTCCATTGTACCAGGAGACAGGCAGATGGACCCTAGCAAGCAGGTCTTCATATATTTCTATGGAGGTTTCATATACCAATGTCTTGATGTAACCCCAGAGGAAAATATCCAGAAGTTATAAGATCTGGTGATTGTGCTAGCCATGGGAGAAGGAACCCTCCCCCCTCCCTCCCCCATCCAATCCAGTGATCAGGATATGTGTTATTCAGGTGCTCACAGACATTAAAACTAAAATGGGGTGGTGTACTGACATGTTGAAGCCACATCCTTTCATGGGCAATAGGAGTTACAGTCTGCAAGACTGGTGGCTGCACATCTTGAAGGAACATTAAGTAATGTGGACCAGTCAAACGGGGAGGTAGGAAATATGGTCCTATCAGCTCATATTGGATAATGCCCACCCATACATTGACAGAGAATCATTGCTGGTAGCCACTGATGTGGGTGGTGTGAGAATTTTCCTCAGTTCACACATGGCTGTTGCGACTGTTGAAAACATCATCATGGTTGAATAAGGCCTCATCCACAAACAATAGAAACTATTTAAAGTTTGGAAAATCCAGGATGGAATGTAACATTATCATCATATAGTGGAGATGATTGTGTGAATCTTTTTGTTGTGCCTATCGCGACTCAGCATCTCCGCTATATGGTGAGTAGCAACTTTCCTTCTCTAATACTGCTATTTGAAGTTTGGCACTACAGTACTGTGGTGGATAATCTGTTTATAGAAGTGAACACTGGGCTCAAAATCCGTTGGTCCCAGTGCTTGCACACATTCTCTATGATAGGGGTGTAATACCTATTCTACCAGTACTCTCCACACTATATCCTTTGAAGTGCACATTTCATGGGCAGTTTGATGAGTGTTTATTCTTGGGTGGTTGGCCACATATTCCAACATTGCCTTCTCAAAGCCTAGTATTCAGACGTGTCTTTGGCAGGAACCCTGGCCTTCTCTCTGTGGCATGAATGACCCCATCTCTCGTAAATTGGTATCCACAGAGAAAAATTTCTTCCAATTAGGCTAACAATTGTTAGGAAAGTGTTCTCTGTACATTCCTGCTGCTTTACAGGCACTCATCCTGCCACACTGTACATTAAATGAATGTCTGCCAAATTTCGTGATGAGTAACATTACACCTTGGCTACATGTACACAGTAACACACCTCACAATTGGCACATCACAAGCTGTCTGATCTAATAGATAATGAACTCCAGGAATAGTGGTGTGCATGGATCACAGGTCAAAGCATCAGTCATGCAGAAATCACCTGACATATGTGCTATGAACCAAGTTGTGTACAGGATGTCTGTCTGTTGGTTTCAGGGGTGTATGCTGTTTACCACTTGATGCCTGTTCCAGTGCACAACATACACCCAGAATCTTCGCGAGAGTTTGGCAGAACTGCATGCATTGTTGCAATATAGTACCAAGACTGACAGTCATCACATTAAAGAATTACTGGATGTACCTAATACAATAAATATGCATTACTGACTATTGGTTCCGTATCTCAATATAATCAGTTGTGGACCAATTACAACCTTTCTCAATTTGACCCAAAAGGTTTTGAGACTCCCTGTAAAAGTTATCAGATATGTATAACAGTTTCATTATTATTATTTTAATGCAGGTTATAAGATGAAAACCCATGCAAAGTGAGTTTTTAGAGACTACAGAAATATGCCCACCTGTCAACAGAATGGTGATTATCTTACCTCACTACATTTACAATTTCACCAACAACTTGACTTTCTGAGGGTCATAGGCAGCACTGTTCTGACAGTGGCACTGCTGAGAGCAGTTCTGACCATATTTCTCCTGACTGCAGTGGCAGTCACACTGCATGCCATCCTGCCCTGGATTAAAGAAGAGTTCATATGAGTAATTTAAAAGTTTCACAGTGTAGTAGCAGTTAAGCTACAAAACTTATAGAAATTGCATTAACAGGAAAATTCAGCAGAAGACCATAAAACTATGAGAGACCATAGCATTCAAGACAAAATATTTTATACTGCTGACAGACACGAACACTCATGAACCAAACAAATTATGACCACCTGCTTGACCCTCTGAATGTCTAGGTAACAATCTATCATTACTCCCTACCAATTCCAGTAGTGTCAGAGTACCAATTTGTTGGTATACTGTTTACTTTTGCTCAGCTTGCAAAATTCATCTCTAGATGTAGCTAGCATACTCAGTATTGATGCTCAACATTTCAATTTGTGTACATCAATAGTTAATCCAACTTCTGGGCATCAGCACAGTGAAAAATTGACAATAGGTAATTCTGTTACTGCATTGTTCATTTGTTGACATCATGCTACATAATGTTTGTTTACGTTGTGTCATTTCATTCAACACCATTGTTTTTGTGTAGTACTGTTATTTAATATTGTTTTGGTGCTATTTTTCTTTAAGTCAATGTTTGTGGTGTTTTATTTCATTCACTTATGCAATTTTTTTTATAAAATGTGTCCAATAATGAAAATTGTGAGTTACTGAAAAATACTAGTAATAGAGAGTATGTTAGTGAAAGTAGCAGCAGTTCAGAAAGAGGCAGTAATGGTCTTGCTGGTATATTGAGTGAAAGTGAAGACAGAGCAGAAAATATATGGTACACTGAAATGATTTCATCTGAAATACTACAGGTGATAACACATCCAACGTTCAATTCATGAGATGCCTGGACCACAGCATGTCACCTGTGGGATCTACTGGTATTGAATATTTCAGTCTATTTTTCACTGTAGTGTTACTTCAACTAACTATCACTGAAACAAATTGCTCAGCTAGGTAATTTATATCTAAACATGCTGCTGCTACTTTGTCCAGCCTAATTTAAAAATGGAAGAATGTCACAACATAGAGGTAATACGTCTTATAGCATGCTTACTAAATATGGGACTCAACAAAAGACCTACATTGCCTTCGACAGTTTTGTGCTCGAGTATGAAAACATTTACAATTTTTGGAAAAAAGTATTCTGCTTCAAAACACAAGTGTCAGGTGACACAGAACTGCATACATCAGGCTGACTGGAATGTATTGTACAATTATTGTAACTATTAGCCCTGTAAATTATATTACAAATTTAATTTTTCTTATGACATTTTATTCACGAATTTATATAGGTTTTATGGACATTAGTGAGCTGCTTTTAAATCAAATTTAGTGTTAACAATATGGAAACAAGATCGAACAATGTGTCTGTTGTTGACGAAGGCCTTAATGGCCAAAAGCTATAATTGTGAGAGTTTTTTTGTTGTGCCTATCTGCGACTCAGCGTCTCTGCTATATGGTGAGTAGCAACTTTCCTTCTGGAAACAAAATCAAATTTATATATTTTTTTAATTATTTTTATTTCATCACTTATACACAGTTCAAAGTGAAGAAGTATGATCGTCTGGGTATTCCATAATAAACTACACATTTCTGTGGATAAGTGGTGCTTTTTCCATATTTTTAAACTCAATGCAGCTTGATATATGACAATTTAAATAAAAGACTTAATGACAGTATAAAAACATTTGACATTTTTAGCATTCACCACTCAAAATGGCAAACTGCAGAAGCATTAATATCACGTTTTTTCACCTTTGGAATGCAATACAGCAGCAGTTCTGTGTGGCATGGATTTTTCAAGCCCTTGGCAGATATCTAGAGGTATATGGTATACCACCAACTGTCTATTCACAGGCCATAAGCCAAACATTTACAGTAAATTGTAAATCAGTGGTTTGTCAGCATGGTGCTGGTGACTGTGACCATCCCAGATGTGTTCCATTGAGTTCACATCAGGCAAATTCTTGCTCACAACACCAATGAGTGTCCATTATCATATCCCACAAACCATGTAGCATGATTCTGACCTCATGACACACACAGTTACCCTGTTATAAATTTACATCACCATCAGGGCAGGCTTCAAATGTGAAAGGATGCAGCTGATCTGCAATAATGTTCACAGTCAGTAGAGCACTTGCCCATGAAAGGTAGAGGTCTTGAGTTCAAGACTTGGTCTGGCACACAGTTTTAATCTGGCAGGAAGTTTCATATCAGCACACACTCCACCACAGACTAAAAATCTCATTCAGGAATTGTTCACAGCTTTCATGGCACCTCTGATTACAACCACAATGTCCTGAGACAACTAGCAAATAGTAAATGGGGAACCAGACCAACTATATTAAAAACAGCTGTCCAAACATTTTGAATTTACACAAGAGAATATGCATGTCCCATTGGGTCCGGATACAAACACGCCAAAAAAATCAGTGCAAGACTTAATCACACAAGGAGGATAACAACAGTGTGTATGAAACTCACACCACTTGTGAAGCTATATATTGTCAAATTCTGAACCCAAACAATTGCACATGAGCATACAGAAAAATTTCAACAGACTTTGAATGAGTACCACCCCCTGCATGGTGCTTCATGCAGACCTTACAGATTAAATCCCACAAGAGATTCCTTACTATTGAACTAAAAGAGGACTACTACACCTCACAACAGATAACCAGTGGCAATGTATCAAGCTGGAAGATTTGGAGAACACAGAATCACACCAGAACAAGTGTATTGCTAGTCAACACATCAAATGGAGCCTTAAAGGTGAAGCAGACAACAAATGTGACATGGTGAAGTCCAGGCCATGGAAGTGCATCTACAATGTCACAGCTGCCCAAAGATGTACCTTTGATGACCTACAGCTTGACAAGAAAGGAGCACTTGACATGGCTCAACATTGGCTTGAAGAACTTTCAGAGAAATTTTTTTGACGCAAAAAAGTAAAGTAAGTATCACTGAAAGTCAAACAAAAGCCAAGAAGACCACCCCCTCCTCCCTCACCACCCTCCCCATGGTGTAATATACAACCATCGACCAGGTGTAACAAGAAACATGATTCATCAAACCAAGTGTCACATTTTTGCTGATCCATGGTCCAATCTCACAGTGTACATGTGGACAAGAAAAAAAAAATTCACAGATTTTTGCTGGATTTATCAGTTAAAAATGCACTATTTCCATGTTAAGTGACAATATACTTTCTATCAAAACTGTAATACTTGTCAACGTTTTGAATGATAAAGGTTTCATACACCAGTGTAGAATTTCCCAGCACTTTAGGAAGTGAAACCTATCAAAAAATAACATTATTTGGAAAGATCTGATGCACAGAAACATGTACACTACATATTTTTATATTATGGAAATATAGACATGAATTCCACCAAATACAGTATGGTAGTTTTCAAAGTACTGAAAACAAGACTGTACTGTGTGATGCACTTTTGTTAGCCAATCATAGCTCATGTCATTTTATCTCACCAGCCAATGACAGCAGATACTCCGAACATAGGATATATGATGTAGTCAGCCAGTAGCAACATCATTGTTAAGCAACTCAAATACACAAATAGGAAAAGTTACTGGTTTAAATTAATATAGAAGTGCTGCCCTTCTGTTTTCTGTTTATAGAATTACTTTTAAAGAAGCAGCAGTGAATTTTAGAGCTGTTTGGAGCGTGGTTTGGAGAAGACAAGACGATTCACTGGCAAAACAAGCAGAAATCTGGCAAACAGATATTTCTCTGGTTGCAACATATCTTTGCATGCCAGAACACTTTGACTTTTCCATAGAAAAGCCAAGTGAAATTGCTCAATAACTTAACTTGCACTTTTTATAGGATAATTATACTTTCTGCCATTGTTATTGCATAATTTGTACCTATGAAAGAATTAAAATAAAATTGAAGTTTGGTCTTTTTTAATGTGTTTTACCCATTAAGATATATCAAACACAAATGTGCCAGTAAAATTTTAAAAAATGGCATAAATGGCTGATCTTTTGGGTCCAAAATTTTTCCATCTGGCTTGTCCTTAAAGTGACTTAAGAAATACATTCCATATTCTCACATATGACATAACTCATCTTGTGTTAAGAAAATTTAGTTTGGAAGTTATGCTTCTCAAAACACCATTTACAATATTTTCCTCTGACCAGTTAAAAGTGTAAACAGTTGTGTTGTTATGCACATCAAAAGTAGTAGCCATCATTGTGCTGTCATCAGATGCTTGTGTTTGTGCACTGTATTTTGTTGTTGTAAATAGTGCATTTTCTCTACAACAAAAGTTTTATTTAGGTTTTTGCTCTCATTTATGTTTTACTCCTGTAGTATTATTCTGCAGTAGCAAGCTAACATGAAATCCTTTGCCAGATCCTCAGTTCTTACCAGCCAAAATTACAAAAATTTAATTGCAAACTAGAACAATTGAAAATTCTTAGAATTGTAAAAATGACCAGGTTTTCCTTGGATTGCTCGCAGATGAAAAAATTCCCACATTTTTCCTGGATTTCCAGTTGTCCCATGGTGAATACACCCTGAATCTCAATGACACTGTGCCCACTGCCATCACAATTGACAGTGTCATGGGGTCAACATGGGAACACAGAGGGGTGAACTGCTGCACAGTCTCACGTTTAATGGCTTGACACTTACTCATGACTTCAGCATCCTTCAACCACTTTCCGCAGATGCTCACGACAGCAGCATGCAAACAGCTGACCAGCTTTGATGTCTGCTGGGGGCTCAGTCCTACCTGCTGTGCCACAACAATCTGCCTTTCGTCCAAGTCACTTTATGTCAGTTGATTTACCCATTTGATGACTGTACTATCACTAGCATGATTCACCATTCACCTCTTCTCCACTTACATACCTTCCTTCCTGCATTATGCCTGTGAGAACATCAGGCAGCATTCAAATTCATGGCAGGCAATTGTCATAGTTTGATATTTGATGATGAGCTACAGTATTCACTATTAAAATCTGTTCCTGAAATTGAGCTTAAATGTAATTGGTATAGATGTACAACCTAAAGCGACATATGAAAATCTGCACCAGATCGGGACTCGAACCCATTTTTCAACTTATCCCAAGGAGTCAGCTTACCACTTAGGCTATCTGAGCACCCAAAGTTCCACGTGTGGCACACCTCTCTATTCCTTCTTGAGACTAGTAATTCAGTTACCCACATTCACACACCTTAAGATACCTGTGCAGGTTTTAGAATTGAGACAACACAAAGTCAGATTATCAGTACCATTTTCAAAAATGGCTTCTCAGTGTCTTGATTTGAAAACCTGCCAGATGTCTGAATGGAGATAAGTGAATTAATAATCTATAAGAAGAAATAGATAGGTGTGTGCCATATGGAGTTTTGGTCAGTCTGAGCAGTGTGCTCTGGTAGCTTAAGTGGGAAGACAACCACCAGCAATGGTCATAAAATCCAGGTTCAAGTCCCAGCCTGGCACAAATTGTCGAAAGTTACTTTAGGTTGTACATCTATACCCATTACTGCAAAGTTAAATTTCAGGATTACATTTCCATTGTCATAATGTTTTGGCTTACCAATATATAAAGTTACATTACTCTATCCTGACTTTCAGAAATATTAGTTCTTTCCTTCAGAAGGGGAGAAGGATAGGTCGGCGAAGGTTAAAAACAAAGGGTATATTTTTCAGACTTAAGTATGAGAGGGACCACCATGCTGTGAGGAACTGATAGCTTCAAAAGCTAAAATAGTTACTTGATCTTTTACGTGTACCTATCAGTGGTACTATTTCAACTTCTGAAGGTGAATACTGGCCAGTAATTCCATTTTCACAAGTTATAGGAGATGATTCAATGTGACAATTTCAGTAGTCTCCAACACCAGTTTATTTGTATATAATGTGAAATCATTCAAACTATAAAGATCATCTGGGACAAGGGTACATTGTAATCTGATACTGTATACAATAACACTTGACTCTGCTGTCAAGCCTCATTTGACACGATTTTTCGTAACTGTCACATGATTTGTTCACAAATCTGACTGTACTAGGCATTAGTGCTGCATAGTACTGCTTGTGTTAAGTCTGTGTCAAACTATATCATTTGTGTTGTGACTCGGCGATCTTTCAAAGTGCCGCCGCGCAGTTACGCGCGTCCTCTACATGCGGCGCTGTCTGCCAGCCATGCGGCAGCCACGCCACCTGAGTGGCCAGCCAGCCAGCCACTGCTAGACTTGGACTCAGTGCTGATTTGAATCTTACTGTGTACACATGTCTTACTTTGTCTACTTGCTCTGTGACTTACATGTGTTGTGTCGTTTTTGAAATATATGTGTTCAACTTGACGTTATAACAATTGGCGACGAGGTAGTGGTTTTTTCCTTTTCATCGTTGACCCACAGGTTTCCATGGCTACTTTAGAGCAACTATTGCAAGGTCTCATTGAACAGCAAACGCTTCTCAAATTGGCGATTCGCGATTACGTCGCGGCATCAAATGCGGGGCGTTTCTCGTCGTTGTCTATACCTCCTTTTCCTCCTTACGACGAGACGGCGGAAGACTGGTCTGATTACGAAAAACGTCTTCAACAGCACTTCTTGGCATTTCATGTCACGGACGAACAAACATGTAAGTCTCTGTTCCTTTCATGGATTTCACCGCAAATGTATCGGTTGTTGTCGCAATTGGCTCCTTTGAAAGATCCTGCGTCTTTGTCCTTTGCTGAAATGTGCTCACTTCTGTCCGTCTATTTTCAAAAGCAAACGCATGTGGTGGCCTCTCGTGTTACTTTTTATCGCTGTCAAAAACAATCGAATCAATCCTATCACACTTGCGCTGCTGAACTTCACGGCCTCAGTAGAAAGTATCAATTTGTTACTGAAGTTCACAAAGAATCCTACGCCGATTCCATGGTACGGGATGCTATTACCCGATCGGTGCCCGACAAAGAAGTTACGCAATGTGCCCATCAGTTGGCAAATCCGACTCTACATGAAGTCCTATCCATCGCGCAGCCGTTTGAAATTTCTCGCGCCGCTGGAGCGCAAATAGAGGCGTGAGGTGGCGTTGGGGAAATACAACCTCTGTGCGCTGTTGACGACGTGTGCGGCGCGTCCCCGTCAGCCGACGTGGCCGCAGTACGCTCCCAAGCGCAGCCTCGACCTAACCGTAAACAAACCTCTAAGAAACTGCAGCAAAACCCCCGGCAACTTCCTTCATGTCCGTGGCGTTTTACGAAACATTCACGGGAGGATTGTCCCCAACGTTGGGCCGTGTGTCACAATTGCAAAAAGAAGGGTCATGTGTCATCCATTTGCAAATCCGACTGCATACCTGATATTCATGACCATGACGCTTATTCTGCTTCTGTGTTGTCTGTCAATGGTACATCTTCCCTTTCAGGGAAGTTATTCCTCACTGTCCAAATTCTTGGTCAGGATGTTCGCATGCACGTGGATACTGGTTCTGCTGCCACTATCATCAATTCTCAGACATATCTTCAGTTGGATTCTCCAATCCTATCACCTGTCAGTCGGCAATACGGATGTACAATAAATAGAAGATTTCTCTCTTGGGACAATTTAATGCTGAGGTATCTCAAAAATCCGTCGTTCGCACTGTTACCATATTTGTGGTCGACCATAGTAATGCGGAAAATCTTTTGGTTTCGATGCCTTTCGCGTTTTTGGGTTCTCCATAGATGACTCTGTCAATATCATTTCTGGTGCTATTCCTTATGCTCAATTGGATTCCTTGTCGACGACATTTTCGTCCCTTTTTTCTCCTGGGTTAGGCCATGCAAATGACTTTGAGCTCATATCACGCTCAAACCCACTGCTCGGCCTAAGTTTTTTCGGGCTCAGCCCATTCCCGTGGCCCTTCGTGATCGGGTCAAACGGGAGATGGATCGTCTCACTGCTTCAGGGGTCTTGCTTCCTGTCACTTCAAGTGAGTGGTCCTCTCCTGTCGTTGTCGTTGCTAAGCCCAATGGTGATATTCATCTCTGTGGCGATTTCAAAACCACTGTAAATGCTCAATGCCTCATCGACACTTACCCTATGCCCCGACCTGAAGAATTGTTCACTAAACTTGCTGGAGGTCAGTATTTTTCTAAAGTTCACCTGTCAGAAGCTTTTCATCAACTTCCTCTTGACGCTGCTTCCCAGCAGTTTGTGGTCCTTAACACGCCTTTCGGCCTCTATCAATACCAACGACTGCCATTCAGGGTTGCCAGCGCCCCTGCTCTCTTTCAGCGATTCTTGGAACAATTATTGCTCACTGTCCCTGGGTGTATAAATTACCAGGACGACATTGTTGTCACTGGCTCCACCACAGACGAACATCTTCAAAATCTCTGCACACTTTTTCATATCTTACAGACTGGTGGTCTTAAGTGTAATCTTCAGAAATCAAAATTTTTTCAGGCATCTATCACGTACTTGGGGTTTCAACTCTCTCGGGATGGTATTCGTCTGCTTCAGCAAACTGTCGGTGTGATCAATGCCCTTGCTCACCCCACATCTGTTAAGGAACTGCAGGCCTTCTTGGGGAAAATAGCATACTATCACAAGTTTTTACCATTTGCTGCTTTGGTGGCTCAGTCGTTGCATTGTCTGTTGCATAAAAACGTGCCTTTTCACTGGTGCGCGTCATGCGAAGCGGCTTTCCAGAAATTGAAGACTATGCTGAAACAGGCCCCGTGCCTGGCTACTTATCGACCTGGCCAACATCTTGTTCTTGCCACGGACGCCTCTCAATACGGGGTCGGTGCAGTCCTTGCGCACCGTTTTTCTGATGGTTCTGCACAACCCATTGCTTATGCCTCCAAAACGCTCACAGATGCCCAGCAAAAGTATTCTCAAATTGAAAAACAAGCTTTGGCCATTATTTACGCTCTTCATAAGTTTTTTTTTCTCTATGGATCCAAATTTCATCTTGTTACAGATCACAAACCACTTGTTTGCTTGTCATCCATCAACATCACTTCCCGACAAGGCTGCACACCGCCTCCAGCGTTAGGCTCTTTACTTGTATCGTTTCAATTGTGAGATTCATTTCCTGCTGACGTCTCAACGTGCGAATGCTGATACACTGTCTCGCCTACCCATGGGTCCTGATCTGGCATTCGGCAAGGACGAACTTTTGTGTTTCCAGCTGGATGTTGCTGCGCAGCCGGTTGTGGACGGGTTTCCCATCACCGGGGATTGGCTGGCAGCTGCTACGGGTTCTGATTCTACCCTCTCCTGGGTTTTACGCTGTATTCTGAAGGGTTAGCCAGATCGTCCGTCCGTTAAGACGTCTGATCCGTTGCGGAACTACTACGCTTTGCACTCCCGCCTCACGGCTAGGGATGGTATTATCCTCCTTTCCACTGACAATGCTTCGCCGCATGTTGTGGTACCTGCGTCTTTGCGTGCTTCGGTCTTGCGCCGCCTTCAACAAGGGCACTGGGATGTCTCTTGCACAGAGACTCTGGCGCGCCGCCATGTGTACTGGCCCAGCATCAACTCTGAAACTGCACACATGGTCACTGCCTGTGGCCCTTGTGCGTCACAGGCCGCTGCCCCGAAGGCATCTTTGTCACCGTGGCCTTCGCCTGAGATGCCCTGGAAGCGTATTCATGCTGACTTCGCGGGACCTTTTTTAGGTGCTTATTGGCTACTTGTTATTGATGCCTACTCTAACTTTCCTTTCATTGTCCGTTGCACACCGCCTACCACCGCAGCAACCACAAGTGCTCTAGCACGCATTTTCTCTTTGGAAGGCTTTGGAGCTGTCGGCGCATATATTACTAGAAAATCTGATCAGATACTTTTCAAACGTAAATACATGTGGATGATTTGGTTGACCATTATTAATTATTGCGTGGTAGAGGGTAATTTTCCGTGGGGAGATTACAGCATTCCCTCTACTCTTGTTGCTGATAATGGCCCACAATTTGCCTCTTCCGAATTTGCGGACTTTTGTGCCTGTCACAGCGTCATGCATGTCACGGCCCTTCAGTTCCATCCACAGTCAAAAGGTGAGGCTGAACGACTGGTCCGCACATTTAAGGCTCAGATGAGGAAACTCCTGACTTCTTCCACTGCTGATGATGCGCTTCTCCAATTTCTGTCTTCTTACTGTTTCACCCCCATGGGCGACCACAGCCCGGCTGAGCTCTTACATGGCCGACAGCCCCGCACACTACTTCATCTTCTGCGGCCTTCCACCTCACAGCCGCAGGTGCCTTCGCTTGGCCGGTTCACTGCCGGCAACCTTGTATGTGTACGGGGATATGGCAAGTGGCCAAAATGGAGTCCTGGCCGCATCTTACGACACTGTGGCCGACGCCTGTATGAAATCCAGATGGACAAAGGGTGTTGCAGTGCGTCATTCGGACCAGCTTTGGCCTCATATGCCAGCAACACCTGTTCCGAATGCCGCTACACCACCTTCGGCTCTACCTGACGCTCGGGATCTTGGCAACTCCCATTACTCACAATGCAGCCCTCTCACCATCATCTCGGTGCCAGCACAAGAACGGACGCCACCAGGAGACGTGCCCATGCAGGAACCAGATGACATCATCTGTCGGAGCAACTCTACTCGCCTCCTCCTCCTACAGACGCTGACACATCGCCCATGTCTCCTGTTATAACAACCAGACTTGCCGCAATGGGCAGATTGATGCACGGGGTCCCAGCAGACTCGACCCCTACGTCTCCTGTCATCTCGACCCGTTATCATCGGGGACACTTCCGTCCATACGGGAAGCCTCCTCCTTGAGACTTTGCGGCCAGTCAAACAACACCTATGGACGTTAGCAATCTATGGGCCACCTCCATCAAGACCAGTGCAAAAAATTCAAAGGGGAGAAAAGTGTTGTGACTTGCTGATCTTTCAAAGTGCCGCCGCACAGTTATGCGCATCCTCTACGTGCGGCGCTGTCTGCCAGCCATGCAGCAGCTGCGCCACATGAGCAGCCAGCAGCCGCTAGACTTGGACTCAGCGCTGATTTGAATGTTACCATGTACACATGTCTTACTTTGTCTACTTGCTCTGTGACTTACATGTGTTGTGTCGTTTTTGAAATATATGTGTTCATCTTGGCGTTATAACAAGTTGTATTGGGACAAAGGTTGTTATATTTACCTTCAAGTTAGCGTGCACAAAATGGCTAGTTTTTCATGCAACATCCTTTCTGAGGAAAAGATTTTAGACCTTTAAGAAGAATGTCTAAGTGAAAATGGGAGCAACAGTGATTGTGATGATGAAAGTGATTCATTTGTAAACAATTTGAGTGAAATGACAATGGAAACAGTCCACCCTGAAGAGTTGAAAAAAAATATCACACAGTGAATGTTTTGTACGGCAATGCTTATGTAAATATACTTGAATAATGCACACTTTGTTTTGATGTGTACCCTAATTGTTTAGCAGTGGCCTCACTGTTTCCACAAAGAGACTTGCACAATTCTCTGTGGTGCGCTCACTGCCAGGGCAGCAAATATTTGAAATTGGGTCACATGGAGACTCGCTGTGCCTGCATTATGGAATGTAAAGGGTTAATGAGACAGCACAGTGACAAGGATGCATCTGCAGAAACAACACCTATTTCTTTACTACCTAAAGATACGAATAATAAACAGAAAAATAATCAAAATTAACAAAAATGCTTATATCTTTCCTGTATAGCATTAATACCATCAAGGCTTTCCTTCTTGTGTAACAATAGGCCTGACGTCCCCCAAGATTGTAATAAGCAGTTAAAAAGCCAGCAACCAGATATAACAAATATTAAGGATTAAATTATCCTAGGTGTCTCCAGACACAAGACATTTATCTCATTATTTTCTTAATGTTTGTGAACAACGTGTAGTGTTGACTATATAGGCTTTTCTGATATAATAATTAATAGTGTTGTTGTCAGTTTTGCCACTGGATGCTGAAATCAACTAGGCATAACATAATGTTTCAAAGGTTCATACTTTCACCATATTTCACTGAAAACTGGCTCAGCAATAAGTTGCTCGCAGCAGAGGTGATGAACATTTGCTAAGAGCTCTGGAAATTATTCTGGACACACAAATTCCTTGTATCGCAAGCTGTGTACTTTTTGCAGTTTTGACCTTGCTACACATGGCGTTCTGTCATCTTGAAGCACTGTTTTCATTTTTGTAAAATGAATTGTGTCGGGAAGGTAGATACTGAATTAATACACTGCTTGAAAAAAAAAAGTGAAACACTCATAAGTGGAGGAGGAAACAAAATGAAGCTTCATGGGGTGAGAGGGTGCGTGATGCTGATTTTACACTGGAGTGCCAAAGAAACTGGTACAGACGTGTATATTCAAATACAGAGAGATGTAAACAGACAGAATGTGGTGCTGCAGTCTGTAATGCCTACATAAACCAACAAGTGTCTGGCACAGTTATTAGATCAGTTACTGGTGCTACAATGGCATGTTACCAAGATTTAAGTGAGTTTGAACATGGCGTTATAATCTGCGCATGAACAGTGGGACACAGCATCTCCAATGTAATGATGAGGTGGGGATTTTCCCCTGAAACCATTTCACGAGTGTACCCTGAATATCAGCAATCTGGTAAAACATCAAATCTCCAATATCACTGCAGCCAGAGAACGGGACAAGCAATGACTGAAGAGAATCATTCAACGTGACAGAAGTGCAAGCCTTCTGCAAATTTCAAAGCTGAACCATCAACAAATGTCAGCGTGTGAACCATTCAACAAAACATCATTGATATATGCTTTCAGAGCCAAAGACCCACTTGTGTACTCTTGATGACTGCATGACGCAAAGTTTTACACCTCGCCTGGGCCCATCAACACTGATATTGGACTATAGATGGCTGGAAACACATTGCCTGGTCAGACAAGTCTCATTCCAAATTGTATTGAGCGGTTGGACGTGTACAAGTAAGGAGAGAGCCTCATGAATGCATGGACCCTGCATGTCAGCTGAGAGCTGTTCAAGCTAGGGAAGGCTTTGTAATGGTGTGGGGCATGTACAGTTGGAATGATATGGGATCTCTGATATGTCTAGTACGACTCTGACAGGTGACACCTATGTAAGCATCCTGTCTGACCACCTGCCTCTATTCATGTCCATTGTGCATTCTGACGGACTTGGGCAAAGCGACACACCACATGTCCAGAATTGCTACAGAGTGGCTCCAGGAACACTCTTCTGAGTTTAAACACTTCCACTGGCCACCAGGCTCCCCAGACATGAACATTAGTGAGCATATCTGGGATTCCTTGCAACATGCTGTTCCGAAGAGATTTTTTTTTTTAAATTTGTGGTAAGGTCTTTGGGATCAAACTGTTGAGGTTACTGGTCCCTAAGCTTACACACTATTTAATCTAACATAAACTAACTTATGCTAAGGATGACACACACACACCCATGCCTGAGAGAGGACTTGAACCTCCAACGGGGGGAGCCGCATGGACCGTGACAAGACGCCTCAGACCGCACGGCTCACAAGAGATCTCCACACCCTTGTACTCTTATGAATTTATGGACAGCCATGCAGGACTCATGGTGTCAATTCCCTCCAGCACAACTTCAGACATTAGTCGAGTCCATGCCACGGCGAGTTGTGGCACTTCTGCGTGCTGACAGGGGCCCTATATGATATTGGGAAGGTGTACCAGTTTCTTTGGCTCTTCGGTGTATATCGCTGATTAAAAAAGAGTTCAAATTTATAAAGAACCTGTCAGCATGAATGTACTTATCAGCAGAAGATGCACTCCCCTCTAGCTCCAATGCACATAATTATTCAGTTGGGAATGGTGTCACAAAGTAGTTTTATCCTCTCCTGAGGCAAGCTGGCTGACAACTGTTGTAATGTCCTTGATATCCCAAATATTGGCACTGGAACAGGGTTAATGTTCCCAAGCTATTCGCACATATTCTGTCAGAGAGAGCTCTGGGGATCTTCCTGAGCATAACAGTGTATCACCATCTTGCAGACAGTTAACAGAAAAAATCACAGCACCAAGGGGCAGCTGTGCAGCATAAACTGAATGGTGGTCACATTTCTACATTTGAAAGATAATGTCTATTGAGATCTTGTGCCAGTCACATAAGGGTGTGCTAGTAGCACCATTATGTGGATGCAAACTAGACTCACTGTAAAGATAGTGAGCTTTTAGCACCTTTGGCATTAGACGTGGTGAGGTGATGTTGATCAAGAATGCCTTTAAGGTAACAAACACACCATCATCAACACCTCACTGAGTTTGACCAAGGTCATGTAACAGGGCTACAAGAAGCTGGATGTTCCTTCTGTGATACAGCAGAAAGACTTTTATGGAATGTAGCCACTGCAAATGTCTGCTGGCAGCAGTGGCCACACAAGAATGTATGGTAACAAGAAGACCAGGCTCTGGATGGCCACTGGCACTACCGAGGGGGGGAGATCATCGTGTACATCATATCTGGGGCATCGTACTGCCTCTGCAGCAGAAATTTGACCAGCAGATGGCACCACAGTGACACAATGAATTGTTACAAATCAGTTACTTCACGGACAGCTCTGAGCAAGATGCTCTGTAGTGTGCATTCCACTGACCCCAAACAATAGCCATCTGTGACTTCAGTGGTGTCAAGTGAGGGCTCATAGGAAGACAGAAGGAAGGTCTGTCATGTTTTCTGATGAAATCTGGTTCTGCCTTGGTGTCAGCAATGACTGTGTGTTGGTTAGGAGGAGATCATTTGAGGATCTGTGGCCAACCTGTCTGCATGCTAGATATGCTGCATCTACACCTGGAGTAATGGTCTGGGGTGCGATTCCATCTTGAAACCGACCTGCCTGCATGTTAGACACACTGGACCTATACCTGCAGTAGTGGTCTCGAGTGTGATTTCATATGACAGCAGGAGCATTTACGCTGTTATCCCACTCTCCCTGACTGCAAAATTGTATATCAGAGGGTATTTTCCTACAGGATAACACTTGTCCACATACTGCTGTCGTGACCCAACATACTCTACAGTGTGTCAACATGTTGCCTTGGCCTGTCCAATCACTAGATCTGTCTCCAATCAAGCATATATGGGACATCATCAGACTACAACTACAGTGTCATCCATGAACAGCAGTAACTGCCCCTTTACTGACAGACCAAATGCAACAGGCACAAAATCCATCCCACAAACTAATATCCAGCACCTGTACAACAACACATATGTGTTTGGATGCTTGCATTCAACATTCTGTTTGCTACAGCTGTTATTAAATGTACCACCATTTCATGTTTGCAATGCCTTATTTCACACTTAAAGTAATCCCGTAGTCTTGCAATGTTAGTAGGTTAATGTTTTACCTAGACAAATGTATTCCAGAGATTTGATTATTCTACATTAATTAGCTTTTGGTGTTGTAATTTTTTCCTGTCATATATAATTGAGCATTTTCGTGTAAGCTACTACAGATGTTCATAATTTCTCATACTCACATGCACAATGGTTCAGAAATTAGAAGTTTGTTATAGGAGTGACATTATTAGAAGCAGCCAAGAGTGCAGATAAGCATCACTCTAATTTCATATGGCGAGCCTTTGTTCTGAAAATGAAGAGACAGCTTCTAGCAACAAATTTGCCCAGCACGCAGATGCAATGATCATTTTCTGGTAAATATGTGGCACCGTTATTGCACTTGCAGTGATGTGCACAGTCCTCACCAAAAGTGCTAACGGAACAGCATTCACCACAACTGGTCCTCCTAAACCCTAAAACACAGAAAATAAATAATGTTGTGGATTGGCAAGAGGGCCAACCCACTATGAGAGGAAGCCGAGAGGCACGCGTTTTAGCTCACGCAGGCTGGCATGAGGTCTGGAACAGGTCAAGGAAATCAGACTAGCAAAAAAGGATGTAGCTGTGGTATACTTAACTTTAATCCATAAATGGTGAACATCGCTCTTGACGGTACATGTTTTACAGCACCAATAGTAACTGGTAATGGCGCCTTGCTAGGTTGTAGCAAATGACGTAGTTGAAGGCTATGCTAACTATCGTCTCGGCAAATGAGAGCGTATTTTGTCAGTGAACCATCACTAGCAAAGTCGGCTGTACAACTGGGGTGAGTGCTAGGAAGTCTCTCTAGACCTGCCGTGTGGCGGCGCTCGGTCTGCAATCACTGATAGTGGCGACACGCGGATCCGACATATACTAACGGACCGCGGCCGATTTAAAGGCTACCACCTAGCAAGTGTGGTGTCTGGTGGTGACACCACAAATAAAATAATAATTATAGTAATAATAATAATAATGATGATGCCAATCACTACTGGTTATTAAAGACAGCTTGCAGCCACTTGAGCAAAGAAGTGTCTTCTGAATGTGTCACGTGACATGATTTTTAAAACTAAGCAAAATTAAATTGACTGAAGATAGTGCGTCTTCTTTCTAGGTGGATAGATATGTTCAATGACTTTAATTGAACTAACAGAACATTGTTTATACAGTTAAAGTTATTAGACTTAGAAAGACAGCTCAAATGGCTCTAAGTACTATGGGACTTAACATATGAGGTCATCAGTCCCCTAGACTTAGAACTACTTAAACATAACTAACCTAAGGACATCACACACATCCAAGCCTGAGGCTGGATTCGAACCTGGACTGGAGTGCCCAGAACCGCTCGGCCACAGCGGGCGGCAGAAGGACAGCTCTCCAATTTTTTTTGCACTTATAGAATTTGCCTGTACATCAAGTTCCTGAAGCAGTAGAACATACTTCTCAAAAGCACTCAAAAAATTACTTTTTAAAGATTTCCAACAACTGTCAAGTACAAAAATTGTAATCTCATTTACAAAGCCATACGCAGTTGTGTGCATAGCATCTCGTCTCGCAGTTGTGAGATTGTGGGTTCGATTCTAACTCCTGATAATGTCATAGAGGTAAAATTAGAGATATTTGAGCTTGTAAATAGGCTTACCAAAAGTCATTTCACCCATAGACCACTCACAAATGGAACAGGAAAGTGGGGTGACACACTGTAATGTGACACGCGGAGTATGTATCTAGACACAATTTTTTAAAATTTTATTTGACTTATACACTGCTCTGCAAAACTTATCGACAAACTAGAGTAAATAACATAACCTGCTCAGAGGAAACGAAAAAGTGTGGGAGCATGTCACCAGAGGTCTCCCAGGCATGTACAGGAAGTTGGGCATAATATGGCACGAGGTCAGTGCAACTATAGTGCCAAATGGGGCTGGCCCCACAATACGAGGCAGTTAGAGGAATGGGAAAAGACAGTATTTGTCAATCAGAGAGCAGTTATGATACACTGTGGTGGTATTCTTCATTACAGCATGGCCTGATATGGGTGATTTCACATGGGGAACTGGAATGAAGATGAAGTGAAACGAGTGTAACCCACGAGTTTGATATTGCTCACAGCATTGTTTCACATGCATGGGGAGCATTCTGAAGCACAGGCACTTCTGCATGAAGAGGAGAGGTGGCTGACCATGCTCAACCGCAGCAGCAGATGACCTGCACATTGTGCAACAGATATAGGGACTGGACCTATGAGAGGTGGGTGGCCTGCTGTTCTCAGATGAGAGCAGATTCAGTCTCAGTAGTGATTCTGGATGTATATGGTGAGAGATGGGAACGTGTAATGGACACAGAAACACTGTAAAACATGATATTTTGGTGGTTGAGTTGTTGCATAATGTTGCACGGGTGTTCTGACCTCCGAACTGTCAAACACAGTACAATCAGCAGTCCGTATTATTGTTAAATTGTCCTTTCTCATCTCCATTTTTTCTTGGATGCGGCTGGCCCTGACTTCATCTTTATCAATGACAATATGTAACCACTTTGAATAGCACAAGTGAAGGAGCTCTTGGAATAAGAAGATATTTGGCAAATAGACTGCCTATTGCAGCATGTCCACATGGATCAATGACTGTCCATCAGTTGTATACTGTGCTGGTGGAGGAATGGAAAACCATATTACAAGAATTCCTCACCAACCTTGTGACCAGCATGGGAGAAAATTGCAGAGCCTGCACAGCCATCCCTGGTGATCAAGTACCCTGTTAAGAACCCTGTCCTGCCTTTATCAATGTGCAGGAGACCATCATCATTTGCAGTGTTGTCAGTGTTATTATTGTCTTTGAATAAAAGCGTCATTTCTGTTCATCTACTTGTGCATTTCTTTCAGTTATCTTATGTACTAAACTGTAATAGTTCTTTCTATGTATGGCATAAGTTTCATGTAGGTACATTACTTGTCACTGACAAATTATGCAAAAGTTACTTTCGTTCTTAAGTTTTGCACACCAGTGTCTATTTATTGTCAATCTGAGATGTTAATTAATAAATTCTGGAACATAATTTTCTAATAAAAATAATGTCTTATTTTCAACTGCTAATCAAACTAAAAGGCGAGTATTCACTGTAAATTAAAAGTTGGTTAAACAAAGTGAAATACCTTTAATTTCTAGGGATTACAAATAAATACAAACACAATATAAAAACAGTATTACCAATACATACATTTTTTTTTCTTTTTAGCTGAATCTACATGCTCATCACATACACTTTAGTGTTGTGAGAGAAAAGAAGTGTTTCAAAATAAATGTTGTGGCTAACCCGTGACAGTTCAATATATATCACTTGCTCGATTGTCACTTGTTTCATGTTTATTTACTCTTTTTTAATCCTGAAAATACTCATAGTGAATTCTGTTCATTGAAGTCTCTGTTTTATTGAAGGATAATCATGGGTAAATGAAAAGTGACTAGAAATGCTCTGAAGGCTTTTAAGAAAAGGAGAAATGTTGGAGAGCAAGAGGTAGGTGTTATTACCATAAACAATAAAGATGATAACCAAACTGTACGCAGAAGAGAGGAGAATCTACAAAATACTAATAGAAGAGAAGAAAAAAGAATACATAGAAAGAGAGGCAAAAAGAGAAGTGGATGAAGCAGAGGAAGACCCATACATAGCAGCAAGACCAAGAAAACTGGCTCATATGCCAAATACAGACATGAAGGAATGGGAAGACCACTTCAGTAAGATACTGAACAAATGAGGAATCAAAACACCCCCAAAGAAAGAGAAACAACATCAAACTAAGGAAAAACACAATATATGGGAACCTCTAAATGGAGAAGATGTAAAAGAAGTAATAAAAGCACTGAAGAACAAGAAAGCAGCAGGACCTGATAATATATATAATGAACATATAAAAGATGCAAAAGAGGCCCTCCAACACGTATGGACCAAACTATTTAACAAATGCCTGGAACTTGGAAGAATTCCGACACAATGGAGACACTCAACAATAATAGTTCTCTACAAAGGTAGAGGAGGCCCAATTGACCCGAACAAGTACAGAGGCATAGCCCTGGAAAATACTCAATTCAAGATGTTTTCAGAGATAATTACACAAAATATCCAAGCCTCTGTGGACAGTCATCTCCCAGAAAGACAAATGGGTTTCAGATCTGCAAGATCAACACTTACAGCAGTCAGACTTCTTCTAAACAACATCGACAAAGTGCTACAAAAGAAACAAGTGTTCTACACAGTGCTTGTAGACTTTACCAAAGCCTTTGACCTACTGGAAAGAGATCTCATAGTCCAAAAACTGGAAAACACAATGGGAGAAGATAGCGCATGGGCAAGAATAATCAAGTCTATCCTCAAATACAACTTAATCACAATATCAGACAACCTCTCTTTTTCAAACCCCATTCTGCAATCAAACGGAGTCTTGCAGTGTGACCCAATGAGCCCTTTGCTGTACATTCTTGTCACTGAAGAAGTACTCCGAATTGGAGAAAATGAAGAAGATGCATAAGTATACGCATACGCTCATGACATAGCTGTAGGTTCAACAGATATACAGAAGCTGCAGAGAATCATTGAGAAAATAGACAAATGGTGCAATGAACACAAACTACACATAAACATAACAAAGACAGAAATGGTAATTTTCAGAAAAGGAGGCAAAACACCCAATAATGTGGAAATCAGCATCAGAGGACAAAAAATAAAAATCTCATCAGACTTTAAATACCTAGGGGTGACATTGCAACCAACAGCCAAATGCTTCACAAAACATACAACAGAACGTGCAGCCCAAGCAATAACAGCAATACAGGGCATCAAAAACATCCATTTACTCAGTCTAGAAACAGCCATGACATTATTCAACACAAAAATCTTGCCAATCCTGGCCTATGGGATGGAGGTTATATGGGACCACCTGACAGAAAAAAATCTAGAAACACTAGAAAAGGTAAAATTGACTTATCTAAAAAGAGCACTAGTTCTCTCAAAGACAACAAGATCTAGACTAGTGTATCTGCTAACGAGAGACACATTCCTAATTGAAGACATCAGACTTCGATATATGATGCCACACACCAAGGTTTCCAGAAAGCAACTGAAGATCATGGAGGACAAACAAGAAAAAATATGGCCAGAGTTCTATGGCACCGAAGCAATGATGAACCGCTCATGGACAGTACCATACTTCGAACAGCGACATGTCGTAACTAGACTTTCTATTCACGGCTTTGATCATCTAATCTGCAAAAACAAAACTTATCGTGACCCAACCACAACATGTGTATGTGAACTGTGTAATGAAGCCTGTGAACGATATCACATAGAACTGTGCAGTAAAAGAGTGAAATCGATAAATGAATATGCAAAAATGTGAAATGTAAATGTAAAATATTTAGCAAAGTAACTGTATATGGCTGTTTGGCTGCAATTTTATTAAATAAAATAAAGATGATAACCAAGTGTGTGAACTCAACCTTGCTGGTACACTTGCCCATTGCAATGAAAGTGAGAAAGGAAGTATTTTTCCAGAGGAGGCTTGGTTCAGCTAGTAAAAAGTATGAATGTTTTATATGTGAATCAGATCTGAATGAAATATTTGATATGTCATTTCTCAATAGAATTTTTGCAAACTGTGTGAGATGCACTCAATGTAGTTGGTCTGTAACTTTCCATAAAAAATCATGTAGGACTTGCCAGTGAAATGGAACTGAAGCGTGGTAAATGCTCATAAATGACTAGCTTTTGAAACAGTGTTGCAGTAACTCCAAATGAAGAAACTGGCAGCAAAATCTGTGAACACAACATTAGATTTGTTTATGCCTTGCGTACAGTTGGTAAGGATGCTACTGCAGCTGCAGTTTTCTGTAGCCTGATGAATCTTCCAAATCCCCCAACCAAGTTTACGAACTATGCTAGATTTATAGGGTCTAAAGTAGAAGATGTCTGTATAGAACCTGTGAAGAAAGCTGTGGAAAAAGCAGTAATAGAAAACAGTGGTGATAGAGACTTGACTGCACGATTCGATGATAACTGACATAAACAGGGATACACATGTCTTCATGGTGTAGTATCTGCCACCAGTATGTAGGTTTTTGATGAAGTAGTAATATCTAAACATTGTAGGTGTCCACAAAAAAAATAAAGGTAGACATGAAAATAATTGCACAACTAATTATAATGGCAGTAGTGGAGGAATGGAAGTGGCTGGTATTGCTAGTACATTTCAGTGTTCTGTTGTGTATGGTGAAGTACAATATGTGGATTATGTTAATGATTGTGATTCCAAAAGTTTCAAACATATTAGAGAACTGAAAGGATGATGATGATGATGATGATGTAGTGCAGTGTATTGGACACAAACAGAAATGAATGGGATCAAGTCTTCGGTGACTGAAAGCTTCATAAAAAGTAAATAAACTCAGTGATGGTAAATGGTTGGATGGGGAGGGAACGTTAACTGACGATGTAATTGACAAAATTCAGAACAATTATGGAATAGCTGTTAGGAAATACATACAAAGTGTCAATGAAATGAAGAAGGCTGTTTGGGCTCCTTCTTTTTATACTTTTTTAACCAACAAAAATCCCCATCATTACTTGTGTCCCAAAGCAGAAAACAGTTGGTGTAAGTACAACAACAGATTGCTAACTGGTGAAATGTACACTCATACACATAGTCTGCCTGATGTGGTAACAGAGGTGATGAAACCTATTTTCAGGAACTTGCAGCAGAAATACAAGCCAGAGTAAACAGGAGAAGGAGAAAGAGGAAGCTGGAGAAGGAGTTTGCAGAAAATAAAGGTAATCCATTATATTGACCTGGAATGCACTAAAAAGGTAATCCAAACTTTGTTGCTGGATTCCCAAAAGTTTTATTTTTCATGCAAATTACATTCTTTCTCAGGGTCTACCAAACAAATTTGCTTCAAATTTTCAGGAAATGTTACACATTCTCTTCTGCATAGGTTAACAGAACATTTTTCCAAAAACCTTTATATTGCTGAATTTACAAACAAAAAATGGCACAAAAAGCAGTGAATTTTCATTACAAAAGAAAAAATTAATCTCTAACAACTGAATTCAGATTTTTGAAAATCCCTTTGTTAAATTGTAGCCAATACTTCAATAAATAATATGTAAAAATTTCAACTTCCTAGCTCAAATACTTTCTGAGAAAAAACACGATTTATTAGCACTATTTTAACATTGGAAAGATAGGGCTTTTGAGATCCCCTTAAATATTTTCTTCAATGTGCCTGTCTGTGACTCAACACCAACTTTGTATGGTAAGTGGCAAGCAATCTATCCTTTCCATATTATTTTTATTCCAACCTGGACTCCCCACTGTTTGATTTTATCAACGGATTTGTCATTTTTTACTAATTTTCCTGAGTAAGACAATTTTCAATCTTCTGTCCACATTTTCTGTATTTTAAATATGAGGGTGTGCTGAAGAGTAATACCTCTAAAATTATATGTGAAAAATCTTAAACCTTTTGAAATGAAATTAACATTGTACATCTTAATTCTTCATGTCTACATTTTTGCAGTCCTCTGCCACTAGAGGGCTCTGAATTAGCTTGTAACATGGTGCTGTGTAATGTAAATATGTCAGTCTGTCAGGAACCGTGTAGTGTAGTATAGATTCAAATTCGAAGTCATTCACACATGGAGCACCCTCTCCTTCAGCATGACAATGCCAGACAACACACAAGCACTGCAACATCTACATTCACTGTCATCGATCATCCCCCATACATATAAACTTGCAGCATGCTGCAGGTGAAAAATAGGCCTGAAACTTGTCTTGTAATTGAAATAAATGGTTGTAGCTTCATCATGAGTTGCATTAAGAATTACCTATTTTTTTATTTCTTGATGGTGACTAGTTTTGGTTACCTGTATCCATTTTCAAACCATCCGCACTGTAAGTGTGACAAATATAGGTGATAGCCCATGTACAGAAACTGCCCCTGCAGTGGTATATGTCCACCTTAACAATGGCATGTTACACCACACAGGATGGACATTAAGAGTTCTCTAATGTTAGCCATATACCACTTTGCTCACTGCAGGGTCAGTTCCTATACATGGGCTATTGCCTATATCCATCACACTTACAGCATGAATGGTTTGAAAATGGACACAGGTGACTGAAATTAGCCACCGTAAAGAAATAAAAAAATAGATACTTCTCAGTGCACCTTATGATGAAACTACAACCATTTATTTCATACCCCATACAGTCCTGAGTTGGCTCCATCTAATTTTCATCCTTTTCCAAAACTTTAAGAATACCTTCGAAGTGAATAGTGATTAAGTGGTGAAAACAAAGGTGAGGCTGTGGCTCTGCCAACAAAATCAAACATTCTACAGTGATGGTATCAACAACATGGTCTCTTCTTGGGAAAAATGTGTTTGTTAGCAAGGTGACTTCATTGAGAAATGAATAATAAACATAAAGAATAAAGATTCAGAATGGTAACAACATTTGTTTTGTGTAAAAAAAGTTAAGAATTTTTTCCTATAAAAAATTTGGAGGCATTACTTTTCAGCATGCCCTCACATGTATACATATGAAGTCTTATTTGTTTTTCCCATAATGTGTCATTAGCCATGTTTATGGGAGTTTCAATGCCTTTTTGAAATTTAAACTCACTAACCTAGTCTATGCGAAACAGACCTACGCTCATCTCCTCTGATAGTTGTACAATAAGCAGTTATGTAACTGCAACATCACCATCCTATCACAAAACTGCAACAGTTGCCAGCAGAATAAGCATTTATCACTCTCACTCCCATGCAGTTATCTGAGTCAACTTAATTACTGATTTTCAAACAGTGCAAGTTATAATATACCATTCCTTTCCACAAAGCTTTGAATATACACATAGACTACCAACAAACACAAAAAGTCTTAATTTTATCATTGCACAAGTTTCATATTGCCCACTTTTAAGAGAGAGAACATCAAGCTTGTGTTTTCAGTCAAGTTGTCATTTGGAATATGGCAGCAATGAGAAAATATTTTAAAATCATTTATCAAAATTATCTGTATCATTATACAAATGATTAGAAGTGAGCTTAAAAGCCAAAACTGCCATGTGAGAAACAGCCTACTAGTGTCCTAATACACTTGCAGTGTTCTGATACTGCATGTTAAGAAGATACAGTTGGTATATTTCCTGAAGAAAATTTAAAAATAGCTTTTCTAAAGCATTTGCAGTCCCTGCAGTGAGTATTAAGAGTACATTTCTATGCCTAAAAATATTCTACAGATATCTAGAGCATGCCTAGTTAATTCCTGTAAGAATTTTATTTCAGTCTTTGAAACATCAGGAGATGGTTGTCAGCAGAATGAAGCATAAAAGATAAGACACAAAATTAGAAGACTCAAGACTCCAAGCAGGAGACATAGCCAATATATGTTCCTTTCTGTTCAGCAAGTTTTCAACTATGCTCAATCCTCCAAAAGGTCAGAACCAGCTAAGAAGTACTCCATTTTCATAAACTCTAGTGTAATAGCCAATATGTGTACAAAACACGTAAGTGGCAATCAGAAAGTCTCCATATGAGGGTATTATTGCAGCGTATATGCAGCATAGTGTGACTCCAATGTGAGTATATAAGCACCAATATGTAGGCAAGGGATTAGTATGATGAGGTAATTACCATATGTGTCCAAATAGGACCAATGTGCTGTTATCGCTTTATTGGCTGTCAAAAGACAAACACCAGTTGATATCCATCGGAGAATGAATAATTTGTATAGGGCAGCATGTCCATTGAAAATCACTGTTGTGGAATGTTGCACCAAGTTATGTTGGTCTTGATTTGACACAAGACACATGGAAGTTATGCCCACTCAAATGGGAGACATTTGAGCATCTGCCCTACAGTCCTGATCTCTCCCTATGCGACCATCATCATACCTTCAATCACTTGAAAATGACTTGAAGGGTCAATGAATTCAATAAAATGACAATGTGCAGAAGGCAGTTATGTATTTCTTCATGTCCACGACACGTTTTACCAAACAGATATCTTCAGCCCAGTGTGTCAGAGGGAAGATAGCCTCAATGCTCATAGTGATTCTGCATTGTTGGCATACCAGCTCTGGACAGTACCGCCTTTAAGTGGATATTTTTTATGACACTTTATATAATCAGAGAGAACTGACATACTCCACCAGCCTTCAAACAGGCTGAACAGGAAGAGTTTACTTAAATGATAACACTTGACACACTTTATTTTCAATACAATAAAGATGAAAATTTGTACATTGAGTGAAATACAAAACAAATTATGCATTAAAAAGTAAATATTATGTGAAATAAACATCTTACTTTGCCAAAAGGTCACAAAATTTTATTTTTGTAGACTTTTTCATTTACTGCATTACTTTTCATTATAGTGGCTCGATAAAGAGCACATCCTATTAAACCACATAGTACAATCTTAAACTTTATATCTTAATAGTTGCTGAAGTTTAACATCTTTCTTTGTATGAAATTTACTTACAATGTTTTAAAAGTTAACAACAACAGACTAACAAGCTACTATTCTAAGACTGAATCAATCATTCATTCACTCTTTAGAAAAGGATCTTCAAACAAAAACTACAATGAAAGAAAATATTAAAAAAAACTTATCCTCGCCCAGTTCTCACAGTCATATACATTAACAGAAAATGAAAATCGCCTTACCCCTCAGAAAAGGAAAGGAGGAAGGATTTTGGTGAGAGGTAAATCAAAATTCTGACAGTTGTACGAAAAACTTGATCAGTTAACAGTGAAAAATACATCAGTCAGTAAGTCATGCATAATGTAGAGAAACTGAAAGAACCAGTATGGGGAAAAAAGACTGGAATTATTGACATTGTTAATAATTAGATCAATAACAATGGCAAATAATGAAGTGGCAATGGCAGAGAGTGACCAAAGCAGGGGAGCTACAAGAAAAGTCAAACAAAGAGAAAAGCTGAAAGGAAATAAAATTAAATAGATAATTGTATTATTAAAGAAAGCAATTACTTTGATGGAGCTTACACTCCATCTCAAATGGACTCAAGAATGTAACATGAGAACTTTAATATTTGCCCCCTTTAAAGTGACTATGAATGACATTCCAATAAGACAATGTTATTTTTTAAACAAGGTGAGATGAGCTTGGTGATATGCAAGTTGCAGTAGCCACCAGAAAGATCGCGGGAGGCGCACATCGGCACGGCGCGTCACGGACGGTAGTTGCCGCAAGTAGAGTCCCGTCCACCAGAGGGCACGCGAGAATTCGGACGCGACCTCTGCCGGCGTAACAACAACAACAACAACTCAGGCAGCACGGGCCGTGCCCAGTCAGTTAACATCGGGCCTGTCTAGGACACAGTCGCGATCTATGCTAAGTGAAGTGCTACGTAAACGTGAACAGTGTTACTACACAATTGGCGAGAGTAGGGTCGTTCTTTCGCGTGTTGCGTCGTTGTTCCGGTTTCGCAACTTCTCCACGGCATGGAGGATTTAGTGCGGGTTTTGATTGAGCAGCAGACGGAGCTCATGGCCACCATGAAACAAGTGCTTCCGGCGTTGCTCTCCACGCTGTCTGCTCCAGCGCCGTTCCCTCCTCCCTTGCCCCCGTATGACGAGACGGCGGAGGATTGGGACGCATATGAACATCGCCTTCGGCAGCATTTCCTGGCGTTTCATGTTGCCGATGCGGAGGTATGTCGTGCTCTCTTCTTGTCTCGGATATCTCCCTCGCTGTATCAAGTTTTGCGGCAGCTAGCGCCGTTGCAGGAACCCTCGTTCTTGTCTTTTGACGCATTGTGTCCATTGCTGTCTTCATATTGCCGCCGCACGCATGTTGTGGCGGCTAGGGTGGAGTTCTATCAATGCAAGAAACAGCCCCATCAGTCTTACCGGGCGTGGGCCTCTACCCTGCACGGTCTTAGTCGCAAGTGTCATTTTGTCACGGAGCAGTCGCGAGAGTCGTATGCCCACGTTATGGTACGCGACGTCATTGTTCGTTCGGCCCCTGATAGGGAGGTCCGCCAACGGGCCCTGCAGTTAGAAGACCCTTCCCTCGAGGAAGTCCTGTCCATTGCTCAATCGTATGAAGTCTCTCACGCCGCAGGTCAACAGCTGGAAGCGTGGTGCGACGTCGCGGCGCTTCAGGGCGGCGCGGCCACGTCCACTGCGTCCGGGGTGGACCACGTGCGAGCGGTACAATCCGGCCGTTACGGCCGCTCCCGCACGGTGCGTAAACAGAATTCCGGCCGCCGGCCCCTGTTGCCGTCCTGTACGTCGTGCTATATACATCATGATCGGTCAGAGTGCCCCCAGCGTTGGGCCGTTTGTCGCAAATGTAATAAAAAAGGACACATTGCTAAAGTTTGCCGCTCAGCCTCAAAAGAATCGAAGGAAGCAGGTACAGAGGACATGGACGTTGACATTCAGGAAGTTTCATCGGGCCAGGCTCCCGACGCATCGGCACGCAAACTCTTTATCGAGGTGTCGGTTCTGTAGCGCCGGTTACAACTGCAAGTAGATACGGGCGCGGCAATTTCGTTGTTGAATGCACAAACTTATTCCGACCTTGGATCGCCCCCGTTGGCGCCAGTTTACCGGCGTCTACGCGGTTATGGTAAACAGTTCATTCCCCTACTGGGTCAATTCACTACCGACGTGACTTACAAATCAGTCACTCGGCCTATTACTTTTATTGTTGTCAGTGATGCGAGCTCTGCTAACCTTTTTGGCCTGGATGCCTTTCAAGCTTTCGGTTTTTCTATCGCTGACGCCATACAGTTGGTCTCCGAAGATGTTCCCAATCAATCATTGGAATCTTTGATCTCAGACTTTACAGATATCTTTGAGGAGGGCCTGGGGCGTGTTTCAGATTTTGAAGCTCACTTAACGTTGAAGGCGTCAGCTCACCCGCGTTTTCTACGCGCGAGGCAGATCCCCTTGGCTCTCCGCACTCAGGTAAAGGAAGAGCTAGACCGGCTGACAGCCCTAGGGGTCGTTCTTCCCATTTCTTCTAGTGAGTGGGCTTCGCCCCTCGTTATTGTAGGGAAGCCCTCGGAAAAATTACGTCTTTGTGGCGATTTCAAGGCCACCATTAATTCCCAATTGGTGGTGGACACCTATCCTTCGCCTTGTGCTGATGAATTGTTCTCTGCCGTGGCGGGAGGCCAATATTTTTCGAAAATCGATCTTTCGGAGGCTTACCATCAGATACCACTTGATGAGGACTCCAAACGGCTGGCGGTCGTCAACACCCCGTTTGGCCTTTACCAATACCAGCGGTTGGCCTTCGAAATATCCAGTGCCCCGGCGATATTCCAGCGTTATCTCGAGTACGTCACGTCGACAATCCCTCATTGTATTAATTACCTGGATGACATAATTGTCACAGGCTGCAGCACGAAGGAACACTTGCACAACCTTTGTACCCTCTTTCTCAAATTCAGGTCTGTGGGCTTGCGTTGCAACCTGCATAAGTCAAACTTCTTCCAACCGTCCATTGAGTATGTGGGCTACACCATCTCTCGGCACAGCATCCAGCCACTAGGAAGTTTGGTCCAAGGTATCGTCGACCTTCCTCGGCCCACTTCGCTGAAGGAGTTACAAGCTTTTTTAGGCAAGATAGCCTATTACCACCGGTTCATTCCCAGGGCTTCCACCATAGTCTGCCTCCTGTACTGCCTTCTGCGCAAGGGTGTTCCTTTTGATTGGTCGCCTGCATGCGAGCAAGCGTTCATCTCATTGAAGGGCCTCCTCACGTCGGCGCCTTGTTTGGCTACTTTTAACCCCCATAAGCCATTGGTCCTGGCTACAGATGCTTCGCAGTATGGGGTGGGGGCAGTCCTGGCTCATCGCAATGCAGACGGTTCCGAGCAACCACTGGCGTTTGCATCTAAAACTCTTAGTCCCGTGCAGGCCCATTACTCCCAGGTGGAAAAAGAGGCTTTGGCCATTGTCTATGCTGTTACCAAGTTTCACCCTTTCTTGTATGGCACGAAGTTTCAGTTAATCACTGACCATAAGCCGTTAATATCGTTATTTGGCCCCGCCTCTCAGATTCCGGATAGGGCGGCCCACAGACTACAGCGCTGGGCCTTGTTCCTCTCTAAGTCCCATTATGACATTCATTTTCGCCCTACCGGACAGCATGCCAACGCCGACGCTCTTTCCCATCTTCCGGTGGGCCCGGATCCTACGTTCGATCGAGAGGAGATTGTGTTTTCATTAGGATGTGGCGTCCCGCCAAGTGGTTGATGGCTTCCCGATCACTAGTTCTCAAGTTGCCAGGGAAACGGCAGCTGACCCGGTTCTCCGGCAAGTAGTTCGCCTCATTCAGTAGGGGTGGTCATCCCCCCCTCCAGGCCGGGCCTCAGACCCTCTTCGTAATTATTTTATTCTACGAGACCGCCTCTCGGTCTTGGAAGGAGTTCTCCTTCTGGCTACCGATGATACAGCTCCTCGCATGGTTGTTCCTGCAAGTTTACGAAGGGAGGTCCTCACGTTATTACATGCGGGGCACTGGGGTGTTTCCCGTACTAAAACCTTGGCTCGCAGACATGTGTACTGGCCCGGTATTGACAGAGAAATTGAGCACTTGGTGGCCGCCTGTTCCCAGTGTGCGAGCCAACAGGCATCTCCCAGGGCAGCGTTCTCTTCATGGCCGCCGGCAACCCAAGCATGGGAACGTGTTCACATCGATTTTGCGGGCCCGTTTCTCAATGGCTTTTGGCTCATTGTCATTGATGCTTATTCCCGATTCCCATATGTGGTTCGCTGCTCCTCAACCACTTCAGAAGTTGCAATCCAGGCACTAGCCAAAATCTTTTCTGTGGAAGGTCTGCCAATCACCCTGGTCTCGGACAATGGACCGCAGTTTATTTCGCAGACCTTCCAGGATTTTTGTAGGCGCTTTGATATTCGGCACGTTTGCTCTCCCCCCTTCCATCCACAATTGAATGGGTGCGCACATTTAAGACGCAGATGAAAAAGTATGTGCACGAATTTCCTGCAGAGGAAGCATTGACGTTTTTCCTGGCGGCATACCGGACCACACCATTGGGAGAACGCAGCCCCGCAGAGCTCCTCCATGGGCGCCAACCTAGGACTCTGCTGCACCTCCTCCGGTCTGGTCCTCGCCAGTCTTCACAACACGGAGTACCTGGCTTTCCACTGGGTATGTCGGTCTGGGCCCGTGGGTTTGGTTGGAATCCACGTTGGATACTGGCAGTGGTCCTGCGCCGAAATGGATACCTTGTAGGCGGGGGACCGGGTGGTACGTCGTCACCAAAATCAGCTACGTCCACGTTTGGGAACCCACCCTCCGACCTCTCGGACACCGGCTTCCCCATTGTCGGCACCCTTGTTGGTTTCTCAGGGGACATTACCGCCTCTCCCCGCTGTGACTCGGCCGCACTGCGATGGTTCTCAGCCTTGGCAGCCTCCAGTAGCTCCAGCACCAGCATCGCCATCGTTCGAGATGCCCCAGCGAGAGCCGGCCCCCCTCGCAGGCCCGGTTTCTCAGGAGGCTCGTTTACCTGTGGTCGTCCCTTCCCCATCGTCCCCGCCACTGGGTCTTGCCCCTCCCGAGGTGGAACAGGATCCGGAGTTCGACAGTTTGTTGCCTGTTCTGTCCCGGGCTCCGGTGGTGGGACGACGGGGGCCTCTTCGTGTGGGTCACTTCCAGCCGTATTCGAAGGTTCCGGCTCGAGGGTTGGCAGATACCCTCGACTCCGGTCTTCCAATGGATGTGCTCAACGCTCCACCTTCCGACGCAGTGGATCACAGTGGCTTCACCCCCCGAAGGAGGAGGAGTGCAGTAGCCACCAGACAGATCGCGGGAGGCGCACATCGGCACGGCGCGTCACGGACGGTAGTTGCCGCAAGTAGAGTCCCGTCCACCAGAGGGCACGCGAGAATTCGGACGCGACCTTTACCGGTGTAACAACAGCTCAGGCAGCACGGGCTGTGCCAAGTCAGTTAACATCGGGCCTGCCTAGGACACAGTCCCGGTCTATGCTAAGTGAAGTGCTACGTAAACGTGAACAGTGTTACTACACAAGTCATGCAAACATTAACTAAAATTTTTATGTAACATACAATCTTTGATTTCTGATTGTGGCATGCTGAGCTTCTGTCTGGACTTTGTTAACAAGCAATTAACAAATTACAATGATGTTCTGTTGCTATTTCTCTGACTGACTAGACATGTAATGAGTTCTTGTCTGAAGTTAATTAGATGCTTTGTTGAAAGTCAGCAGTCTTGTTAAACTTGGAATTCAGATAGTTTAATGATTTACTAAAATCAGAACAATGTAGATACAAAAGAGGAGATAGAGAGCTGCAGATAGGCACAACAGAAAGACTCTCACAATTAAAGCTTTTGGCCACTAAGGCTTTCATCAACAATATACACACACACACACACACACACACACACACACACACACACACACATGGGGAGTAGCAACTTTCATAGTACTGTTACAGTCCATCCAGGATGTTTCATTGTTTGATAGATACAAAAGAGATTTGTTGTCGTACAAGAAAACGATTTCTTAATGTGAAAAGGCAACTATGAATTTTATTTCAAATGATACAACATACATGAATCCCAATGTGTTGCTCATCAGGATAGACCTTTGGACATATGGACTTTTAAAGCAATCCAAGAGCCTGCACATCAGAACTTTTCTGCGAGAATGACCACAAAAGTGTTTTCCTCTTTTTTTTAAAAGGTTTTCCTAGGAAGGATAAATCTTACCATAATCTAGTCTAGAATATTGTAATTCCATGGACAATTTCCAAATGGTCTCTTACAAGCAGTCTCATCTATTTCTGAGTTGTTGCCTATGATGAACTTAGAATTGAGGTGTTCGGCAGCAGAAGACTCGCTGAGCTGCAGAAAACTTGAGAGTAACTTCCAATACCAGAAAAGAGCGTCACTTAATAAACACAGAACTGCATATAACACATTACATACTTGGCAGTTTTGATCAGTATATAAACCTCAAAGATGTTTCTGGGGGCTTGCTATTTCATATGGGAGTGTTCACGACATTGTTCATGGGCCATTGGAAAGTTTAGTGTCAGTGGACGACATGATGAAAAGTAATTGAATGATTGCTTCACTGAATCATCTGCAGTGGTATATTGAGAAGAGTGACAGTTTCCTGTGCCATATTGTTACTGGTGATGAAACGTGGACATTGCATTTCACAGGCAGCAGAGCACGGCATGGAAAAGTCCAGGATTGCCTGTGACAAAAAAATTCTGCTGAGTGCCATCTGTTGGGAAAGTGGTGTTAATGGTCTTCTGGAAGCATTGTGGGTAACACCTGCTGGATTTCATGCCGCTATGTGCAAACATCAGTGATGACAGAGTTTATTCCACACTGTCATATTTCCAGACTGCCATCAGGAAAAAGTGCTGAGGGATTCTTGATGTGTATAATGTGATTATTCTTCACAACAATGTGGGGCCACTTGTGGAAATTAGAACTGCCAACAAACTCCAGTCATTTCACAGGGATAGTCTGGATCACATGCCATACAATCTGAAATTCACCCTTAGCAGTTTCCATGTTCTCAGACTACTGAAGAATTTCCTGGCAGGATAATGATTCAGGTGCAATGATGAAGCCGAGACAGCAGTCCAACAGTGGTTCCACAGTCAGCCACACAAATTCTACCACAGGGGCATCTCAAATTTAGTGTTGCACTGGGACAAATGTGTGAAACAGTGCGGTCCCTATGTGGAAAATTAGCTTAAGGTATGTAGAACAGTACATGTATTTGTAATTATCTGTATGTAATTTCTTTTGACTTACCAAAAATAGTCAAAGACTTTCTAATTCACCTTCATATTAGGACGTATAATTCTCCTATATAATTTTATGATAATGCATCCTCTTGATTAAAATGTTCTGAGGTGAAGATAACTCCTCATTTGGATCTACAGGTGGAGCCTACTCAGAAGGATGTTGTCATCAAGAAAATCTAAATTGGTGTTCTACAGGTCACAGTGCAGAATGTTAAGATCCCTTAAATGGGTATACAATACAGAGTACAGACAAGATGATAATAGAAGATTTCAAAATGTCATGCACAGGAGAAAGCTAAAAATTAATGGGTAGGTTGAGCAGTTAATGAAGAGGCACTGAATGAAATCAATGAGAAAAGAAATTTATAACATAATTTGACTAAAAGATGAAATCATATTGATAGAACGCAACCTGATGCACCAAGTAATCATTAATTTTATAATGAAGAGGCACAGCTGAGGGATGAGGTGGGGGATTTATAATGCTAGAAAGTTATCAAGGTGAAGTACAGTATTCAGTTTAAAGTGGGTGTAGTTATGCACAGATAAAGAAGTTTGCACATCATAGACTAGCACAAAGAGTTGTATCAAGCCAGTCATTTGACTGACAACAAGAGATTTCACTGTGCTTTTACAAACACGCATGACAGTCGATGTAAGCATGGAAGATGTAAGAAAGCTGACTAGAAAGAGAGAGAGAGAGAGAGAGAGAGAGAGAGAGAGAGAGAGAGAGAGGGGGGGGGGGCAGAAACAAATTTTTGGGAGTTTTACATATGCATTAGAGGTTCCAAACTACTTCTTCCCAGGCCATCTACACTCCTGGAAATTGAAATAAGAACACCGTGAATTCATTGTCCCAGGAAGGGGAAACTTTATTGACACATTCCTGGGGTCAGATACATCACATGATCACACTGACAGAACCACAGGCACATAGACACAGGCAACAGAGCATGCACAATGTCGGCACTAGTACAGTGTATATCCACCTTTCGCAGCAATGCAGGCTGCTATTCTCCCATGGAGACGATCGTAGAGATGCTGGATGTAGTCCTGTGGAACGGCTTGCCATGCCATTTCCACCTGACGCCTCAGTTGGACCAGCGTTCGTGCTGGACGTGCAGACCGCGTGAGACGACGCTTCATCCAGTCCCAAACATGCTCAATGGGGGAGATCTTGCTGGCCAGAGTAGTTGACTTACACCTTCTAGAGCACGTTGGGTGGCACGGGATACATGCGGATGTGCATTGTCCTGTTGGAACAGCAAGTTCCCTTGCCGGTCTAGGAATGGTAGAACGATGGGTTCGATGACGGTTTGGATGTACCGTGCACTATTCAGTGTCCCCTCGACGATCACCAGTGGTGTACGGCCAGTGTAGGAGATCGCTCCCCACACCATGATGCCGGGTGTTGGCCCTGTGTGCCTCGGTCGTATGCAGTCCTGATTGTGGCGCTCACCTGCACGGCGCCAAACACGCATACGACCATCATTGGCACCAAGGCAGAAGCGACTCTCATCGCTGAAGACGACACGTCTCCATTCGTCCCTCCATTCACGCCTGTCGCGACACCACTGGAGGCGGGCTGCACGATGTTGGGGCGTGAGCGGAAGACGGCCTAACGGTGTGAGGAACCGTAGCCCAGCTTCATGGAGACGGTTGCGAATGGTCCTCGCCGATACCCCAGGAGCAACAGTGTCCCTAATTTGCTGGGAAGTGGCGGTGCGGTCCCCTACGGCACTGCGTAGGATCCTACGATCTTGGCGTGCATCCGTGCGTCGCTGCGGTCCGGTCCCAGGTCGACGGGCACGTGCACCTTCCGCCGACCACTGGCGACAACATCGATGTACTGTGGAGACCTCACGCCCCACGTGTTGAGCAATTCGGCGGTACGTCCACCCGGCCTCCCGCATGCCCACTATACGCCCTCGCTCAAAATCCGTCAACTGCACATACGGTTCACGTCCACGCTGTCGCGGCATGCTACCAGTGTTAAAGACTGCGATGGAGCTCCGTATGCCACGGCAAACTGGCTGACACTGAAGGCGGCGCTGCACAAATGCTGCGCAGCTAGCGCCATTCGACGGCCAACACCGCGGTTCCTGGTGTGTCCGCTGTGCCGTGTGTGTGATCATTGCTTGTACAGCCCTCTCGCAGTGTCCGGAGCAAGTATGGTGGGTCTGACACACCGGTGTCAATGTGTTCTTTTTTCCATTTCCAGGAGTGTATAAATGATCAATTATGTGTTAAACCAACTTTAGTGTCTAATTTACTAGTAACTGAAAGGGACAAAAATGATCAAGTAGTAAAGGAAGTGCTGTTATGTGTATGTAGATAATATTATTTTATATATTCCATTACGTGTTTCTGTTTGAACTACTAAACCTCTGATACTTTAAATAGCAAACTCACTTGCATAAAACAGCTTCAGATGTCTGATTACTTTATAAATGCATTATGTGCTAAATATCTGACATTAAGAAACTTCCTGGCAGATTAAAACTGTGTGCTGGACCGAGACTCGAACTCAGAACCTTTGCCTTTCACGGGCAAGTGCTCTACCAACTGAGCTACCCAAGCACAAGTCCTCACAGCTTTACTTCCGCCAGTATCTTGTATCCTACCTTCCAAACTTTACAGAAGCTCTCCTGCGAACCTTTCAGAACTAGCACTTCTGAAGCTGTGAGGACGGGACTTGAGTCGTGCTTGGGTAGCTCAGTTGGTAGAGCACTTGCCTGCAAAACGTGAAACTTCTGATGAGGAGAGCAGTTGGACGGTGACGAGAAGAGGCCGGTTCAAGAAGGGGCACAGAATAGTAGAGAAGACCTAGACGGCTCAGGTGTTGAGGATGAAGAAGAGTCATGGAAGTAAATGAGCATGACAGCGGTTCAGAGATTTCTGAATTGGAAGCAGATGAAATGAAGACTGAAGATACTGTTGAGGATTTCTTTTTTTACATCGGGAAAGACAAGAAATCTATTTGGTGCAGCAAACCCACACTGAAAGCTGCTTTATGAGTACTGGCGAAGAATATCGTCACAAATTTTCCAAGCCCAAAGCGGATTTGCAGAGATACTTCGAAACCCATTGATGCATTTCTCACATTTAAAGGCCTTGACATTATTGATACAATTGTAGACTGTACAAACGCTTTTACTGTGAACAGAAGGGATGAAGTAAAATACTCCCGACATCGGGACTGTAAGGACACTACACGGAATGAGATTATGGGTATTTTGGGTCTTTTATTCCTAGTTGGTGTGAAGCATGGGAATCGTGCGAACTGCAGAGAGCAATGGACAGATGATGGAACAGCTATGATGATCACAACGGCGGCTGCAGTTACAAGCACTTCCTGTTCTTGCGTCGATCAATGAGGTTTGGTTATGTGTGTATAAGAGTGGAGAGAGAAAAGACTGACAGACTGGCAGCCATCCGCAATATTTATGACAGGTTTTTGTCCAACTGTAGGAATAATTACAGTCATGATGAATTCACAGCAATTGACGAGATGCTGTTCGCATTTAGAGGTACATGTGGTTTTGTCCAATATATGCCTAGCATATCGGCCAAATATGGACTGAAATATTATGCAATATGTGACAGTAAAACATGTTATACATCAAATTTCGAGGTGTACTGTGGAAAGCAGAGGTCAGGCCCTAGGGACGTATCAAAAAACCCAACGATGTAGTTCAAAAACTTGCTCAAGATATTCATCGTTCCAACAGGAACATTAAATGGATAGCTACTACACTAGTGTGCCATTAGCTGATATCCTTCTTGAGAAAGACTGCCTGTCGTTGGTACCCTCAAAGCCAACAAAAGAGAAACCCCTCCTCAATTTATCTCAAAATCACGGGAAATTGGTTCATGTCTTTAAGGGATTCAGTACGATAAAACATTTGTTTCCATCCAGACCAAGCGAAGGATATATGTACTCCTTCTATAGACTATGCATGACCGCAAAGTTACCGATGAAATGACGGGTAAACCACAGATCAACACCGATTATATTTCTACCAAGGGAGGTGTCAATACAGTTGATAAAATGTGCGTTGCTTACTCAAATGCACGGCAAACAAGGAGATGGCCTCTAAGGATTTTTTTTTTCAGTTTTTGGGACCTGGCTGGCATATATTCACAAGTGGTGTTTCTCCAAAATAATCCCGAATCCACGATACACCATCGCCACTTTCTCAGTGAATTAGTGCTCGAACAGAGGCTCATTTGAAAATAAGGGCTCACATGTGCACACTTCCAAAAGATATCCGACTGTTTCTTGTAAGATACCACGAGCCACCTCAACAAATTGCAGCCCCAGATGCTGCAAAACGAAGTGGGCCGTGTCATCTATGTGAAGGAAAAAAGTGAAATCGTAAAACTATCACATGTAATGACTGTAAACAATTTGTTTGTAAGAAACACTCACGACATATTGCAAAGTGTAAAGATTGTGATACATTTGAAAATCCTGCATTCAAATGTTTTCTATTTATCTCGATTTCCAAGAGAGAATGTTAGGAGCCTACGAATTATGTTCACACCAATAGTGGTCTGTTCACTTACTGCACTCTTGCTCAATGTTGTTTGTTATGACAATGTTCTCAGCGTAAGCAGCTACCTACTATTTTGCCTGTCAAATTCTGATTACATTTTATTACAGGTCTGATTTTTAATCTTGTGAAATTGGCTGTATTCAAAAGGCGTACATCCTTTCTTTCAAAAGGATGTGTTACCACCGATAACGAAATATATTTTTGCTTTAATTACTTGCATTTGATATTTTATAGTTTACTGAGAAACGATTTCTAGTTTACATTGGAAAAATACATTATCATGAGTGGCTGTAATATGCTCAAGAACCAAATATATAATTCAGTTCGATATCGCGATTTGTTTCTAATGATTGTACCCTTACGTCAAAAACGGGGATGCTACATGAGCGGGAAAGCCGATTTTATGGAAGCAACAGTCAGTGCTGCATGTGTTCGCTTGTGCGAGTTTTACAGTAGCGCCCACCGCAATGTTAATTATGTACAAAACAACAATATTCCACAAAAACAATTCCTTCTTTTTTTCAGACAAGTTAATCACACTACTACTACTACTACTACTACTACTACTGTTGTTGTTATTATTGTTATTGCCAGTGGATGTAGTTGTATAAATATGTTAAGCATAAATGTTATACAGCGTATGCTATTAATTTCACATTATCATCTTACCTGAATCTAAAAACTTGTGAACACCCAGAATATATACTCACGAGCCATCACCGAGGACAAGGAAAGTGGTCTATTGGACATGGCAAAATATATAGAGTCAAAATATTGGAATTTTTACAAAAACCTGCAGTGTGACTATTGCATTTAATGTACCAGATTTGTTTCTGGACTTGATAAACTCATGTTCTATTAAGTTTTTAAGACCAAAGTAATCAATTTGCAATAAATATTAATTTGTATCTTGTTATAATTTTCTTACTTAGAACTTTGGATTCTAGGCAACCTTGTCATTACAGCAGAATAAGTTACTGAGTGATTTGGAATAATGCAGTATATCCATTCCTACACAGCGTCTTTCCATTATAATACTTATTTTCAAAAAAAACTATGCTCAGTGGAATTTTAGAAAGCACAACCAAGTATTTTCAACAGTCTGTATATACAAACAATACATATCTGTTATTACATTATTAATTTGCACTAATTCTCTGGAATTAAGTTTTGGTCAATTTCCTAAAATCTCTAAAATGTGCCGTACAGCATTATTAGTGCACACACTTCAGTTACTGAAGATGTTGGAAGAGTAAGGTTTTGATGCTGGTGATCCAGGATGATCTGAGTTTCCTAACAAAGGAAATGCATTTTTGGTCACAACTGATAGTAGCAGCAGTGACTATGACGATTGTGGTGCTAATGGCAATTGCAGTGCACTGCAATAAATGTACAGCAAGTAGAACCTTACGAAGCCACAACTGCGACCAAGGCTAAACTGACAATACCTCACCAACTGAAGACTTACACTATGTGATCAGAAACATGCATTTTTCATATTAGGTGCACTGTGCTGCCACCTACTGTCAGGTACTTCATTTCAGTGACATCAGTAGTCATTACACAGTACACACCGGGAGAGAGAGCAGAATAGGGTGCTGCGCGGAACTCACGGAATTCGAACGTGGTCAGGTGATTGGGTGTCACTTGTTTCATACATCTGTATGCGAGATTTCCACACTCCTAAACATCCCTAGGTCCACTGTTTCCGATGTGATAGTGAAGTGAAAACATGAAGGGACACGTACAGCACAAAAGCGTACAGACCAACCTAGTCTGTTGACTGACAGAGACCGCTGACAGTTGAAGAGAGTTGTAATGTGTAATAGGCTGACATCTATCCAGACCACCGCATAGGAGTTCCAAACTACATCAGGATCCACTGCAAGTACTATGACAGTTTGGTGGGAGGTGAGAAAACTTGGATTTAATGGTCGAGCGGCTGCTCATAAGCCACACATCACAGTAAATGCTAAACGATGCCACACTTGGTGTAAGGAGCGTAAACATTGGACAATTGAACTGTGGAAAAACGTTGTATGGAGTGACGAATTACGGTACACAATGTGGTGATCCGATGGCAGAGTGTGGGTATGGTGAATGCCTTGTGAACGTCATCTGCCAGCGTGTGTAGTGCCAACAGTAAAATTCAGAGGTGGTGATGTTATGGTGTGGTCGTGATTTTTCATGCAGGGGGTTTGCACCCCTTGTTTTGCTTGGCACTATCACAGCACAAGCCTACATTGATGTTTAAGCACCTTCTTGCTTCCCACTGTTGAAGAGCAATTCGGGGATGCCGATTGAATCTTTCAACATAATTTAGCTCCTATTCATAATGCACAGCCTGTGGCGGAGTGGTTACACGACAGTAACATCCCCATAATGGACTGGCCTGCACAGAGTCCTGATCTGAATCCTAATAGAACACCTTTGGGATGTTTTAGAACGCAGACTTTGTGCCAGGCCTCACTGACTGACATCGATACCTCTCCTCAGTGCAGCACTCTGCGAAGAATGAGTTGCCATTTCCCAAGGAACCTTCCAGCACCTGACTGAATGTATGCCTGCAAGAGTGTAAGCTGTTTTCAAGGCTAAGGGTGGGCCAATACCATATTGAATTCCAGCATTACCGATGGAGGGCGTCACGAACTTGTAAGTCATTTTCAGGCAGGTGTCCGGATACTTTTGACCACGTAGTGTACATTTCAGGGCACATTCACCCACAGTATATGTATCATCAACAAGCCACATGTGTCTGTGATTGTATTATAACAATGCCATCTGAAGTTATAACTGTACTAAACAGTCGAGTGTGTGGCCACTGGTGTGCACACATGACATCATGCGTCAGGCTCTGTTGTGTCTGCCGATGGCTTAGTGGCAGTCAAACATGTTAAGGGCCCATTCTGTACGTGATAACTCTACATCAACTAGAGATGATGAAAGATGTACACCTACCTTTCTCTAAATAATTAACACCTTAAGCACTCAAAACAAAGTGTCTGCTGACAGAGCTAGATTGGTGTTATCAGAAGACAGTATCAATTTTCTTTATTAAATAAATATAATTTAAAAATTGTGCTGGAGTGTTGATCTCGATAATTAAAAAACAAAATGAGTAAAAATGATTTGAAAAACCAACAGACATGATGACAGTATATTATTCAAAATCATTACAGCAATCAATAGATACATAATTCAATGTAGAAGTAAATAGTTGATGTAAAGTCACTTTTGACTGATTAACTAAAATAGCATAGACTAAGATCCAAATTAAATGACCCAGCAAAAAGCCAAGAACAGCAAGTAAAAGGTACTGAAATTCTAGCTCAGACTGATATACAACACACCAGTAAGTTTTTATTCGTTGTAAAGTTTGTGCATCACGGATGAGAAACAATACATAAGATTTAGCTGTAAATCACAATGAACCTGACATGAGTATTGTAATGCAAACCATGGGTTGTGTGATATATTCAGATTTATAATTTGCATACTAATATATCTATCAAATGCAATTTTGTGAGTTTTCCAACAGCAGATTGAAGGCTTTGTATGGGTCATAGATACATTGAAGGTGAGGTCAGTCTAACAACTGTTAGCAGTCATCGTATGCTACATGTGGAAGAGCGAATACATGCAGATGTACGACAGGTCAACGGGCTAGCAAAATTTCTTATTGGGCTTGCAGATTTAGAAAGGTATTCCACAGCAGACTTTACAGACTCTTAACTCTGAACTGCAGTGTAATACTCAAGACAAATTCCTACAAGAGTTTGTGGTAATGACCAGAATTTTAAATTATTTTTGCAAAGTATCACAATTACTAGTCAAACAATAGAAAAAGAATAGCAAGTCAATCTGTCATTCCACTGACAATACATAACATGTGAAATAAACAATATATTTAGTAAACTGCAATCACACACAACAGAAGATGCCTACTTTCTGTCACCCATATCCTGCTTAGAATACAATCAATTTCCAGGATAAAACAGAACAGTAATCGGATGATGTAAAAGGTGTGCGTCTGCCTCCTAGACATCAACGTAGTCAACAAACATTAGAGCTGGTCACACACTTCAATTAAGCCACTTCACTAATGTATTATTGTTTTGTTATATGGCCACAATGCTCCTCAAATGTCTTCAAGAAAACAACAACATTCACATAGAAAAGACACAGTCTATATAAGTCATGCACCTGGTTCGACACACTTTTCAACAACCAATAATTTAAATGTCAAAGCAGGTTATCTATTATGGAACTCAGAGGAGGATACGAAAGTAGTCTTTTCTGGTAAGCCTCACCAACCTTCATCTCCCAGTAGCTATACGGCAAATCCATAGTGGAGAAATACTGAACTTCTTTCATTTAGTCCAAAGTGTCCTTAATTTGTGGCAATAGGTGTACATCCGTTTGTGAGATACAAGTCAGCTGCTCATAATTGGCACAGATATGCCATGTATTATCCTTCTGCAACATTAGGTCCACAGAAGAGGGCCAAGGACTTTCTGACAGCTGAATTATGTCTTTCATCAGCTTCCCCACTTCCTTCTGAATTATCAGTCATTCAGGTGAGGAGACCCAATATGAGCACTTATCAATGAGATTGGGGAGGGGGGGGGGGGGGTGATTGTCCATTGTGCTTCACATTGGGTCATCTAGTTGGTCTCTTCTTGTTCCCGGAATTCAATGTACCTGAAAACTGAAACTCTCTTCATTATTGTTCTTAAGTGAAGCCAGGACCTACTGGTGTCCATACAGTATATTCCTTCAGTTAATAGCAGTGTAGCATGATGCTCAGTGGCATTGAGCTGACCTTCCGGGACAGGTTCTGGTGGCCATACACACAAACCCTTAGAGATGAGTTGGAACTCTTCATTGCAATTGGTGACCCAGATCTCTCCATGTACACTTGTGACGGTTACAATCATTCCTGGCGAAGTAAATTTTTAAACTTTACTACAGCTTCACAGTTTTAACTGAGTGTTCAGACTGTTGATGTGAACTTGTCCCAACAACAGTACCATGATTGCACCTCCAAGGGCAAAAAATCCAATTATCCAAATTATAAGAAGAGAATGAGACATGGCAAGGGAATCATTGCATCAGATTGAAACTGCTGCCACTAATGACTACATGATGTGAATAAATAAACGCTCCTATCAGTCATACAGTAAATAATTTCTGGAAATGTGATGTGCTGAAATAAGAAATACTGCTACATTGAATCAGAGGAGCATCTGATGTTTTGAAGGTTTGTTTGCCTGGCCACTTTGAATCCAATCAACAGATCCACAGTATTTTCTTACTATGGAAGACAACAGATATGATATGCAAACACAGTTCATATCTTTCCAGTTTTTATATAAGGTGCATTGATACATCAGGAAAGATACATTTTCTGTTGTCCAGTGAATAAACTGTGGACATTCAGAACATTGCACAATTCATCGCACCTCACTAGAATTTAACAACCAAAATGTGCCAGCCTTCATCCATTTCAGTTTACCTGTGTCAGTGTGACAATCTTGACTACTTGCAGCTGCTGGTGTGAAATTATGAGCAAGCTACTGAACTTACTACTACTACATACTGCAACTGACAGTTGCCTCTATAGTTTGCCTGCTGAAATAATTTGTAGTGGAAAGTCATTTGGCAACTGACATAACTGCATTACAAGATAAAGCAAACTGAAGAGCTGGACATGGTGGCAGTACTATTGAATTGACAGCTGTTACACACACACACACACACACACACACACACACACACACACACACACACACACACATCTTTACAACAATGCTCTGCATAGAACAATTTTACATTGACTGTCAATTACGTTGAACAACTATTCTTGTATATTCTGTGATAACATTTATTTACTATCTAATGTATGTGATTCCACATTTCATCTGACTTCACTACTGGCCACTGAAAGTAGAATGCTGTTTTGAAAATATGTCATTTTCTTCACATGTGATGACTTATTCTATTTAGATCCCTTTTTAAAGCTCAATCCCACATTCAGAAATTTTTTCTTACAGTTTCCTTGGTAGTCTTGAAGTCTGGTTCTGCAAGATAAAAGTGGTCTCATTTTCATGAAGCTAGTATTTTGTTGTTTTGTTCATAAAAACGAAATTGCTGGCCAAGAACACATTTATCCATATCATCAATGTGATATTTATTGTGTACATTTTGCTGCTGCTTCAATTCCTCTCATATTGACATCATGTCCCTCCAGCCACAACTAGCATTCTATCAACTTACCAAGCTTTTAACATTTTGCTTGCACACACTCACTATTTCCATCTATCACTACATTTTCTATCTCATTGTCAATAAATTTAATGATCTTAATAGCAAACTGTGAAGGCTGTCTGCAAAGGCATTTTCCATGACCACATCCTATGGTTGCACTGCAAGGTAACAACATTCTCTTTAAGTAGAATGTGCCTGTACCTCAACATGTGACCAGGTTAGTTCCCACTATGACCAAGTCAGTTTTTCAAGTAATACTTGGTCTCATACCAACCCAGTACTGTTGAAAACCTCTTCTAAGCATCAAACACCTTCTTCAAAATAAATAATGTTTTATTATAAATAACTGAAATGGCATAAAATACTTTCCTCTTTCACTTCTGGATTTCACTCTTGCCTCTGATCAGCTTCAGTTTTTCCCCATCAATAAATAACATAAATCTCTTACTGTTCAGTCTATATGAACTTTCACAATCCTCTTCCTTCCATAATCAGACACTACTCTTTGCCCTCCCCCTTCCCCATCCCTCCTTCCTGACCACTAATTCCACTTTCATTTGTTGTATATAACTGCTCTGCCACCACTCTGGAAACAGTTCTTGAAAATCACCCCACCATATATATACTCCCAGCCACATTCACACTCTCTAGCACCACAAGGATTTGCAGAGCACTTCAATGAAATAAACTTGAAGATATACTCAACAAACAATTATTTTCAATTATTTGTTTTTTCTCTTGTATATCCACACAAAATAGCACGAGTTCATTGGTGTACAGCAGTGATAGCCAAGAACTCATCTCATGCACTTGTGTACATATGCCAATCCCACCCGTCCAAAAGCACACTTCCCCCACTACCACCTCACGCTGTCTGGGTGGCAAGAGGAGGAAGGATGCGAAACTGCAAAGTGCTATATTCCACTATGTTTCATATTTCTCAATAACATAGATCACAAACAAAGCAAATTTTTAGCATTATTTAATCCTTTTAAAAGCACACTGAAGACACAATAAAATTTATATCTGGCACAAGCTGTCAGCATACAGTCACAAGCAGAAAGTTTCACAGATTTTTGTCACTCAGGTTACTGCATGATAGTGACTTATTTAGTTTCATAATAATAATAATAATAAAAAAAGCCTTTCACACACATGCTGACCGAAACACTGATAACATGTTTGCAACCTCATTATGCAGATGTGAAAACAATGTAGAACTCCTGGACAATTTTAATGTAAAAGAATTTGTCTTTTAAATGGGATTACACTGCAGATCGACCAGTTCCATCTGCAGATGCACAGGGGCACATTTCTTCTGAAAAGACAAGCAGTCTCAAAAACAGACAAGATTGGCACTGTCCTCAAATTTTTAGAAAGCTATTCCTGTAATTCTTTGACCACCATAGTAGGTTTTTCAAAATTCACATTATCTTTAATGCCAGTGAGCCTTGGGAGATGTATGGTGCTCTTTGTCAAAAGTTGTCCCTTCCACGATGTGATTTTCTTTTTAAATGCATCTACATTCGCCATGAAATCAGAAACAAGCTGTTTCTCAAGTTGCTATGTCTTACTGAGGGGAGTATGCAGTCAACTGTAATAAAATGGAAGCTCTGCAACCCATTCCGGATCTTCTAGTTTTCGTTTTTGCCTTCCTTTTTCCTTCAGAAATTCAACAATAGCAAGTCTGCAATCGAAAACTCATTCTAGGCATGTCCTTTGACTTAACTGAAGTACTTTTGCAGTAATATAAACCATATCCATACTCACTGTTCAGTTTCATCAAAAACTGTTGCCACTAATGATGTAATAATACAGTCAGCTTCAGAAAATTTACTCACACCACCAATTCCATCAAGTATTCCATGCCTACATATTTAACACAATGCACTTCTTGATGCACAGAACACTGAATCTCATACAAATAGTCTGTTGACTGTTGTCATTCTTAGCTCTTTCCTTGTCAACTAAATCTTTGAAACCTTTCTGCATGGTGATGTAATACCATTTTCTGGCAAATATGAGGTACATCACTTCCTTTTGTTGTCACAGTTTTTCGAACAGATACAGTGGGTAATGCAGACTGGTCCAAAGGCCACCTATCACAATTCAGACATTCTCAATGAAGGATGTCTGCTGATTGAAGAAGACCTTTGAGAAAAATGAAAGAGGAGCACAGAAAACACATATATTAGTATTGTCTCAATCTTGTAACCGAACACAACTTCATAAAATTTATTTCTCAGATTTCATTTTAAGTTTAACCATTAGCTTCTTTAAAATTATCTACCAGCAAACACTTCCAATGGGCCTAGCTGACACACTGTGCGCAACATTAACAATTTGTGCTGTGGTCACTGTGATCACCGATGGGTGCGGGCCTGGTGTGGAACTGTATCTGCTCTGCCTGCAACCAAGATGATGAGCATATACAATTTCCTTGAATCAATGGCAACAGCACTGATAAAAAGCAAACAAGGAATGTTCAATGTGTTTGGCAATTCTTTGGAAACTCCTACCTACCTCCTGCAAGCCCTAATTACAATCTCGCTGAAACTTAGTTGATTTCACAAACTGTCCCAGTTGAAACTGTTCTGCCATGTCAAGAACTTTTATTAATTCATTACAGTGTTCAGGACAACAGATAACCCTTTCAGCAAGTCAAATACAGTTGATATGGACATAATTGCCAGTACCTGATTCCTGCTAACTGCACGGTCTATTACTCGACTCACTGCCTTTAATGCAACCTGCAGATATGATGATTCTATTCACATGTATTCAACTCCTCATTCTCCACTTGTGTACATTATGCTTTTAGTTTTGCCTAGTTTAACAAGTGTGTCACAATTTTCACACAAAAAGATTCAAAATTATGAAGTATTTGCATTCAATTTTTCTGAAGCTGTCTTAACAGCTGAAAAGTAATGACAATTTAGGATTTATTTTGGAATACAAAAAAGTAATGAGAATTGGGGCAAAACTAAATTACCTACTCTTATGACAGTATTAATTACACTACAATTCCAGATAGCAATTGGAAAAATGCAATGCTGAGAAATTTCCACATACTGTGAAGTATAGAGCTAATTCGAGTTAGGTAATTTAGAGCACCCCTCAAATTTATTTCATGTGCACTTATTTACTCCTTCTAGTCAATTACAGAAATAAAAAAATATTGCAATTAACATTTATTTTTTAAAAAACATAACATACAATAACAGTCTGAATATAACAGACAATTTATTTACACAATTTTTTAATACAGGGTATTTGTAAAACTGGCACCCAACTTGCTGTGATGTTTGGAAAGAGGAAGGGGAGGACCTCTTAAATTCTGCATTGATAATATGGCTTTTGAAGTGTGCCATTTGAGGAAATATCCAAGGATTAAGAGACAAATCTTATTCCACCATATGATACTGAACTATTAAAATGCAGAAGAGCCCATACAATCTGGTGGTCAGTTTTTGACTACAACATGTTCAAAGCCTTTTTTGAAAGTGTTACAGGTATTTTTGATATACACCACTACATTCAGCAGTCAATAAAGAAATTACACATATTTGACACTCATTCTCTTCTCCTCTATTGAGAAAATGATAGGCTCCTGCTTCCCAGTAATAAATTTCAATAGCTTTCAATTAAGAACATTTCATAATAAATGCAGACGCTCATTCAAGGATGAACCCACTTTCATGCACTCAACTGCACCAATAAAAAGCTTAATAGAACAGAAATCTCTTTTTCATAAAGAAGCCCTTGCCAAGGAATCCTGACAAGAAGTACACAGACTCTCATTTGGTCCAATGTTACAGTAAAATACATTGCTTATTAAAAGTATGCAGCGACAAATGATATTCACTACTGTGTTTGCCAATATTTACAAAATTAAACAAACGAGAAGCGAAATTTGAAGGTTGTGAGTTTATAGGTTAACAATATTTAATTAGCGGAAAATAGGGAACATTAGAACCATATGTATACAGTTAGCCAACATGATATGAAATAATGACTTACTAAAAGTTCTTCTAAGACTTAAATCAGGTATAAATAATAAACAAATAATTTAAACAAAGGTGTGTGTGTGTGTGGGGGGGGGGGGGGGGGGGGGGGCGGTGCGCGTTTTATCACATGAATTATAAGACAATGAACATTAAATTTAAACTGGTTTTTAAAAAGTTTGTAGTGATGCCAGAAACAATATAAAAAGAGACATATTTATTAGCAAAATATATAATAATACCAAAATACTTTTCTAATCTGGCAATCAATCCCTGATATTTGAAATATTAATAAATATTTTTTAAAAAACCTGTTTTTTATTATTATTTTAAAAAAGAAGGTATATTTAATTCAGATAGTGACATGTAATGCACCAACTGCTTTGCCTGCATATTTCAATGGTTTCTCCGTATCATCCACACTGACCTTTATATTTGTATTAATATTCTTTTACCAGAGAAACAGTAATACTTGATATTTCTAGCGCACATTTTTGTAACTTCTTCTTGCCGTAATTAGGAGCACATATTTAAGTTCGTCATGAACATTTTGATATTGTCAGCTATTCCTATTGGTTCTTCATGCAATGAAGCTGACACATTCCATACGATCTTGGAAAATATACAAATGAATTATGAGTAACGAATTAATGACTGTTTGTCTAAGAGGGAAGATTCTTTACAACATCATGCTAGGTCTTATTTAAGTATGATTTAATTACTGTAAAGTTCAAGAACTGTAGTGGTAAGTAGACTGACTTACATCAACCCTATTTAATCACTCTTGCAGAAAAGTAAGTTTTGATAATGATTCATCAGAATCGGAACCAGTACTTTTCCTTGCAGAAAACAATCAAATTTTAACTGCCAACTTTCTATTATCAGACAGTGGATAGTACCAGAATTATACCCTATAAGCAGAAGATACAAATGAACAAATTAAATAATGATATTCACATAATAATTATTGTTCCTCAACATTTCCACTGCAAATTAAATTTGCTTGGAAGTACTCTTTTGTCTTATTTCTCAAGACTAGGCTACTGTTAAGTTTCTAATACAGATACTCTCTCAAAGTGAACACACAACTGGTCGTTTATGGATTCAGTTCCTTGTGTCTGATCACTGTGTCTCCGACTATATTTGATGGAGTTTTGCAATCAGAGTAAATGTTTTCACATTCATACAATGCAGCACAAGATACATGGGTGAGACACAATAGCTTTTGTACACTTGTGTGTAACTGTTCTACAGCATGGAAACAGAAATAATATGTGGCATAATGACCAACATCTGTTTGTAATCTGTCTCGTGTTCTATTTCATCAAACAGTTTATCTCTTACATGTGTTTCCATACATATTTCAGAGTAATGGATAGCCAACAAAAGCTGCAGAGCTGTCGAACATATTCTACAACATGTAAATGTCAGTAGGAAAGTGAAGAATTTTGCAGACATGATTGATTACTAGTGTTCACACAGTTTTCATATACAATTTAATTTAGCTTAAAGAGTGTAACACTTAATTTATATTTTAGGAAAACTAACACTTCATTCACTTATTTACTGCTCTTGAAAAATTGTAACTCTTTACAATTGGCTTTTGGAAATTATTTGTTCCTGGTAGCTGAGCAATACGACTACTCATCAGTGTCATGGGACAGAAGAGTGAGTGAATGATTGTGTGTGTGTGTGTGTGTGTGTGTGTGTGTGTGTGTGTGTGTGAGAGAGAGAGAGAGAGAGAGAGAGAGAGAGAGAGAGAGAGAGAGAGAGAGATGAAACACTGTTCAATAACTTAAAATAATCAACAAGCTATCTGCATGCACATCAGTTGGGGCACCCAGTTGTGCAGGAAACCAATGCTTTCAACCCCCCCCCCCCCCCCCCACACACACACACACACACACACACACACACACACACACACACACACACATACCTTTTTTCTAGAAAATGTAAAATTGCCAATAACCTACATTCCCATCTTTCAAATATTCACTTCCTATTTATAGCTAATTTAGTGGATAAACCATATCCCATATTACAGCATTCCATTACATACCACAAATGGAACTTAGATTACCTGAATGGGTAAGGCTGTATGTAGTCTTATGTGTAATTGTTTTATATATCCATGCTCCATGCAGTAAATGTCAATAAGAAGACTCATTACAGGAATTTACTTTCAATTATGTAAATAAGTAAGTCTGGACAGTGTGCCATAAGAAAGGGGAACAAATTTGTTTAGTTCATATCCCTTTCAGTGATTGGTACAGTCAGCAGGTCTCTAGATTCAGCAATTTCATGCCCTACCAGTATAGATGCAACTCTTTCATTCATGTATTCCATTTTGAACAAACTGCTTTGTATCATTTTTTCATAACTCAAGTGAAAATAATCTAAGACACACTAAAATTTACACAACCAGTGTATTAATCAATACTTTTGGCAAAGTTAAAATATTATGACCATAAACAACTTCACTTCAGGGCATGGTTGCTTCCACCAATAGACTAGTGAAGCTTTTATGGAGGATTTACCCAATAAAGTCAACATGCTGCAACTTCGTGATTAATTTATGTATAAAAAAATCCTCACGTTGCTGACATTCCCTTAAGCATTCTTACAGTCACTAAATGTACACACACACACACACACACACACACACACACTCTCTCTCTCTCTCTCTCTCTCTCTCTCTCTCTCTCTCTCATCTGTTGCATATAGTACACTTGTGAATTACTAACATTGAGCTCAAATACTTCATATACTTCTTTATCACCTGAACACGAAAGATTGAACGTGAAGCTGCTGGGGTGTTTACTGTTCTGCAATGATACAAGAAATGGGGACATTTTTCAATGCTTACCAGAACATTCCATTCTATTTCAGTATCTATTTATAGTTAGCTGGTCCTGTGACATCGAAATCAAGTAGATGTATTTAAGTAACACTGACAATAAACACACTTAAACTTTTCTGTCAGCTGTTATATACAATACTGCGAATGCAATGTGTAGTGTTACAAAAGCCATGTGTTATGCAAGCTTTAATTTCACGAGAATCCAAATGTCACCCACATTCCACAATTCAGGTATCTCAAAGCAAGATGCAGTCATGCTTCCCAGATACAGGCATCCAACACACAACCAGTGCAGGGATATCATTCTAAGTGATTACAGGCACCAGTCACATTTGCAAAATGGACTGGTAGTTGCTCTCACATTAGAGTTAGCATGCTATTCTCCCGCTATGGTACCACTTCTGCCAAAGCAGACGCAACATAATATCAAGAAGGTGTATGTCTTTCCTATTTTTAAGGTAAACTAAAGCTACACAATCATTACCATATGTAAAGGACTGCGGAATATCACAGCACAGAATTTAAGAATTTATTTAGTGTCTGATAAATGGTTTTAAGGCAGCTGTTCAGCCAGTTACAGATACAGCACATGTACTTAAAATTAATAACTTACTATGAAATAAATCACACAAGCTGCATTAGCATTTTTCATCTACAATCAGTCAAGATGTCCCATTAATTAAAAATATGAGTAAAGATGGCAATACATTCAGATAAAATTATAGTGAAGTCAACATACATTAATATGCAACTGCTGCAGATCCTGTTCCTCAAAATACTGATGTGTCAGTAACTCACAGTTTAAATTACTATTTATGACTAATACTCATGGCTCACTTTCCATTTAGGCACATTGCAAAGAGGGGAGACACAGTGTCTACAATGAATTTTTTTGTCAAATTCCAACACAGACAATTATTTCAAATATGCTATTAGCCCTCATGTAGCCACCCAGCCATTGCCAGAAAGGCTTGAGTCTCTCAAAATTAAACAGTTGTTTTAAAAACAAAGCAGTCAAAACTTAGAATTATTTAGAAAACAAATTTTGCTGTTTACATGACTCACACATATACAATTACAGTAATATGCATCCTGGCTGAATGTACAATTATCACCATAACATATTACTAAGAGCAGGACTGAAGACAACATGAAATCTTTGGTACCATATCAAGACTACTTAGTTCAAAATTACTCTGTCACCAGTCACATGAAAATTGGTTAATTCCTCAATTTGCCACAAAAGCAATTTTCAGTGTCCCTTCTTTTATTTAATCACATATGATGACTCACAGACTAACAGGAAAATGCATTAGCAAAATAAAAATATGGAGAGGTCTGCCATAATTTGCCCTGTTCATGCGAAGTTTTCAGCCTGGGCAATAAAACTTATGTTCATACCCACATGTACTGGAACTCAGACCTACACAAGTATCACACACTGATGAAATTACACCATTTCAATTAACACAGAACATACAAAATTATATATCAGAATACAGTTACTTAAAAAAAAAAAACGCAGGAAAATTAAACAAAGAATTGAAAATGAATGTCACATTGGATATCTATCACATTTCACAGCTCAAAAATATTCCAAAAATTTCCTCCAACAACACACTTGAAAGTTCATATTTTAAAATAGAATACTTTAAGAACTACACTTTTACAATAATTTTTATCACAAGAGTATATTTGGTCACCACTTTTACAAACACCTTGCACATGAAAAATTGTTATGAGATTTGTTCTCGTCTTCAAGCCACACGCTCATATTGATGCACGGGTGAGCGCGAGAGCAAAAACACACACACACACACACACACACACACACACACACACACACACACATATCTACATATACACAAAACGAGAATTTCAGTTTAGATATTTGCGGCACTTTCGTGAACCACAGGTACATGGTATTTTTACATCCTCAAAAGGAAATTTGTAATCATATGTCAGTTCTTCTCCTTGTGGAATCCTACGAAGTGCAAATATTAAAATATGTTTCTTCCCCAGTATGTCCACCACCCGAGAATAGCAGTTGGGCTGAAACAAAATAAAGATGGAATTGCAACACACAATCTTAATGGCCAATTATCCTTACTACTAACAATAAAGATTGGAAAAAAATATGCACTGATGTAACTAAGTAATACTCCATACATTAATGAACAAGCTCAAAACAATAATTCAGCACAAGGAGCATTTACATACAGGATACAGGCACTGAGACAAAGTTCACGCCACAGCTGCTCTCATTCATGTCCTACTAGAGGCAGATCTGGAGAGCTTGCAGCCTGACAAAAAATGTCAAGCACCCGGAAAGGGAGGAGAAAATGACATGAAACTTCACGGGTTCAGATCGATTGTGATGTTACCACAACAATTACAAAATGAAATAAAAAAAAAAAAAATGAAATCAAATTTGCATAGAATTTTGCAGTAAGAGCACACTCATCAGTATGATGATGTACCCCCTGTGGCATTTATACATGCACCGATTCAGTTGTGAAAGGTGTCATAAAGCTGTTGTATTCTCTCCTGCAGCAAGCTGGGCCACAGCTGTTGCAACTCATCCTTTATATCCTGGGTACTGCCACTGGGACGAAATTGATGTCCGAGTTTGCCCCATTTATGTTTTATTGGGGGCAGAGGTAACACATGGTGAGGATGCAACATGTCCATGATTTACCCTTCTGTTGTCCAAGTTCCCTCAGTCTCTACCAGCCATAACCTGAAATCATATCTGATGGCTCCTCATGTCGCGACACCAAGAGTAACACTGCCATGACTCCAAACTTTGGAAGAATGGGACATCGCTGAACAAAACGTGACACCATTCATCAGTGGTCTACTCTTTCTGGATATGGCACCACTCCAAAGGTAGACATCTGTGTTGTGTTAATGGCAACCCACACATGGGATGGCAATTACCTAGTCTGACTGCTGCTAGTATCTGACCAGTGCTGCAGGGTGACACAGAATGTTGCAGGGAGTCTATTACTTGCAATCAGAAGTAGTTGCAGATGTGAAAGGGTTACAATATGTTTGGTGCACAATACGGTGATCTTCCCTCACAGTGGTCAGACGTGGTCGACCAGAATCTTGACGAGAATACCTGCCTCACATTCCCATGTAGTCCAATATCAAACCACTGTTACGTGCAAATGGTCAACAGGTCTGGATATTGCATGACGCAACAAGCTGGCCAAATGGAGACCTACGATGAGGCCCCTTTCAAACTCCGTCAAGGTGCTGCTAACACTGTCTCACCCAAGTCTGCAGCAACTCCCTGTCCTTCACTGACATGGGGACCTTCTGGTCGCAGAAACTCAGTTCAGGATGGGACTTTGTAGGTTAGTAGAATGCCCCAAAGGTGTCCACTCACAGAAGTCTTGAAGCGCACTATCCAGAAAAAAGGCTCTAATGTTTTAAGCGTAGCTCATATGCAACTCATATATGGTTGTAAGTAGTATTCCAGCATACAAGCTAAACAGCTTAGTCAGTGGGGTGCTAGAATGTCATATAGCCGATCCGTGTTCAATCCTACCTGCAAGCTCAATTTTATTTTGTTTTCTTAATCGTTTAAAAAATTATAACAACTTTTAAATAAAGTTAATGACCTAAGGTATTATCAATTAAATCATCAATACTTTCACTTTGTTTATGAAATGGCTGCCACAGGCTATTTAAATTTTGAATTACACTTGTCAATACTTTCTTTTTAAAAAGTTAAATAATTTCAAATGCGTTTTTAATGGAGGTAAATTAAAGTGTCAATTACTATCATTACAATGTTATTACAAAATTAGGCGATATTATAAGCTGTGGAAAGGTTATAAATATTCGCTGTAAATTTGAGGAACTGGTGTCTTTGTAGAAAAGTGCAGTTGCCCTATTGTACATACAAACAAGCAGATGGTCAGGAAGTGTCATGGCCTGCACAGAACTAATTGCACAATGGGCCTTACCTGCTACAGTGCCAGTTCTTTCCTGACTTTCACAGACACTGCAGGATTATGTACTGTGAAATAATATCAGAATTTTGACAATATTGTGAATTAAAAATGTCTGTCAATGAAGACACGGCAAAAGTATCAGAAGCTGCAGATTCATTATACAGTGAAGTGTTGAAGATGATGTTAAAAGATGCGGTTATTTATTATAAAAGCTTGCGTGCTTCAAATAATTTGATTGCACTGGAATCTTGAACGACAATTTCTCATGAAGCCCTGTTGATAGGTGAAGAAATTTACAGACGTACTATGGAAATATTGTCTGAAAAAATGCTTGCTACTGCTGATAAACTTGCTCACGAAAATGAAAATTGTGAAGGTGAACCATTTGAAAAGTATGAATACCACATCTTATTGGATGAATATGAACCAGAAGAAAAGAAGGCAAGAGAAGTAGACTGTCTTTCTTTGGAGCATGAAATTAACATTGTTCTTATTGCAAAGGCTCACCACAGGTGGTAACTAAAAAAAAGGATGCAGCCGGTTAAGAAAGAAGGAACATTTATCCCAATGGGAATAAGAAACAAAAAAAGGAGGCTATCAATTTGATAAGTATGAAGCAATCAGTTCTCGGATGTATCATAATTTTGTTGAAGCCCACGAGAATTATTGGCAAGTGTTTATACAAAATTTACAACAGTGTGCTTTAGCAGCAGCACTACAGTTTACAGATATTGAATTTAAAACTTCTGACAACTGGGTCCATAGATTCAACAATAAGTACGATTTGTCAGCAAAGAGAGAGAAGATTTGTTTCAAGGAAAAAAAGCGATGATCGAAGACATCTTACTTGCTGCAGACACTTTTTGAAACCAGATGTTAAGATTGATACCAAATTTCCACAAAGATTTTGTTATCAAAACTGACCAGGCATGTATTTATTGCAGCATATTTAAAAATTCATTTTGCTCTCTATTTTTACAATTCTCTGATAAAATACTTCGATTTTGGTTGTTTTTTCTATGCAGGATGTCAGTATCAGTCAGTGTACAACAGGACTCGGGCTGTCAAAGAAAGCGAAACTATTTTCATCAAATGACACGACATTAATTAAGTGGCACATACATACACTGTTCTATATGCTCTCACTCTATCTGAAAACATTCTACCTCAACTATGTGTGTATTCACAAGAGGCAACCAGTAACACTGGTCCAAAAAATTATAAAACTGTTGTAATATGTCTTCCAAATCTGGCAAGCTAACAACAGAACCGTACACTGACTTTCTCACCCAGTGTTTGAATTCTTATGTGGGTCAAGAACGGCTTCTGTTAGCTATTCACTTTTAGGGTGAACAAGCAAAGCCTGAATTATACAACATAGTCTTTCAGAATGATGAGAAATCACCAACATGTACAATTAAAGTGGTTCCTCTGATATGTACTGCACTTGTTCAACCACTGATGTCTATTTTCATAGACAAGAAAAAATCTGATAAAGCGTATACAAAATTGTGCTTATCATATAGAAAATAAGAGACACACAAACTCTCGTGAAGACTGTATAAAAATTTAATCAATAGTCCAGCATCAGCTCTCACTGCCAATTTTTAAGGAAATGATCTGATATGCCTGGTTTGCTTCCAGGCTTTCTGATGAAAGAGAAGTTCTTAGGAATGTAATTGAAGTATGTTTTTCCGCAGATCTTTTAAAAGAACATTGTTCCTGTAAACAATCATCCTTCATAATTGTGCAAGATGGCAAAGACCTTATGTTTTCAATGTTTTTACGACAATTATCATTCTGGTACTTGCACATAAAATATGAAATTGACAAATGAACACATTATTGTAAAAATTTTTATATAATTGAAATTCCGCCAAGAATTTTGTGACAGTGGTAATTAATTTACCTCCACTGAAACACATCTGAAATTATTCAATTTTTTACAAAGAAAATATTGATGAGTGTAATTCCCTTTTTGAGTAGCCGTCACAGCCATTTCATAAACAAACTAAAATTATTTATGATCTAACTAATAATACTTTAGGTCATTAACTTTATTTAAAAGTTGCTATAATTTGTAAGATAATTCAGAAAACAAAATAAAATTGGGCCTGCAACTAGAATCGAACCCAGATCGGCCGCATGACATTCTATCACGCTACTGACTGAGCTATTTCACCTGTATGCTGGAATGCTACTTCTGACCGTATATTAGGTGTGTATGAGCTATGCTTAAAACTTTACAGCCCTCTTTCTCGGAATTTTCTGGATAGTGCACTTTAAAGACTTCAATGAGTCGACGCCCTTGAGGTATACTACTAACCTGCGAAGTGTCATCCCGAATTGAATTTCCAAGACCGGAATGTCTCCTTACGATACCATTCAATATCTGCTACTCTTCAGACCCTTTATTTTCTCTACCATTCCTGGTAAAACACTGAACACTAATCCACTCTGATGGTCACTCTACCTGCCTTAGAGAACTGCAACTCAAATCATTTACACATACCCTAATGGGGTGCAACTGTATGTTGACATCCGACAATGTCGTCTGTGTGCTTCACTTTTTTTCGTTAGGCGCTATATATCAGACACTATGTTGCACACAAAATTATCTTGTTATTGTTACGTCAAAGGATGCAAGAAGCTGCAGAATGTGTCTCAAGTGACTTATACTCTAAACAAAAATCATATGAATGGCACAAGATTACATCACTGATGATTTAAAAAGCAAACACCCTGTTGCAAACATAACCTATGTACAAGGGCATGCTGAAAAGTAATGCCTAGTTTTTTTTATAAATAAAACTAACGTTATTAACATTCTACATCTTTATTCTCCATGTCTACATATATGCAACCCCCTGCCGCAAGAGGACTCCGAATTGTAGCGTGTAACAACTATGACCACGCATGGGAAACAATGTGCTGTAATTGAGTTTCAATTTGAAGTGTTCATTCCCACATGGAGAACCCTCTCCTTCAGCATGACAATGCCAGACCACACACACGAGTGCTGCAACATCTGTAACAATCCGACGCCTTGAGTTCACTGTCATAGATCATCCTCCATACAGCCCCAACTTGGCCCCATTCAATTTTCATCTGTTTTCATCTTGAAGACTTCACTTTAACAGTGATGAAACTGTGCAATCAGAGGTGAGATTGTGGCTCCAGCAACAATTTCAAACATTCTACAGTGTCAAAATCAACAAACTCGTGTCTCACTGGGGAAAATGTGTTCATCACCACGGTGAGTACGTTGAGAAATAAGTATGTTGACATGAAGAATAAAGATTTAGAATGTTAAATAACATTTGTTTTAATTAACAAGCTTTACGAGTTTTCACATAAAAAATGCAGAGGCATTACTTGTCAGCATGCCCTCATTCATTTCATTTCCTGCCAACACCAGCAGATAAGCAAGCATACAGAAAATATGGAAGCCTAAGTATCCAAAGGTTCACTATGGTGCATGTGAATGCTGATAGTGAACCACTATGGTTACTGTGGGGCAGTTCACTAGTATTTGTTAAGTGTCCAGACACCTATTAGAGGACATTAGTTTAAGGTGCGATCACACTTCACCTTTGTGTCGGCTTGAATTCTGCTGGGGAAGCTTTCAATGGGATGTCCGAATGACTGGAGGGAACCAAAAAAGGTAGTGATGTTTGACAAGGATTGATGGAGGATGTTGAAAACGATCAAAGAAGGGTAGCTTGTTTATCACTAAATAGGGGGGAGAGTGTTGTGGATATGATTAAGTGAGCTCGGGTGGCAGTCATTAAAACAAAGGCTATATTATTGTATGTGTGGTCTTCTGTTGGACGTATCTGACAGAACAGACACCTTGATAGTAATGATAACCTCAGTGTGGTTGCACACTATGTCTGAACTCCTACAGGAATCAGTTAAAGGGGCATGCAATGAGGACAATAGATGGTAGATTGTGTGTGTGTGTGTGTGTGTGTGTGTGTGTGTGTGTGTGTGTGTGTGAAAAGTTAAGAATTTGGGCTGCAGGGGAAGTGTGTCCAGATAGCTGAAGCGGTCAAGGTGATTACTAGCATAAAGCGAGAATTCTGGGTTCGAATCCCACTCCGGCACAAATTTTCTCTTGTTGCCACTGAATTTAATTCTATGCTCAATTGCAGCTGAGACCTGTATCTCTCTTATACCAAGTACATAATTTTATATACGACCACTGTATCAAAAATGTTATCTGTTCTACTGAATTGATAAATGAAAACCAAATATTGTTACCGGCTATAAGGCTCATAGAGATTGTCTGAGTTACGTGTAGCGAACTCTTTCACGGACAGGGGTGGAGATGTACAAGGTGCCCATCACACTTCAAATGTGAGTAATTTTTATTATTCAAAATTTACAGAGGCCACCATTCTTGTCTGATACCTTTCAACTGATGTGACAGCAATCAACCAGTTCAAGTCAGTTCAGGGTGAATCATCACCACCACCAAAGCCGCCTTGCCAATCAAATCACATTGCAAGAAGACCCGACCTGCGAGGTAGAGGGCTCTCAGAGCTGTAACTAAAAAAACTCTCTCTTCCATTTCGGCCCACCATCTAGAGAAGATGCTGAATGGCTTATTTCCTTTAGCTTTGAATTTTGCGTTTACCTCCAAGATGAGTCTGGAGCAATTAAGAGTTATCTTTTCCTGTTCCCCTGGTAATCCTCGCCACATAATTCCCATCGGTAAATAAACCAATACGGATTCTTTTTCCAGACCTGAGTGCCGTATATTAATTACAAGCCCACAGCGATACTGAATACAACCCTTGGGGGGAGGGGGGGGAGGGGGGGGGGGGGAGGTTGGGATACAACAGTTATCAAACAGTTTATGAAATTTAACAATGGATATTGACAACTGTGGAAGTCTGAATTTTCTTACTATTGCACTGGCATTCTTATTACTTCCGAAATACGTTAGACATTAATTATCTCATCGTCCATGGACATGCACAAACAGGCACTTCTTCCATTCCACTAGCATGACAGGAATCTATATCTTAATATTTTGAGACTATGGTCTTGTTCAACTAAAAAGAAATACAATTTGTATTTTACTTAATTGCTTATTTTTATTAAGATGTATCCTCACTAGTCTGGAATTTGTATGAGGGCATCCTGAAAAGCAATGCCCTCGCTCTGCATTTTTTATGTGAAAACTCTTGAAGCTTTGTACATAAAACAAATGTTATTAACATTCTACATCTTTATTCTTCATGTCTACATGTTTGCAACCCTCTGCCGCTAGAGGGCTCCAAATTGTAGCATGTAACATAACTATGTCTGTGCACAAGAAACACCACGCTATAATCAAGTTTCGGATTGGGAGAGTTTATTTACACATGGAGCATCCCCTCCTTCAGCAAGATAATGCCAGACCACACACCCAAGTGCTGTGATATCTGCAATAATCCGACGTCTTGTGTTCACTGTCATCATCATAATCCTCCACACATTCCTGACTTGGCCCCCATCCAATTGTAATCTGTTTCCAAAACTTAAAGGACATCTTTGAGGGCTTCACTTTGATGGTGATAAAGTGGTGCAAGCAAAGGTGAGGTTGTGGCTCCCTAATTAAAGTCAAACATTCTACAGTGTTGATATTAAGAAACTTGGTCTCTCGTTGGGAAAAATGTGTTCATCAGCAGGGTGACTATGTTGAACAATAAATACATAGCATGAAGAATAAAGATGTAGAATGTTAATGACATTTGTTTTATTTAAAAACTCCAAGGGCTCTCACATAAAAAATTTTGAGGCATTACTTTTCAGCACGCTCTCGTAGTATGTACATTTATGCTCACTTGTAGCACCAAGTAACTCTGGCAATTTTAGCCAAATGTATGTTTTGTTACTAACAGTAAGTAACAAAACTACATTTGCATATCTTTTAGAGGATGTGAGGAAAATAATGAAAACAATGTATGAGAAACAACAGAAAAGTATAACAGTATGAAGAAATGAGAAGAGCTATTCATTCTGGGTAGACACCACAATTCATCAGGAAATATGGCAGATCACACACTAAAAACAGAAAGAAAATTATAGAAGCATCCCACCTTTTCTTATATGTTTTCACAGTGTATGAAACAGGTAAGAAAACAGATAGTTAATGAAGAGAATAATGACTTTGTGCATGTAATGCCAATTGAGATGTGAAAATCTAATGAAGGTACGAAGAAAACCACATAGTTGGATTGTGGAAAGACAGGCAGCGAAATTGATCATGCCCTTTCATAGGAAATGTGCTGACATTCAAATGATTCAAGTGATTTGGGGATGCCACATGAGCAGGGGTAGCAAACCAGCAGCCCGCAGGCCAAATGTGGCCCACATTTTTGGTCCGTGGAGCTGTTTCCTGTGAAAGAAAAATTTACTTCTATTTCACGTGAAACCTCCAAAAAAGTTCAGAGCAGTACGGACTGCACAACTGGATACGTTTCTTGCACAGTGCAGGTGAAACAAGTGCCAGAAGTAGTCAATACATTCCATATTTAATTTTACTGCTAACTCGCAATACTACTGGCCATAAAGATAGCCCTTCATGTGTATACTTGGTGCATATTTGATCGCAATAGACCTACCATCACTTCACGTACATAAAGCCAGCTTTCATATTTTTATAGATAATTTGCAATGCTCGCCTTTAATTTTAGTATGCTAGCATTTATTTTATGCTTTCAATTATGGTGAGCAGGTACACCAATCGACATTAGCAATGGTTTCTGCCTCAGTACCTTCTTTTTATTCTAGTAGTATAAAATAAATAAATAATTGTAAAATCCATTTTTATTGATGACTTTTGAGGATTCCGCCTTACGAAGGTAGAAAAGGGACCATCTAGCGCAACTTCAGCCACTTGCCTTTCTCTCTTACTTACAGCAACTAATAATAATGTTATCGACTTGAAATGTATAATAGTTTTAAGAAACAATCATAAAAAAGAAATTGAAATGGGGGTCGAAATTTTAAAGTAAGACTGCTAAGTTTAGTGAAGCATATGTAACTTTTTATATTTACAATACATGATGTTAAGAACTAAAATATCAATTGCCTCCTACAGCAGTTGAATATTACTCTCAAAAATCTCAAGAGAGAAGACTATGAAGTTTCCCAAGTGCGGATGATACTCAAATGAAAGACCGATAACTCGACAAGCAGTGTGGCTCTGTGGTAGAATGACAGCCTTCCATGTGGAGGGCCAGGATTAGCGTATGTACATAGTTGATTTATATTTTCAAACATAGTTGCATGCTCTACAACCACTTCTGTGAAGCGTGAAATACATAAAGATTGGGAAAAAATGAAAAAGAGTAGTGCTTGAGAGGTAATTGTGCATTGCTGGTTTGAGCCTAGTTGCAGTAATTACTACTTTAGTTTTTTCCGTTCAGTTCGAATAACTACGTCTTATAAATATATGTTAATTAGCACATATTTAATTTTCATTTTTATGAAATATACATGTCTTTTTATTTATAATTACAAATCAAACACAAAAATCCAGTTTTCATTGTAGATATAAATCCCCAATCACCAATCCTTTATAAATAAATTTGTTTCAAAAAAAGAAAAATGTTTCAAATTAATTTTTTTCCATTGTTATGTACCCTACACTTCATATAAATGCCTGTGGAACACAAATCTATCTTTAAGTATTTAACACAACTGGGAATCGAAGGCCACCCATGTGGAAGTTGGGCATCCTACCACAGAGCCATAAAGCCCATCAAAACTGTCCACTTGCTTTATAGTGATAAACAACTTCAGGGAACTTTAAAGAAGATTTTGTAGGAATTTCTGAGAGTTTCATCGAACTACTTTAGGTAATTGATATTTGATTCTGAATGTCAGGTACCATACACATAAAAAAATTACCAAACTCTGATTCCTGTGTTGTCTCTTTGTCAGTTTCAGACTTATGGTAAAAAAATGTCTGTTTCAGTTCGAGAAGTAAACTTCATATGATGTCAACTAATAAACAAATAGGACCTAAGAAAAGGAAAAGTGCAGAGAGTTGAGAAATTTTCAAGACAAGTTTACTGCAAACTATTTTTTTGAGGAATATAAAACAAAACCCATACGTCTGACATGTAATGAATGTGTCTCAGTTCCAAAAGAATATAATATCCAATGGCATTATGAGACTAAACATGCAGTTACATTTGGTAAGACAATTTCGACAAGATCAGGTAAATGACTTAAACAAGAAACTTTCTACTCAACAGCAGATACTTACAAGGGCGAATTCAGAGTCAACTTGCTACGTAAAAGTGAGTTATGCAGTAGCTCTAATACTGGAAAAGAAATCAAAGCCATATTCAGAAGGCAAAATGGTTAAGGAATACTCGCTGAAATTGTGTCTCCAGGAAAGAAAAAGTATTTATAAGAAATACGCCTGCCTCGTCAAACTATTACTAGATGCTAGAAGTGTGGACGACATTGGAAGACAAAACTGAGATAATTTAAAAAATGGTGCATCTGAGTTTATACCTTATTCTCTAGCTTTTGATGAATGCACAGATATGGCAGATACTGCCCAAGTGGTGATTTATGTCAGAGGTGTTGATGCCTGTTTTAATAAAACAGAAGAATTAGCAGAATTGTATCCACTTGAGGATACGATGAAGCAAAGAGAATTGTTGGAAGCAGTTATATCGACATTAGGTAACTTTTTGTTAAAACTTAAGAACCTATTGGGGCTAAAAATACATGGTGCTCAGATGCAGAGCATGATAACATTTCATATTATACAGAAGTAAGATGGCTAACCAGTGCAAAAATGTAGAAATGAGTGTTTGATTTGAAGCAAGAAATACAATCCTCTTTGAAAGCAAGTCAATGAGGCTCCTAGAGTTGAAAGATAAAGAATGGCTTTCCGACTTGCGTTCTTGTTCGATATAACTAGCCACCTAAATGATGTTAATGCTCAACTCCAAGGAAAGATCAACCGAATAATGTCCTGGATGATTTTATTTTCACATTCAAAATGAAACTTGGGTTTCGGGAACAACAATTACAAACAAAAAACTTCACCCATTTTCCTACACTGTCAAAGCAATCGTATGTCAAACAGCCGGCAGTGGTTAAATATGCTTCTTTGATATCTGATTTAAAACATGAATTCAAACACCGATTTCAAAATTTTACGAAACATCGTCTGCTATTTTTCTATACTTTCTATGCCATTCTCCATAGAAATGAGTTCACAGAGGCTTTTGCAAATGCTGCGAAATGCGATATGATGTGATGCACAGTTAAAAGAGAAATTTTATCAAGTTGCTTTGGAAGAGTTCTATAAAACATATTTGGACAATTAGAAATAGTCAGCATTTTACAAACATGCTTTAAAAATAATTTGATTATTTGGAAATGCTTATGAGTGTGAACAGCTTTTTAGTTGGATGAATTACACCAAATCACAAATGAGAACACGAATTACTGATGTTCATCTGAAAAATTGCTTGCATGTAGCAATCAACACTGGCTTGCTCAGTTTAGTCAGTCAAAGCCAGACATCCCACTAACAATGTATTTCATTAAATTTTATAATAAATGTTCTTTCCTCAGATTTGTTTTATTTTCTTTAAAAAGTAAATTAATATTTCTTAGTTGTTTTGGTTCATACAACAAAAACTGGTAATGCAGCCTGCGAGGAAATTCCCTTTCAAAAATTTGGCACACCTGCCAAAAAGGGTGGCCACCCCGGCTGTATGAGGATTTCCCCCAAATACGAGTCCAGTGTCTTAACTCTTGCACCGTCTCACTCAGAGGGGACTGGAGCAGAAGACGTAATTTGGACCGTTATAAGAATGAAGTGGCTGGAAAGACATGTAGTTAAAGGAATGCGTGATAGATGGACTGAGGAAGTTCTTTTCTGGATTCAGAGAGATAAGAAACGACTGGAAGATTACCTGATAAAATATGCAGCAGTAACATGGTTGCACATTCATGAAGTCTTTAACACATGGAAAAGTCCAGAAAAGACGCTTTTTAAAGCAGCAGATGTATGTCAATGTGAAGCATAATATTGTGTCTGTATGTTTCCTGCACAAACTGAAACACTATCTTACCATTTTTGTTTGTCAGTGCTATGCCAAGAAAATTTATTTTGAATAGTTTTTTGTGTATGCTGTTTTACATCCTCAAAAAACTGTATGAAATGTAGTATACATTTATATATCATAAAGGAGCACACTCAAGCTATTGTTAGCTCATACATCTATGTACATATGGTTGTATTGCAAGTTCTTACTTAGGTAATAAGATCTTAAATATTATTTTTCAAATATGATCTTTTATTTTGTGATACTTGTGCATAGTTGTTACATTAACCATTCGTGTGTCAAAAATATAGTTTGCTATTAAATTTACATTTTTAATAAAAATCAATTTATATTGTATGTAAAATACAGAATTGTCTTTTGTTCTGAATTATTTGTCACCAATAAGAATTTTGTCTAAGTTCTTAATATATTTATTATTTCTGAATTCTGTTTGTTTGTTTTAGGTGTTATTTGGAATTTTTGCCAAGATGCTCATGTAGCTTTCTTTTTCTGCTCTATGAAGACTGGAACACTCTGCAGTAGACATAAGCACTATGTCTACTGCAGAGTGTAGTTTTTCTCGTAGATGTATACTAAAAGTGGAGATGTTGTTTATGATTTTGGTTATATGTTCTTTGTATGTTGTAAATTTTCATCCTGTTTATCCCATTTGGAATACATCACAGTCACTGCACTTAATTTTACATACTTTTGAGTGGTCTTTGCATAATTTTGATTGGTCATGTTTTTGAGTTTTGTCCGTTATCTTCATTCCTTGTTTATTCTCTGTGCAGATGCTAATTTTAACATAAGTAGTACAGAAGGTTTTACTTATTTTTTGAGAAATATTTCCCATACATGGAGGCATCACAATTTTTTTTTTCTTTTTTCTTTCCACTTTTGCTACAGTAATTTCTTCATTTTTGTTGCAAATTTGGCCCTGGTTTTCTTTCTGTACATGGAATATATTAGAATCATAGCTGTTGTGCTGTTTTATGTGCTGGTGGGTCACATGATGAATTATAGTCATTTGTTGGTGGTTTACAACATGTTGCAAATTTATGGTCATCATTATCGTTAGCTATTTTTATACCTAAGAAGTTTGTGTTCTTGCCTGTTTCATATCCAATGGTAAATTTGATGCTGTTATGCATTTTATTAATTTGTTGGTGAAATTAGTTAAATTTTGTCATGATTTCCAAGAAATAGAATGAGTGTATCATCAACATCATGACAATGATAAATGACATTATCTGCCCATTGGATTTATTCACAGAAAAATTTACTTTCCCATTAATCTAAAAATATTTGCCTGGGTTCCTGCAAGGCAGCTACCCATGACCACGTACAGGGTGATTACAATTAAAGTTAAACTTTCAAACTGCTGTACAAATAACACCACTGATCAGAATGGCGTCAAATTGCAACGGAATATTATCGGAGAAGGGGGAAAACGTAGGACAGAAGAAAAATAAATGCAGCAATACATGGCACTGTAAGCATCATAATTTAATAGTGGTTGACTACAAATGACAAATGAATCATACAACAACGCCTAAGTTGTATGTTCGGCATTAAACAAACTGCACTACTCAGTGTGCATGGGTGTACAGGTGAGATAGTGTTAGTTACATAAGCCCATATACCACGGGAAGGTCATATCACATTGGATGGGAAAAATCGGTTTTTAATCATCCTGAGACCAAAAACTGCATAAAAATCATAAATCTCATTGGTTTTTAACTGTCCTGAGGCCAAAACCGGCATAAAAAGCATCAATCAAAATCAGATCGAATCATTAATTTATGTGTGACTGGCGCAAAACATGTTCACTATGTTGTCCACTGTTTTCTGCAACAAGTTGAAATCAAGAAACAGCATGTTCCACAACTAATTGAAGTATTTCCGAGGTGAGGTTCAGAATGTGTTAGCAATGTAATGAAATCCTAAACTCAGATTGGAATGTATACCGCAGAGACAGGCTGGACAGTGAAGGGGGAGGCATGTTTATAGCAAAGCTATTGTGACTGAAGGATAATTTGGAAAATATTTTGTGTAGATTTCCCCACCATGTTATAGTTCTGGGTGGAGATTTTAATTTGCCGGATATAGACTGGGAGACTCAAACGTTCATAACGGGTGGCAGGGACAAAGAATCCAGTGAAATTTTTTAAAGTGCTTTATCTGAAAACTACCTTGAAGAGTTAAACAGAGAACCGACTCGTGGCGATAACATATTAGACCTTCTGGTGACAAACACACCCGAACTATTTGAAACAGTTAACCCAGAACAGAGAAGCAGCGATCATAAAGTGGTTACTGCATCGATGATTTCAGCCGTAAATAGAAATATAGGTAGGAAGATTTTTCTGTTTAGCAAAAGTGACAAAAAGCAGATTACAGAGTACCTGACAGCTCAACACAAAAGTTTTGTCTCAAGTACAGATAGTGTTGAGGATCAGTGGACTACGTTCAAAACCATAGTACAATATGCGTTAGATGAGTATGTGCCAAGCAAGATCATAAGAGATGGAAAAGAGCCACCATGGTAAAACAACCGAGTTAGAAAACTGCTGCGGAAGCAAAGGGAACTTCACAGCAAACATAAACACAGCCAAAGCCTTGCAGACAAACAAAAATTACGCGGAGCAAAATGTAGTGTGAGGAGGGCTATGTGAGAGGCATTCAATGAATTTGAAAGTAAAGTTCTATGTACTGACTTGGCAGAAAATCCTAAGAAATTTTGGTTTTATATCAAAGCGGTAGGTGGATCAAAACAAAATGTCCAGACACTCTGTGACCAAAATGATACTGAAACAGAGGATGACAGACTAAAGGCCGAAATACTAAATGTCTTTTACCAAAGCTGTTTCACAGAGGAAGACTGCACCGTAGTTTCTTCTCTAGATTGTCGCACAGATGACAAAATGGTAGATAACGAAATAGATGACAGAGGGATAGAGAAACAATTAAAATAGCTCAAAAGAGGAAAGGCCGCTGGACCTGATGGGATACCAGTTCAATTTTACACAGAGTACGCGAAGGAACTTGCCCCCCTTCTTGCAGCGGTGTACCGTAGGTCTCTAGAAGAGCGTAGCGTTCCAAAGGATTGGAAAAGGGCACAGGTCATCCCCGTTTTCAAGAAGGGACGTCGAACAGATGTGCAGAACTATAGACCTATATCTCTAACGTCGATCAGTTGTAGAATTTTGGAACACGTATTATGTTCGAGTATAATGACTTTTCTGGAGACTAGAAATCTACTCTGTACGAATCAGCATGGGTTTCGAAAAAGACGGTCGTGTGAAACCCAGCTCGGGCTATTCGTACACGAGACTCAAGAGGGCCATAGACACGGGTTCACAGGTAGATGCCGTGTTTCTCGACTTCCGCAAGGCGTTCGATACAGTTCCCCACAGTCGTTTAATGAACAAAGTAAGAGCATATGGACTATCAGACCAATTGTGTGATTGGATTGAAGAGTTCCTAGATAACAGAACACAGCATGTCATTCTCAATGGAGAGAAGTCTTCCGAAGTAAGAGTGATTTCAGGTGTGTCGCAGGGGAGTGTCGTAGGACCGTTGCTATTCACAATATACATAAATGACCTTGTGGATGACATCGGAAGTTCACTGAGGCTTTTTGCAGATGATGCTGTGGTGTATCGAGAGATTGTAACAATGGGAAATTGTACTGAAATGCAGGAGGATCTGCAGCGAATTGACGCGTGGTGCAGGGAATGGCAATTGAATCTCAATGTAGACAAGTGTAATGTGCTGCGAATACATAGAAAGGTAGATCCCTTACCATTTAGCTACAAAATAGCAGGTCAGCAACTGGAAGCAGTTAATTCCATAAATTATCTGGGACTAGGCATTAGGAGTGATTTAAAATTGAATGATCATATAAAGTTGACTGTCGGTAAAGCAGATGCCAAACCGAGATTCATTGGAAGAATCCTAAGGAAATGCAATCCGAAAACAAAGGAAGTAGGTTACAGTATGCTTGTTCACCCACTGCCTGAATACTGCTCAGCAGTGCGGGATCCGCACCAGATAGGGTTGATAGAAGAGATAGAGAAGATCCAACGGAGAGCAGCGCTCTTCGTTACTGGATTATTTAGTAATCGCGAAAGCGTTACGGAGATGATAGATAAACTCCAGTGGAAGACTCTGCAGGAGAGACGCTCAGTAGCTCGGTACAGGCTTTTGTTAAAGTTTCGAGAACATACCTTCACCGAAGAGTCAAGCAGTATATTGGTCCCTCCTACGTATATCTCGCGAAGAGACCATGAGGATAAAATCAGAGAGATTAGAGCCCACACAGAAGCATACCGACAATCCCTCTTTCCACGAACAATACGAGACTGGAATAGAAGGGAGAACCGATAGAGGTACTCAGGGTACCCTCCGCCACACACCGTCAGGTGGCTTGTGGAGTATGGATGTAGATGTAGATGTAGATGAATGTGTGCCTTGAATGCAGCTAAGTTTGCAATCGGAACACTGAACACAACGTCTTTCAGGCTGCCCCACAGCCAGAAGTCACAAGGATTAACATCAGGTGATTGAGACGGCCAGGCTGTAGGGAAATGGTGGCTGATAATTCTAGCATTTCCGAAACGACGCTTCAGCATCTGCTTTACTGGATTTGCAATGTGTGGAGGTGCACCATCTTGCATAAAAATAATCCCATCCACACATACATGCTGCTAGAGAGCTGGAATGATGTGGTTGTGCAAAAGACTCTCATAGCACTTACCACTGACGGTACAGGTAAAAGGTCTGGAAGCACTTGTCTCTTCGAAAAAATATGGCCCTATGATAAATGATGTCATAAACCAGTACCACACAGTGACCTTTTCAGGATGAAGTGGTACTGGTTGATCTGCGCATGGATTTTCTGTTGCCCATATTTGACAATTCTGTGTCTTGACATATCCTGTCAGATGGAAGCGGGCTTCATCTGTCCACAAAATCTTCCACGGCCAATCATTTTCCATTTACATACGAGCAAGAAATTCTAAAGCAAAGGTCTCTCTTGCTGGCAGGTTAACAGGGAGCAACTCGTGCACATGGGTAATTTTGAATGGATAGCAAAGAAGGATGTTTCATACGATTTTACGCACCATGCTCACAGGTATGTCCAATGTTTGGGCAATTCTCCGTATGCTACACGTTTGCACACCACGACGACTCCTGCATTGCTGTGGCCACTGCTTTAACTGAGATTGAATCAATTCGTTTCCTCCCTCTACCAGGTTGCACACCAAAAGAACCCATCCTTTCGAATTTCCAAATCATTTTCTCCAGACCCACAGCAGTCATCGGACCAATGCCTTTTTTCAAACCCTTCAGTGTCCTGAACTTCCACAGAGAGACATGTGCATAGTCATCATTCTTGTAACGAGCTTTAAAAGCAGAGTGCGATCCTGCTGTGAGACAGTCGTGGCACACGTTGCAGATGCAAAAGGAGGGTAAGCCATGTATCCGGTGTGTTTATACGAATTTCAATGGGTCATGCGCATGACAGGTGTTTCCATTTACGTATTCTGACACATACAGCGCCACCTATAAATTTTCACATTATTTTTTTTCTTCTGCCATATGTTGGCCCCCTTCTCCGATCCATACGTTTTCCCCCTTCGCCAATAATAATCCATTGCAATTTGACATCATTCTGACCAGTGGTGTTATTTCTACAGTGTTTTGAAAGTTTAAGTTTAGTTATCACCCTGTATGTCTCTCTTTGGGAAGTGAAATAACTGTGTGATAGCACACTGATCAGTTTATATATTTCTGGCTGGCTACTCTTGCGAAATTTTAATAGGTTACTCCTTATTATGTATATAGCGCCAATAATTTGCATATTTGTGTGCAGATTAGTGACATTTAATGAGATGAAATTGCCACTTACTAATCCTTTTGTATCTTTAATCTGATTTATTAGGTCCATGGTGTTTTTATCTGTACATTTCTTTGTATGTGTGTATTATTAGTTAGGCAACTGATTTAGATTTTAGTAAGTATGCTGGATTATTTATGTAATTTACAACAGGCCTCAGAGAAATCTCCTATTTGTGTATTTTAGACTGTGTTCTTAGTTTAGGTGCTTGTGGATTCACTGCTATACAACTCATTTCCTTGCTAGAACGTAGAAAATCACATTTCTTAATTGCTTGTTTAATACATGTCTGAAATTTGTTTGTACGGTCTCTCTCTAATCTCACAATGTTATTAACTCTGAAAAATTATTTTTACACAAAAAAGTCTTCTTTATGCATTATCTCAATTTCATTGTCTTCTTTATGCATTATTACAATTTCACTGCTTTTATTGCTGTAGCATTGTTTGATTGTAATTTTAAGTTTTATGAAAGACTGATCATTCTTATTGACAAATTTTGAAACTAATGAAGTAGAATTATTCCAAAGAGTATTGTGGCAGAGACATGGTTTGGTATTAAATCCATAACGGCCCATAGTAAATTATCATTAGATACAGCAAATAAAATTGACATATTGTTATAGATACAGCAAAGTTACCAACAATGGAAAAGAACCACATATGCAACAAATCCGCAGGTTTCATTAATAAGATCAGTGGCAGATAATTCAGAAAAACATACAATCCTATGTTTTACACACAACATAAATTGATTTTCATCAAAGATATAACTTAATACCAAACCATGTCTCTGCCACAAAAATTGATAATGTAACAACCATGCACGAACATGACAAAACAAAAGTAGATCAAATATGAAAAACGACATTTAACAGATTAAAAAATTAATACACACACACAAACACACACACACACACACCGGGTGATCAAAAAGTCAGTATAAATTTGAAAACTGAATAAATCACGGAATAATGTAGATAGAGAGGCACAAATTGACACAATGCTTGGAATGACATGGGGTTTTATTACAACCAAAAAAAATACAAAAGTTCAAAAAATGCCCGACAGATGGCGCTTCATCTGATCAGAATAGCAATAATTAGCATAACAAAGTAAGACAAAGCAAAGATGATGTTCTTCACAGGAATGCTCAATATGTCCACCATCATTCCTCAACAATAGCTGTAGTCGAGGAATAATGTTGTTAACAGCACTGTAAAGCATGTCCGGAGTTATGGTGAGGCACTAGTTTCGGATGTTGTCTTTCAGCATCCCTAGAGATGTCGGTCGATCACGATACACTTGCACTTGCACCTGCACCTTCAGGTAACCCCAAAGCCAATAATCGCACGGACTGAGGTCTGGGGACCTGGGAGGCCAAGCATGACGAAAGTGGCAGCTGAGCAAATGACCATCACCAAACAATGCGTGCAAGAGATCTTTCACGCGTATAGCAATATGGGGTGGAGCACCATCCTGCATAAACATCGTACGTTCCAGCAGGTGTTTATCAGCCAGGCTGGAGATGATGCGATTCTATAACATATCGGCGTACCTCTCACCCGTCACAGTAGCAGTTACAAAACCAGAATCACACATTTCCTCGAAGAAAAAAGGCCCGATAACGGTAGATGTGGTAAATCGAACCCATACCGTGACTTTCTCGTCATGCAATGGAGTTTCCACAACAGTTCTAGGATTTTCGGTAGCCCAAATTCTGCAGTTGTGGGCATTGACAGACCCTCTGAGTGTGAAATGAGCTTCGTCGGTCCACAACATGTTACTCACCCAATTGTCATCTTCCCCCATTTTTTGAAACGCCCACACCGCAAATGCCCTCCGCTTCACTAAATTGTCAGGTAACAGTTCATGATGCCGATGGATTTTGTACAGATAGCATTGGAGGGTACGCCTCAGTGCCAACCAAACAGTAGTGTATGGAATGCCGGTGTGACGTGCGACTGCACGAGTGCTGACTTCCCTGTGCATAGATGAACACGCTACAGTCTCCATTTATTCCTGAACTGTCTCAGCAGCATTACGCCTTGTGCCACTATGGGGTCTATCATCTAGACAACCCGTGGCTTCGAACTACGAAATCATTCTCGCCACAGCTGCATTTGTCAACGGACCTTTACCCATTCAAATCCCCTTCCTATGGCGATAGGATCGTAACGCTGAACTAGCACATTCCCCATTCTGATAATACAGCTTCACTAAAAGTGCCTTTTCAGGTAACGTCAACATGCTGTGACTGCTGGTGCATCTGATTCTCTCTCTCTCATTACAGCTCCTTTTATACACGATTGTCACGCGCAGTCACTGACGTTTTGCTGTCCAGCGCCATCTGTTGGACATTTTGTGAACTTTTTTTTGTTCTAATAAAACCCCATGTCATTCCAAGCATGTGTGTCAATTTTTACCTCTCTATCTACATTATTCCGTGGTTTATTAAGTTTTCAAATTTACACTGACTTTTTGATCACCCGGTATATATATGTGTGCTGACAATAGCTTTATGTATCTACCTGTTGCCTGAGAATGAGTCATCACTTTAAACTGGTAGCAGTACATAAAATATAACATGCAGCTCTGGTTGGTCATTATTATATTAGTATGCATTTAATATGAAATTATTATTTTGTTTTCTTTCTTGTATTTGAATTTTACAGTTTGTATCTTTCTTGTGTGGTTGTCCTTTCAAAGACGATTTACAAAAACAGTGGCTAATATTCACAATATTGGAAATCCCTTGGGAAGACCTCCACTTTGCAGATACCATTAATGTTCATTCTCATTCTCAAACACTGTAATTTTGCTCCTTTATCATTTTGTTATTGTTTTTAGTCAAATGTAACGATAAATCATTAATATCATATGCAGTTAATAGCAGGTAGGATCAACATGTCAACACTGTTACAGACATATACCACAATGTTGGTATCAACTACACAATCACATAAAGAAAAGGCTGCCATATTGCAGTTCTTGGGATCTGTCAGATACAGTTATCACCAATATGCAGGCAAAGGATTTTGAAGGAACATTACATGCTCTCAATAATTTATTACACATGCAATAAATGTAACATGCAAAAGATCTAAGCTAGTTGTGTCTCATATGGCACTGTTTGAAATCTTTGATGATTTTTTGGGTACCCTCTTTTTTAGTTCGGTTCCATGTAAAAACAAGCTTCATGAAATTGGGGATCACCAGGAAAAGGGGACAGGCACCTAGGACTTCAAAATAAGAGGGGGGGGGGGGGCGGGGGCAGAGGGGAGATACCATCAACTTCATGATAAATTCATCAATTGCCTAAATGTAGGTAGATTGTTTACTTCCAATTTCCTTCACTGATATTGGTCAGATGACATGAGGGGTCAGTGATTTCAAAACAGGTAGAGACAGGGCAGATTGACTCAAGTCGTTTTACGAACCAACCCGGTCCATCTCCTTAGTTTTAACTTTTGAGCAAGAGTAACAGTCATTAGCAAGTACAATATCTTTTTAATTTGTTTACAGCATGTTATATGTCTACTTGTGTATTCCTCACTTCAAATAACTGGAAGTGAACTGACATCTGCCAAACAACCGTTTTTCTCTGCAATTAGGGCATATGTAAATTAACTGTGCATCTTAGGGCCACACTAGTAGTGCAGGAAGTGATTTATTGAGAAAACAACACACAAGGTGGAAAACTTCGTATCAAAATTGGAAACTTTGCATCAACAATGGAAGAACCTATAAGAGTATCCTGGAGGATTGTCAGAAGCTCACAAGCAAAGAGGAAAAAGATTATGCTAATACTTCAACAGTCATTGCTATGGAAAAAGATAGTGAGTTCTTGATCAATAAACAGTTGAATCAGATAAGATCTTCTGAGTTAGCAGAGGCAGTCATGAAGAGCTGAGGGTGAAGTGAATATGCACTGTGTGTCTATGTGCTTATAATTCAAATTTTAGACATAAATATATTTGAATTAAGAGAACTGGAAAACACATTTATGTGTAGTTTTAGAATTAACTGTGATCTCATTTGTCAAAGTACCATCTCGAGGAGTATCTTACAATGCTGCAGGGGTTAACCATTATTGAAAATGGATGGCGAAGCTGTTTATTGCTTGAAAATGTTCGTGTGAGAGAAGCAATTTGATTTGTGACCACAAGAAGAGAATGAAATTTGTGATTTTGTATTTTCCTTATGTTGAGGCATGGTTCTAAGCCACTTCTGAGGCCAAAACACTGTATTTAGTTTTCAGTATGCTCTAATACTTTATACGTGTCAAACTTTCTTGTAGGTTTATAAAAACTGGAAAATTGTTCATCGTACCTGCCTCCCGTTCAGTTTCCATTAAACAGAGGTTTACAAATCCACCTAACCAAGATGATGGATCTCTATTAAAATCTAAATGTTGAAGGAGCTTGCTCTCTGACATACATAGGGATTCATAAAGAACTAAAATACATACAGCTGATTGAATTTTACAAAAAAAGAAGTACAAATGAGAATAGATCAACATCCATAAAATATCCACAATGGCAATGTGTGCCTGTTGAGGACTTAACACTTCCACTACTCGGTGAGTTGTTTCCTTTACTCCTCAATTATTTACGTTCTGTCAGAGCTTTCCATACCACATTTAGGAATTATTCAATAGCCACCACAACTAGGTCTAGATAGAGCCACTGGTTTCTCTTGACAAAAAAAAACTACTTAGTCAATGCAAGAGCATCACAAAGATGTTCAATAAACTCTGGTGGGTGAACCTACGAATGTGTCTCACTTTTGAAACTTTAGTAGTCTACATTACAATATGAATAATGAAATCTATTACCTTGTGGAACATGGGTATTACTTAATTAACCAGACAGTAAAATTAGGAAATTTGGGTTTGTAAAGAGGGGGCATCAAAAATTAAATAATGGAGAAACCAGGATACAGTAATGACAATATTATGAAAAGGATAGTTGCTACTCACCATTATAGTGTTGCAGCATATAGAGCAATATGGTGAGTAGCAACTATCCTTTTCATTACAAGGGTATCAAAAACTGTTATTCTCGTAAACTATCTATGAATGGAATAGTATGTGGAGAAATGATTCTGGTACACCACATACCCCCATCCCCTTTATACAATGCATGCTGCCCACTGGTGTAAATATGTAAATGTTACGTCCTTTTGTCACACTCTTACCATCAATACATTCAACCATCTCCTCATTTTTACCTATACCTCTCATAAGAGGAGGAAGGGGTGGAGGGGAGGGGAAGACAAAATTAAAATAGAAAATTAAGAAATCAGTTCTTGACGTTAACATCCAATGCCTGTTTCAGCGAATAGTTGCAAGTAAGTTTATTTGTTGGAAATAATAGATCTCTTACCATTATTTGACCACAAGTATGACAATATCAAAATTTTAGCTGTATTAAATGATACACAGAAATAAAAAGGTTTTATAATCATCAATACGTATTGCTTACAAAGATATAATAAATGAAACTGGAAAACTTTACTTACATCACAGGAATGATTGATGAACCTCGCTGCATTGCCACGCATAGTAGCATCCACCACTAACTGATCATCAATTCTAAACATGTAGCAACCGATGCCTTTCGATTCATACAATTTCTCCCTCTTGTCTGTAAGAGTTGAACGAATGACTTCACCTGCATACTCTATAACCATCTCACCAGATTCAATATCTCTAAGACAAAACAGTCCTCTTCCATGAATATGGGACTGGTAAACACCAACAGCTTTGTTTGGGTTTGTTCCTTTCAAATGCCGGAAACGCATAGCCATTGGCAGGTTGGAGCTCGTTGCACGCCTGAAATTAAAGATATTTCAATACTCAAAAATGAAACTGTATTATGATAACATCATGTGGAAATTACAAAGTCCTGGTGTGGGCTAAATGAAAACAATGATATCCCCCTTCATTTTTGTATCCAACACTCAACTCAAGAGTACTCCAAACTGAATTCTTTAACACAGAATCTAATCATCCTAAAGGAATAAAATGCAGAAAGGTTGTATGGAACAGTGAATGATTTTCAAGACACAAAATCTAAACTGTGAATTAACTTTGCCTGCAATTGTAATGCAATGTGCAAATACAAATAAGCAAAGTAGCTCACTGTTACCACACAATCTATCATTCTGGGAATGTCTATCACTTTTTGGCGCTTCTTCCAGCAATAAGTGCACTCTAACTGCTATCCTTTATTTCAAAGTTTAATGCAACATGTTTCTGCAACATTCAAATAATAATTCACTATTTCAGTTATTTTATTACACATTACATTTACACATGCTGTCTGGCAGGAATATTCTTGGCATCTTAAAATACCAATTAACTTTCTACCATGAATCAGAGAGCACATGAAAATATAAAAACCATGTAATACAAAGCATAGTGTTGCCCCTATCAGAACAAAAGTTAATAAGAAAGAACGCAATAATAATAATTCAAAGGGTAATAAAATATTTTTCGAAAGAAGAAGAAGAAAAAGATGAAAGACAGAGTAAAACAGTTGCATTCCACCTCTAAGAATAAGTATATCCAGATTAAACAGTAATACCAGTCTCAGAAAGATGATTCCCATGTTTGAAGAAGGGATCAACCCACTCCATGCACATCTGCATATCTCAGAAGAATTTTTTTTAAACTCTTGTAACTTTTACGCATACCTGCTGTGACAAAGTTGGACACACTTGAGATTTTCAGTCTTTGTCAGTGCACCCTTTGGATGCTGTGCTCAAACAAATACTGACTGGATAAAAACATATTTCAGTAGCTATGGTCATTGAGGGCAAAGATTCTTTATCTGTTTCACTCTTTTGACATCCCGATGTGTCATCTCTACTCATCGCAGCTATCACAGTTCCAAGTAGGAGCATGTAGTGCTCTATGGGGGACTGAAGAGAGATGTGATTACGTACACACTTGCTTCTTCACACAAGTCTTATATAGTGCATAATTATCGGAAATATACAAGGGTTGGACAAAAATATGGAAACACGAAGAGAAATGCACACTTGAATGCAAATGCAGATACCAATCAAGCCTTCAGGTTTCGCTGTTATATTTGACCATGAACAGCATTGTGCAATGTTCTCAATGCATTGCAAGTGTCAGTCGTTTTCAGAACAGTGTACTGTGTAGTTGTGAGTGCATTATTTCAGAGCTAAGTGAATTCAAACATGGGCAAATTGTTGGTGCTAGTATGGTGGATGATTCTGTAACCAGGTACCTGAAATGTCTCACATTTCGAGAGTCGCCATATAGAAGATTTATACCACACATAATGAAAGTGGAAAATCATCATCTGCTAAGTCACAATGCAGACAGAAGTGTGTGCTGAGTGATTGTGACAGACACCCACTGAAGAGAATTGTGACAAAAAATAAGGGAACAACACATGCAAAGTGCTGCAGAACTGAATGTCACACTCATCAACCATATCAGCACCAAAACAAAATTAAAGGAGTTCCATAGTGACGCAAATGGATGTAACAGGAAAACGTCGTGCTGAAGCTGTAAAACCTGGACAATGGGGCAACAGAAGAAAGTCATTTGGTTGTACGAGTCTTGCTTCACACTGTTTCTAACTTCTAACTGAGTTTATATCCCAAAAGTGAAACATGGCAGAGGTTCGGTGATGATTTGAGCAGCCATATTGTGGTACTGCATGGGCCCTGTGGGTAATCTACAAGGCCACATTACTCCCAAGGATTGCTTGTCCATCCCATGGTACAATGGTTGTTCCGCAATGGTGTTGCTGTGTCCCAAGTTGACAGCATCCCTTTTTACACAGCTCGCATCATCCAGAACTGGTTTTTAAGCATGAGGATGAATTGTCACATCTCCCGTGTCAACAAGTCACCCGATTTCAATATTATCAAGCATATATGGTCTAGCTCAACGAGTCTGGGGTTCCAAAACACCTGGTATCCTTACTAAGAGGTCTTTATAATAGCCATACGAGGTGCATTCAAGCTCTAAGGCCTCCGATTTCTTTTCTAATTAACTACTCACTCGAAATCGATGAAACTGGCGTTACTTCTCGACGTAATCGCACTGCAGACGTACACATTTTTCACAACGCTGACGCCATGATTCCATGGCAGCGGCGAAGGCTTCTTTAGGAGTCTGTTTTGACCACTGGAAAATCGCTGAGGCAATAGCAGCACGGCTGGTGAATGTGTGGCCACGGAGAGTGTCTTTCATTGTTGGAAAAAGCCAAAAGTCACTAGAAGCCAGGTCAGGTGAGTAGGGAGCATGAGGAATCACTTCAAAGTTGTTATCACGAAGAAACTGTTGCGTAACGTTAGCTCGATGTGCGGGTGCGTTGTCTTGGCGAAACAGCACACGCGCAGCCCTTCCCGGACGTTTTTGTTGCAGTGCAGGAAGGAATTTGTTCTTCAAAACATTTTTGTAGGATGCACCTGTTACCGTAGTGCCCTTTGGAACGCAATGGGTAAGGATTACGCCCTCGCTGTCCCAGAACATGGACACCATCATTTATTCAGCACTGGCGGATACCCGAAATTTTTTTGGTGGCGGTGAATCTGTGTGCTTCCATTGAGCTGACTGGCACTTTGTTTCTGGATTGAAAAATGGCATCCACATCTCATCCATTGTCACAACCGACGAAAAGAAAGTCCCATTCATGCTGTTGTTGCGCGTCAACATTGTTTGGCAACATGCCACACGGGCAGCCACGTGGTCATCCGTCAGCATTCGTGGCACCCACCTGGATGACATTTTTCGCATTTTCAGGTCGTCATGCAGGATTGTGTGCACAGAACCCACAGATATGCCAACTCTGCAGGCGATCTGTTCAACAGTCATTCGGCGATCCCCCAAAACAATTCTCTCCACTTTCTCGATCATGTCGTCAGACCGGCTTGTGCGAGCCCGAGGTTGTTTCGGTTTGTTGACACACGATGTTCTGCCTTCATTAAACTGTTGCACCCACGAACGCACTTTCGACACATCCATAACTCCATCACCACATGTCTCCTTCAACTGTCGATGAATTTCAATTGGTTTCACACCACGCAAATTCAGAAAACGAATGATTGCACGCTGTTCAAGTAAGGAAAACGTCGCCATTTTAAGTATTTAAAACAGTTCTCATTCTCGCCGCTGGCGGTAAAATTCCATCTGCGGTACGGTGCTGCCATCTCTGGGACATATTGACAATGAACGCGGCCTCATTTTAAAACAATGCGCGTGCTTCTATCTCTTTCCAGTCCGGAGAAAAAAAATCGGAGGCCTTAGAACTTGAATGCACCTCGTACTGCAACCATAAAAGTAGATGGTGAATACTCGAAATTTTTTGATGTGACTAACAGCGTCAGATAAGGTTGCATACTGTCACTTCAGCTATACAATATCTATGCAGAGAGTGTAATCAGGAGAGTGCTGGATGGCTGGGATGTTGGGATTTCAATTGGCAGCGGAAAAATTAACAATTTATACTTTGCAGATGATACTACAGGTCATAGCAGGACATGAGGAAGACTTTGTAATCAGGAGTGAGAGATATTAGTCTACACCTTGACCTATAGATAAACGGGGGGGGGGGGGGGGGGAAGAAGAATGGTTATAAATCACCAAGGCATCGATCAAAACCAACTTACAGGATGCTTAAGGAATCTGGAGATAGTGAGTGATTATGTATACCTAGGCGCTCTGATCAATTCCAAAGGAAAGTGTGATAAAGAGATAAGAAGACAAATCATTTCTGGCCGAGCCGCAATGGTCAAACTCACTAAGATATGGCAGAATCGGGCAATATCCAAGACAATGAAGATGTGCTTGTTAGAAGCATTGGTGTTTCCTGTATTCTTATATGGATGCAAGATCTGGACCATGAAAGGTAGTGATAAGAACCGCATTGATGCCTTTGAGATGTGGTGTTGGCGAAAATGCTACATGTATTGTGGACACAAAAAAGAACAAATAATAGAAGAATTTAAAATCACAAGAAGGTTATCTTCTCGTCTCAGACAAAGATACCTTCAGTTCCTTGGGTACATCTTGAGAAGGAAAGGGGATAATTTAGAGAAGACCAACATGCAGGGAAAAATTGACAGCAGGAGACCACGTGGGAGAGCAGCAAACAGATGGTTGGATCAAGCGAAGAAGATTAACAGCCTGCAGCTTCACGTCATATTAAGAAAGGCCAAAGATCGCTGTGAAAGGAGACATCTGTCTAAAGTTTCAACTACATAAGAATGAATGAGAAAATGAGGTCACGACACTCAGCAATGAGTAAAAACTAATGATGAATGGGCTAAAAAAAACCATTGTTGGCAGTTTTTTTTCCAATGTATGTCAACGTTTTCCTCAGTTTGTAAACTATTGGAAAGCAGTAGGGGAATGAAATTTTATATTGTAAGTTGTTATGTGCAAATTTCAGGCTTATTCCATAATTACATCCAGAGATATAAAAAGCAAAAATTCATATTTCTCCACAAGTGTCCTTTTTTTCCCCACTTTGCTTCACATTATCCACATAAAAACTGATCAAAAATTTGTGTTATTATTTTGCTTAAGAGAGTGCAAAAAGTTGTACAAGGTGGCCAAGTTTTGTTTCTTTCAAGTTGCTGGAGACTATGCATCAAAACTGCCAAACAGTCAGGGATACTCTGTTGAAAGCTGTGCTATGGGGTCAAACAAATGACTATATCTCTGCCAGTATTATATTAGCAAAAGTGTGTTCATTGGGAACATGTGTGAATGTTCACACAAAAATTTCAGCTAAATCAGTGATGTTCATGGGTGAACTACTTCCAAAATTAGACCACTTGTCACGGAATGGCCCAAAGAGAAAATCAAGTTTCACCGTTTCTTTTATGTACCTATCACATCTAAGCCGCTGTGAATGTGATGACTATTTTCATCCTTATGAATGTAAATAAGTATTCTACATTGCTTCAAAATGAACTAAATTTTCCATTTCTGCAGTTTATAGAGAAAACAAGAAATGGATCATAGGATAACAAGAGAGTGTTCACAGTTTCTCTGCACAAGCCTTCTTACACACCAACACACATCTGTAAAGCCCACAGTGTTTTTATCCCAGTGGTAGTTGTTAGGTCTCTATTCAATTTTCATTTTTTTCCTTTTCTGTACCAGATGCACTGTTTGCTCATGCTATGTTACAATAATAGAGAGGTTATTATATCATTACTGTCAAAATTATTTCTATATTATTGCTTAATAGAAGTAGTTGTTTTACAGTGTATGTGATGAAACCCCCCCCTCAACCCCACCCTCCCCCCCAATTTAACAGTAGATGATATCATGAAATTATAAATTGGTTACATAGAATAGATTAATAAATTCACACTTAGTTGCTATTACAGCATATTTGTAATAAATAGAATTTAAACATTGGAAAGAGTAAAGATAGCCTCTTGCCATATAACCAAGGCACATACTGACGACTCAACATACAGTTAAGTTCTTGGGCATGTCACCTTCAATGCTAGTGAGTGAGTGAGTGAGAGTGTGTGTGTGTGTGTGTGTGTGCGCGCGTGTGTGTGTCGATGCGTGTGTGTGAGAGAGAGAGAGAGAGAGAGAGAGAGAGAGAGAGAGAGAGAGAGAGAGAGAGAGAGAGGGGGGGGTGTCTTGGTCCAAATGGATGACCGCCCCCCCTTCTTTTTTTCTTATTGGTGCCTCCGTTATTGCTCAGAACTTTATATAGTGAGTTGTTATTTTTACTCTTTCTGTTGTTTTTATTCCACCTAGGAAGAATGGATTTTTTCAGTACCATATTACTACTTAAGTAATTACATAAATGCATGACACTACAATATATCACAAAACCTACCTGTTACTCATTAACTCGCTGTCATTTTGTTGAACAAATTTCGGAGGGTTCCTGTGGCTGGAGGCCAGCCAACTAAACATGTCATAAGGTCCTCGAGATTTAAAAGGTTCAGTCCTAATGCATCCACTTTTATTAGGAGGTGGCAAAGTGTCCAAGTCATCCTCTGGTCGTGATGTCCGTTGTTTGTGGTAACGAGGTTTGTATTTCACACATCGACCAACTCCTGGTAATTGTTCAACGAGATATCTAACAGCATTATGCTTCAAGCCGAGAATCTGTAAACTTTTCTGCGTCAAACTAAATGGATTCTGTGGTAGTGGTGGCATTTTGTTCACAATTCGAGCATTCTGAACAGCATCAAACACTTTCTGCCATGCCTCACTAAACGATTTTGAAGTGCAACAAAAACCATCTTGAGAACAGATTTCATACATAATATAAGATGATTTTTCTTCAGAATTTTCTCCATTACAGTATACTGGTGACGTGTCCATACTGTCATCACCACCATTATCATCCTCGTCACCACTATCGTCTTCATTCTCATCCTCGTCACCTTCGTCACAACCATTGTCACCATTTTCTTCCTCTTCCTCCTCGTCGTCATCTTCACAACATTCGGTATCGTCATCCTCTTCATCATTGTAACCATTGGTACCACTGTCATCGACATTCTTTTCAGTAGTCAAATCACGTATATCTGGCCTACTGTCTTTCTCAATACTGCCACCAGTATTACAATCACTGTGAGTTCCAAATCTGCTATAAGCATCACCAGCATTATCTTCATCACTGACATCCATGTAGTTGCCCCTGTTATTGGTAGCACTTCTGCCGCCGCCGCCGCCGCCGCCGCCGCCGTCGCCGCCACCACCACCGCCACAGCTACTGCCATCACAGTCATCTTTTGGCAATGGAGATGCTGCTCTTTCTTTTTCAGTGTCACTGCTATATACAGACACATCAGCATTTACTTGTGGAACAGTGTTGCATGTGAAAAAGGATTTCCTCTCTTCTGGACAATTTGTCTGAGTGTGCAGTCGTGCCACATTCTGTTCATCATATTGTGGGCTGCTGACAGAAGTGTTACATTCTGATGAAGGCTTTCTTTTCGGAGAACGGTCCAAGCTGATTCCAGAGGTACACTCTACATCCTCCTCCTCGTCTCTGTTCACAAGTACAGCTTCTGCAAACGTATCGCTTTCCATGTCATCAACAAACTTAACATTCTGCAGCTTCAAAATACGGCTTTCGTCATTTGTTAGAGATGTACTGAACTTTCCCTGCTTTTGCAAAATAGGTTTTGATGAAGATAATTTGTCAGATAAATTACTAGCTTTAACTTTGATATTATTATGTCTGTTTACAGCTGTTTTAGAGGGTGGGATTGCGTCAGTAATGTGTAACACTGACCTGCCGTTCCCTTCTTTATCTGGCTCTTCAACTGAATTATCATTAACTGGACTGGTTTGTCTAGTAGCCAATCTTTTGTATTTTCCATGTGACAGTGTTTCCCTCTTGCAGGGAGATTCTGTTACTTTGTGTCCAGGGCGTCTACTGATGACTGTAGGAGCTGACGTATTGAACGTGGACGTATCATTATTGCAAAGTTGCTCTTTAGAGGAAGGATTGTGGTTATAGCTAATTGCTCGATTTGGCAAATTAGCAATACATTTTGGTTCATTATATTCTGTGCTAACTTCTAGAGTGTGGTCCGGTTCTCTATTGATTACCCACAATTCGCTAGGATTATTTGTCAGATGTGCTGGAATATCCGAAGATTTTTGATTAAAACTGAGAGCTCCGTCTTCCGTTACTACATGCGTCAGCACTTGTCCTCCTATTGCTGCCTCACAGCGCTTCTTACATGCACAGCAAACATCAAATGCATAGCAATACACACATGAACAGCAAATTTGGTTTTTCTTTCTTGTTGACACTGATTCTGCACGCTTTGTAAGGATAGTGGTATTAGATTGCAGACATGTGCAGAATATCTGATGTCCACTGTTTTCAGACAGCTGCTGCTCTGCTTGGATAAGGCAGTCCTCACGGTCAGACTGTGACTTGCCTGAACATTTGTCACAAGCATTTCTGACAGGTGACGCAGGAGGACTCGTGTTACCACCACTGGTAACACATCTAGGTGTTATAATTCTTGCCATTTCAAAACGTGTGTGGGCACCAAGTCTAGGATTCATGATCTTTGTTTTATCATAGGGCGTGTTGACACCAGTGCTTACGCGCCTGGGTGTCATTATCTTCGGAAATTCAGAATCGGCGTTAACAAAGTTGCTCACACGTCTGGGCGTCATGATCTTCGGAAATTCAGAATCGGCGTTAACAAAGTTGCTCACACGTCTGGGCGTCATGATCTTCGGAAATTCAGAATCGGCTTTAACAAAGTTGCTCACACGTCTGGGCGTCATGATCTTCGGAAATTCAGAATCGGCGTTAACAAAGTTGCTCACACGTCTGGGCGTCATGATCTTCGGAAATTCAGAATCGGCGTTAACAAAGTTGCTCACACGTCTGGGCGTCATGATCTTCGGAAATTCAGAATCGGCGTTAACAAAGTTGCTCACACGTCTAGGTGTAATGATCTTTGGAAATTCAGAATTTGTGCTAACACATCTTGGTGTCATGATCTTTGGAAATTCAGGTTTTGTGCTAGCACATCTCGGTGTCATGATCTTTGGAAATTCAGGTTTTGTATCGTTTGACATATCAAAGGATGTGTTCACACCAGTGCTCACACATTTAGGTGTTATGATCTTTGGAAATTCAGGATTTATGCTAACACTACTGCCCACACATCTAGGTGCCATGATCTTTGGAAATTCATGATCAGTGCTAACACTACTGGTCACACGTCTAGGTGTCATGATCTTTGGAAATTCATGATCTGTGCTAACACTACTGGTCACACGTCTAGGTGTCATGATCTTTGGAAATTCATGATCTGTGCTAACACTATTGCTCACACGTCTAGGTGTCATGATCTTTGGAAATTCATGATCTGTGCTAACACTACTGCTCACACATCTTGGTGTCATGATCTTTGGAAATTCAGGTTTTGTGCTAGCACATCTCGGTGTCATGATCTTTGGAAATTCAGGTTTTGTATCGTTTGACATATCAAAGGATGTGTTCACACCAGTGCTCACACATTTAGGTGTCATGATCTTTGGAAATTCAGAAATCGGGCTACCATTATTGCTCACACATCTGGGTGTCATGACCTTTGACATTTCAAAACACGTATGCCCACCACTGTTTACACACCTAGGAGTCACAACACTAGACATTTCGGGGGCCACATCAACACTGGTGCTCGCACATCTGGGTGTCACAATCTTTGTCATTTCAGGGATTGTTCGCCTGCGATTCTCGCTTCTCATAACTGTCTTTAACGTAACTGATGTACACGTGCTAGATGATTCAGGGTATTGAACAGCTTGATCTTCTGTGCACACTTGTTGAACTGGCAAGAAAGAGTGATCATACGAAGGCACTTGCATGCTGACAGTCGAAGGTGGGCAGTTTACGTACTCTGTATTTCTAACAGGAGAACTAGAAATAGGAGTTTGTTGGTTAATAATAAGGTAACTTGGCTGGACTTCCACAACAGGTTCTAATGTTAATTCAATTACAGATCCTAATTTGCTAGCCTGAAACACTTGTGTCGTAGTTGCTGAAAAACTGCTACTCGCAGCAACCACACCAGGTAGAGCAGCAGAGACAAGTTGGCTCGAAGACATAACTGTATTACTGACTACTGTCTCATAATTTGAAATATACATAGGCTGTCCAGCTAAATACATTCCTCCTGGCTGTGTCCCATACATGTCCACAGATGGCGTACAACCAATCATTGTCTGCTCTGCCGAGACACAATGAACCGCATTTTGCTGTGTGGGAGGAAGTACTGTCCCAAGAAATGCAGAATGGGGAGCTGGTGACGGGATATTTGGCATCAAGGGAAGCCTCACAAAACTTTCTGGTGCCTGAACAGGGTAATTTCCTGAGACTAAAGGATTTGCACTGACAAACTGTTGTTTGTTATACCCATTCGTATGTGTATCAATAGTTGCAACCAGCTGTAAGTTCTGTCCTGTTTGTTGCTGGAAAGCTTCAATAAATGTAGGAACAACGCTTGGAGATGGTACCTGCTGCATTATTACTGCTGGTGCATTAGAATGCTGACTAGACTGAACCTGGACATAGCTGTTACCCTGACACAGATGCTGTTGATAATGCGGATCGGTATCTACAATCGACGTATGGGTATTCACCCCGTCGACCACATTACTCTCAACTTCAAACTTCGAGGATGACTTCAATTTCAGTCTTTCAAGTACAGGTGAGTTCTGAGGAGGTGTAGCAGAGCACTCAACACTTTCACTCCGCATAGACAAATCTGTGGCATCAGTCTCTCCCAGAACACTTTCACCTACATTACAACAAGATTCAGTTGTATCAAACTGCTGCTTTTTGGTGCATTCTTCCTCACTAGAGCGTGTATTTTCTGAATCACTTTCACTTGTCGAAAGCATAAAATCGTTGCAGCATGTTGACAAATGGCGCTCAAAACTTTTCTTTGTCCTGTAGGTACAGCGACACTGAGTGCAGCGCACTGGCTCTTCTTCAGTATCATATGTCTTGTACCAACTCTTTCCGTGCGCCTGGCTCGAGCTAGAGCTACAGTTACAAACAGCTCCAAAATTACCTCCAGAATTAAAATCTGAACTGCAACGTTGACATTGGCCACAACTTCTCAATGATGAGGAACTTGCTTCGTAAGCACAGTCTGACAGCTTTTCATCATCAGAACGAGGAGATCGACCACCTTCACTGCCACTGCTACTCAAGGGATCGACAGTACCATCTAACTGGAGGAATCTTGTTTGTGGGCGGCCGTTCCAAGGTAGGAATTTGTTTTCCTTCCCTTCTTCCTTTGTGAGTGTGACTTTCCCCTTACTGCTGTCCGACGGCGACTCCTCATCGACTCCGCACTTGAGTTCTGCGGGTGACTCAGTTGCAGTAGATGAAACACCCGACGGCGGTGATCTTGAAAGTGTTACGTGACCACATTCTGGCAAGCGCAATTCCTGCAAAGTATGTGATGCATCTGAATCAACAATAACAACAAAAGGATTTTCACACACACTCCTTCCAACGGTGTGAGATAATTTCCGTCTTTTGTATGCCGAAGAGTAGTTTCCATCAGGTTTACAATTCCATGTCGTACTACACGCTCGTTTCCGTCTCTTAGGAGGTTCATCAGATGTAATGTCGACAACATTATTGTGCTTTGTTCTTCTCAGTTTCATTCTCTTGGTTCGTTTTACTTTATTTTTACTCAAACCGGCATTCTCTGCAGACTTTTGCTTTGAAAGAGTGCTCCTGTGGCACAAATCATCTTGATCTTGCACACTCACTTCTAGAAAACCAGGTTTTTTGGTGTTAGCCTCATCTGTACTACTAATTTCTTTTTCTGTCACTGATGGATCATTCCCATAAAATCCATCACTTTTCTCCATAGCCCCCATTTCTTCATATACCATCAGCTTCGGTAATATATCCTGCATTGAAATGCCATCTATAAGGTCGTGAGGCAGATCTTCAAAAATAGCTTCTTTTAGTTCAGGAGGCAAAAGATCAGCTGCATTTTGTGAGTCATGAAGTGAATTCTCATCAACATCTTTACTGCTCACAATGTCTAACATGTAATTGACAACCTGATAAACAATTTTATCATCAAGTGAATGACACTTTCGCTTATTCTGATACTTGCGGTACGGAATTCGTCTTTTAAATTTGGAAAATTTCTTCTGGTTAATTTTAGAAGATAATTTTGAGTTATCTTTCAGATTCTTTGTGTCATTTGTTTTAATTTCATGTCTCCATTTGGAAATTTCATTAAGTTTTTCCTCGACTACATGCCTTTCTTGACTATGATCTACTGTCATGTTTTTTCCACAGTCAGGAGACTGAGGTACATTTTTATTACATAGCACAGTTTTAATGTGATATCGAACTATTCTCCACGGTTCTATCGAAGACCAAAATAATCTTGTACACGAAAACCCATTTGGTATAATAGCCTCTGGAGTATCAGAAACTTCACTAACAAATTCTCCTATATTTTCAACTGAAAGTGAACCAATCATTAACCTAACCTTTTTAGGTTCAGCAAACTTCTTCTTTTTACGGTCTAGTTCCACATAAATTGGGCGGCATATTTCAAAATCTGATTCATTGTGCAGAACTTTACCAGTGGCACCTTTTGCATGGGATGGGCAGAAAACATTTTTGTCATCCATAAAAGTGCAATTCACTTTCCTCGCACAGGGGAAATGGAAGGTTTCTGGACAATTTCGTGTGCAACATCCTACACTTGCACCTCTTTTTCCACAATGATCACATCGTATCTGACGGCCTCGAGACATTGCACTGTGAACATTCTGTAGTGATCCATCTATTTCCTCAAACACTTCTGCTGACCACAGAGCACAGTTTGTGTGTGCCCATTCATTCTGTCCACAGTACAAAAGTCTGCCTTCTTCAGCGGGCAACCCATCACCAACACCTTTACAAAGGACACAAACTCTATTATCCTGGACAGAATACCCGCTGTAGAAATCATCTAAGGATTTCCCTAACATTTTATCAGGAACAGCATGAAAAGAATCATCCAATATTGACACTTCCATTGAACTATTATGATCATCACTGCTAGATTTTTCTGAAATGATTCTTCTCCTCTTACTTGGTTGTGAGTTACGTTCACAAACAGGATTATTTGAAACACGTGCAAATTTAGGATTAAACCATGGGAAAACTTCCTGCATATTGTGATAATATAGCTGAAGTAAATCAGAGCAGTGAGATTTATTTAGGATGTCTTCCATTTCCTGATGAAACTGCAGAACTGATGTGTACTCACTGGAATTAACTTTATTTTTTACAGACAGAAATGTTAAGGATGACTTGTGTTTCAAATTTTCCAAACAGTTGCATTCAAGAAACTCATCCTTTGGTATATCATCATTGCACAATTTCTTGGAACTGGCCTCAGTAAAATTTTCAAAGCTCCTGCTGCTGCTACACTGTTCTAATGACAGCAAACGGCTGGAAGCTACAAAACCCAAACATGATAATGCATGTTCCTTCAGCTCCTCTGCATCATTTCCCCCACAAATTTTCAATTCTTCATCAGTGCTGCTAATGCCAGAATCACTTGTAGGTGTCGCAAGTGAAACCTGATGCACTTTGGAAGGCGATTTAGTAGTATCGAAGGCAGAGGTATCAGGTAATTCTGTACACTGAACATCAACTTTAACTGGGAAAAGTGAGTTTTGCAAGTCCTTGGAAACACAGTCCTTTACGCGAACAGAACATTCTTTTAAGTTATATTTCTCTCGCCAAAGTCTAAGAGAGTTTTCTGACAGGTATGGTACAACAGTTTGCCCTTGGGAGTGAGGAAAACATTTTTCATCTGAACAGCTATTATGCAAATTATATTCACGATTTGACAATCTCTGATCTCTGGCACAGATATTGTCACGTTTTGAATCTGGCAAAAATTCATTGTTGTCATCATCAACTTCATACGTCGTTTTTACTTCCACACTATATTCTACATTCTCAACATGCAGATCTGTAATACTGAGAAATGTGTTGTCTTCACAATTTGAGTCAGTCTTTTCACCCAAGCACATATTTCCAATGGCAGTGGGATCCGAATGTGTATTTATGTTATCATCATCTATTAAATTGGGATGATATTCACAGTGTTTCTTTGGACTGCATCTGAGCATCGAATAAGCTTTACGATTTTTGCTCAGTAACTTCAGCACAGTTAGGTATCCTGCTTTCATCTCTTCTTCAACAGCATACCACCATGGAGCAGGAGGCTTCTCACAACACTTCCTGTAGAGAAGAAAAAGGGATTACTAAATATTTGAAAAGAGAGAGCACTGAACAATGTTTATAACTATAAGGTGAGAAAGCACAGAAGCCAGCCAGGATAATTTTTTAAAAAAATGTTCATTTTATATTGGAAATTATACACCTACAGGGGAGGGGGAGGGGAAAAAAGAGGGGGGGGGGGGCAGATGCTGTTAAAAGGACATTTTACAATGTGTAAGGGTCGAATAGACTATATCCATTTATCACATGTACAAAAATTTGGAAAGTTATTGGTAAAATGTGCTACAGTCTTCCTTATTAATGTACATTTGTCATATCAACGGTATGCAATGAAAACCTCATAAGTCGATTTTATTAAATTCTGCAATTGAAGCAAAAACAGTTTCTTAAAAAAATAAAATGGTTTCTTAAAAATAATGTAAAGCAATACAAAAAGTTGCTACATGTGTAACTGTATAGTAGAAGTCCAGTTACTGACAGATTAGAGAAATCTGAGTACTTTCAAATCTTCCTTTGATTATGGAGTCACTGGTTACAGCAATTACAAGTTTTCACAGACAGATGGACTTATGAGGTTTTCACTGACTGCCACTGATATACTGCTTTGTGCAATCTAAAGTTTTAAAAATTATGAAGTTTGTAATCTGCCACTGCTTTCATACTCTGCAAGCCACAAAGTGTTTTATGATGCACACAGGTCCCTCATGTCAGTTTCACTTGTAAATGCACTCCCTTACCCGTTCTGCAAATTGGTGCTTCTTGTAAGGTACATCTTGCCTGCAAGCCCCCCTTCCCCGCCCCCCAATTTTATAACCACACGAATGAAGGTGAGCACTACATTCATAGAAAAACATTGTGAAATTTTGAAGGTCAACTTTTTGTAAGCCATTTACGTTATCTTGTCATCTCTCTGATGCTCAAGCATCAACCACATAAACCCATCACAAATTATACAATTCTTCCAAAATTATCACCTTATTTTCTTCTTTCTTTCTTGGAGACTAAAAGTATTAAATGGTTGGAGAAAGCCAATGGGAGTCCAACCTACATCCTTCACACAAGGGCATGTGTTACACACACATTTAACAGCAACTTTTACATAGAGAAAACATATATTTAGGCTGAGAGGGAAGCAAACCAATAGAGCTTTCTGTAGCCAAAACCATCAAAATTTGAAGTGTACAATTACTGATATTTTCGAAACAAATAAAAATCAGAATATCTTGATAGATCACTGCAGACAAAAATGAAACAATAAAACAAAACTACCACAGAACAAAGGGGCTAGTTTAAAATGGCTGCAGAATATTAAAAAGTTATACAAAGGAGAAAACAATGAGAGAAGAAAGTTAGAGGGAAAAGTAATCTTTCTAGCCATCTACGGTGTTCAAAATGAAAATGGTAAAAGACAAGTATAAAGTTCCTCACGTACTAATAATTTTGCACATTAATAATCTACAATAGGTAACCGTATGTACAACTACAATGATCTTCGACAGCATAGATTCTCAGCCCCAAAAGTGTATAGGTTATGAAAAAAACCCTGCAAATTTACAGCAATACTAAGTTATCACCACAGGATTGGTGATTAGCAGAAGCACAGAAAAGTCATTCCTGATGACAGTATGAAGATGTACAATCTTTGTATCTACTACCTACTAATATTTAATGCACATAGTGATAGGGAGGTACTCCATTCTTCTAGAATCTTTTAAAATATCCCACACAGAAATAGTGACATAATATTAGTATGAGACATATCCAGATGTAACGAAAATATTACACAGAGTAAGTAATATCATAATTTTTACAATATCTGGCGTCTTCTGGTTCCTTTTGCATGTGGGCATATGAAGTATCATTTGGTAAGGTCAGATTTCTTCCCTGTAAACAGCTCAGATTCCAAGAATGCCGTGATGGTTAACTCAAAGTGGTTGCAGTATGGGGGAGGAAAAGTATGATAAAAAGAGAATGCTTGCCCTGAATTTAATTACAAACCCTCTGCAAAGGTAAATAATTCAAAACTGATCTTGCTACAGGCCCTTCACTTGTAAGTTACCAACTAATTCAAGACTGAAATCTGGCACAAAAAAAAAAACAATGAACGTTTACACAACAATCAAAAACAAGTATCTTTTCCCACACTAAATACCCCACAATAGCCTGAAGGAACATGCAGTACTTAGTTGCCAAAATTCAATTTGTTTCTTTACCATCATTTCTTGTTCTGTTTTATGGCCCTGTTACTTCCCTACTATTTTTATTAATTTGGTCTGTATGTGCTCACAACTCTGTTTGTATACTTAATTGCTTTTTCTGTTGTGTAAACCATTTTAATTCTGACTAGGCCTTTTATAATCACACAGTGGTTTGTATCTTAAAGATACAATCTGTGGTCATTTTTATGTAATGTATTTACCCAAATGCAAGCTGACATTATTTGCAATTTTCATGGTCCAAAAATGTATCTGCAGCTTAGACTCAAGGCAAAGTCGAAGGAAGTTCTGAAAAATGCCACTAGAAGCCTCTGCAAGCAGTTATTTTGCCACAGAAGCCATTGTCTTAATACTTTGAGTATTGAATGCTAAGTATTTTTTATCAGGGAGGAAATTCAAATTTAATATAGCTCATCTTTAAATTTAGCAATTTTTCAAATATTTATAGCAATACACAAATGAACCCCTCTATACGCACGACTCTCCCCCCCCCCCCCAACCCCCCCCCCCACACACAAAAATATATATCAAAACAGATGTTTTTAAGAAACCTGCAGAAGTTGGCAAGCATGGTAAGCGCAGTTTTGCATTTCAACAGCTCCAGTTCCATTCGGAAGGTGCCGGCACACACTGATGCACATTGAGCCATTTCTTAATGCTGCTAATATTCATGATGTAACAATAAGAAATGTTTCACTGCCTTAAATTAATTTCATATTCGTGAGTACCAATAATTTCCACATCTGAACAAGAGGGTCCTTATAAACAAGCTTTTACATAACCTTGTTACTTCCATGAGAGACTTCTACTATAGCACATGACTGACATGAATCATATGTTATACACACTGCATGCAATGAGTGAAACTTTCCCACTGCATCACTCCCCCTCCTCTCTTGTTTTTTCCATTGACCCCTAGGAGAATGAGAGCAGTGCTTGCTCAACATTTTGAGACAATACATTTGGATTTCACCCCTTGCTTCAGGCTACTTTAGTACTTTTGTAAAGTGCCAGGTTTTAGTCTACCATGATTAAACATGTTCATTATACTGTGAAGTTGAAAAGAGAAGTGATGGCTGGTGTTATACATTAGAAGTTGTGCTGAATGATCCTGTTAGGTAACACTGACAGACGTGCTTACCCATGAATGCAGAAATTATCCAAGTGAAAGTACACGGAGTTGCTCAATAGCAGAAAATCATGAATTTCAAAGGAATCCGCAATTGGGTTGCCTGAATCATAAAAAATTGAGGATTTTCTCTTCGTAGGCACATTTCAATTGCACAGAAGCTGCCAGAAAACTATGAGGAAAAACTCGTTGAATTTCAACATTTCATAATCAGAAGGTGCACCAAAAATAATTATCTTCCTCGTCAACAATTTAGGAAGAGACAGATTGCTACTCTCCATGAAGAAGACACGTTAAGTGGCAGACAGGTACAAATAAAAGACACTTACACAAAGCTTTCGGCCACAGCCTTCATCAGCAAAGGAGAAAAACACACTGTTCATAAACACAAGAAAGCAAACCTCATGCACACGTGACCACCAACTCCAGAAGTGCAGTGGTTTGTATCTTAAAGATAACACCTCATCTGTTGTCATTTTTTATATACTGTATTTTCCCAAATGCAAGCCAACCTTATTTCTAATTTTTGGTGTCCAAAAATGTAGCTGTGGCTAAGACTCGAGGCAAAGTCTAATGGCATTCTGGCCCAAGCTGCCTCAGATGGCAGTCGTGTGTGTGAGGTGAGCATTCTTGTGTGTATGAACTATGTGTGTTTCTGTTTTGTTGACTGTACACAGCAATCTATCTTTTCCTACATTGTTGGTATTCCTATATGGAGCTTCCATTATCTTCTTAGTCAGATAGGTAATGTGGACCAAACTCTGGTATATTTCGATATGCCAAGAAATTACATCCTAGAAGCAACTGGAGAACAAAGATGTCAAGATAATCTCTGTAGGTGCTGAAATGCAGCGCACGTCTGTCATGCTTGCCTGCACAGCCAATGGCCACAAACTGCCACAATTCAATGTTTTTAAATGCAAGAAGTTACCTAAGTCCGAGGTATTTCCAGAATGTGTTATTGTACATGCTAATTAATGGCTGGTTCACAGAGGACTTGGTTTAGAGTGGATTAAACTTGTATAACAACATCGTACTGATGCCTAGCTAGGTTTGCCAAACATGCTGGTACCAGATTCATATGCTAGTCATACTACCCAGCTGTAAAGAGGAAATCAGTAGAGAGTAGAACAGATTTAGCTGTAATTCCAGGAGGGATGACATCAATTTAACAGCCATTAGATGTCTGTTTCAAAAAAACCATTTAACGACAGACTTAAAAATATGTACACACAATGGCTAACAAAAGAAGCTCAGCAGTTAACACCTACACGAAGTGTTAAGCATGCCAGCTTGTCTCAAGTGTGTGAGTGGATAGACCAATCTTTGAAATGTGTACTGAATAAAATTATCTATCACGCATTTAAAAAATGATAGGTTTCTAACTTTCACATTTCATCGAAAATCAATTTTCTTGGTAGATAGGCGACGGTATCCAGTCAGTCTGTGAGCCTATGCTACTACGAATGAGAAAGACAGTGTGTGTGTGTGTGTGTGTGTGTGTGTGTGTGTGTGTGTGTTTATTCTACTATGAGTTGTAAATTTGTATTCTTGTATGCCACATTTTTGGGGGCTTCTCTGTAGCGCGACTTGCCTGTGACATCACCGCTCACAGCCCACTTGCATGTAGTACCTATTACAGCTGCCATAATTTGTTTGTCGAGCAACACTGACTGATGTAGGAGATACTGTAGAAGAAACATTTTCCATAATGATGACAATACTTACAGTTCACACTTTGTATGGATCACTTGTGCTGGAAATCATTCTGTGTAGACAAATATACTGCTTAGAATGTTAAAAAAGTAATTGAATCTAGATGATACAAATTAGTGTCTTTAATACATAGATTGCTCTTCGCCAAATTTATATCCTTTAAATCAACTGTGATGCTGTGTGTCAAGCCAAAATGTACCTTTCTTGGATGAAAACACTATACTTTGTTGAAAGAAATAATACTTCAGATGAAATTCATGTGATATGAAAAGACTGACGTATGACTCAAACACGAGATATGGTAGAGTCTGCTAAAGTCTTAGAGGCCCCAATTGCAATAGCCCCACAAGGAATATTTTGAAAGATATCGCGGATCTTCACTGCTGTCACTGTTTGTGATGTAACGATAATTTTAAGTGTCCAATAAGCTAAAGTTGATTCCATGTGAATTACTAAAATTAATACAACTCTCCACAAGTCCCTGAGAGGTGGAGCCACTATGATTAACCATATCTGTTTTGATTTTTAAATACAACTTGAAATAAGGCATGTACCACGGAGACACAATTCAATCACACTGCTCATGGCTGACGTGCCACCAGAGCGTAATTTATGAGAGCAAGCACACTGATGTCGCTGTGTTCGTGCCACGGTGTGTTTTGTTATTTTGAAAATATGTTTTTATGCACATTCTCCTTTCAAATAGAGATTCACCGTATGTTGTGCAATACCAGTAACCAAATGTTTGTTACTTTTTTTTATATTTACATGCAGAAAATAAAGCTATTTCAATCTACTTCTGATAAAATAGTGCATCTAGATACAATTTGCTGTGAAATAGCATTTATTAGTTAAGTTCGCATTTTGAGGTAAAATTTGCATCTAAATTCACATTTATCACAAATGAGAATTTTTCTGGTCCCTAGTATACTTGTGAAACTGAAAAAGCATTGTAATTTTGTTTGTATTTTGTACAGCCAAAATCACGAAAATGAAAAAGCACATGGACAAACTTTCCTTAGACGCAAAGCATTAAGTGGACAACAGTACACAGTGATGTTTTTAAAACCTAACACTGCACATGAGGAAGCACCATGGGCCTAATTATTTTCAAAATATATGAAAAAATTACCATAAAAGCAATAACCCTGTGTCAAATTAAAGGGAATCAGCTACTACACATTTCACACTCCATTATCCAGCAGCAAAGCGAGATCCTACAGAAAAATATCTGTGAATGAAACAGAATAAAGAACTGCACTTGGAAGCAACACCACCAGACAAAGACAATATTGAGAAATTTTCATCAGGGAATGATATGTAGCAATATCACAACTATATGCAAAGTAAAAATGACAAAAAGATCTAAAAATCACAGTGGAAATCAATATTGCCTGGTAATGAAGAATAAGTCTCCAATTGTGATAATTTCATTGAGTGCTAACAGAAGATCAATATATTTGGACACTAAGAATCCTTCTTTAAGGAAGAAATCTGGTACAGTTGAGTATGTATGGACTTCCTTTCCATAAATTCCTAGGAAAAATGTACAACACAAAACTGTATAGTGCGATCCAAAATTTGCCGAAAATGGTGATGAAAAGTGAGACCATTACTGGACTGAAATGTCGCGTGTGCATGGATTGAAGACAATGAGAATTTGCTTGACCATACCAATCAGTAACGACAAATTTTGAGTAGGGGAAAAAAATAAATAAATAAGGTGTGTGTGTGTGTGTGTGTGTGTGTGTGTGTGTGTGTGTGTGTGTGTGTGTGAGAGAGAGAGAGAGAGAGAGAGAGAGAGAGAGAGAGAGAGAGAGAGAGATTGCTATGATAAAGCAAATTTTCCTTGTCTTCAATCCAAAACTTAACCAGATAAATGCATTCCCTTTTCTCCAGATACCAAACACAGACACAAACAAAACAGTTTAAGTCCTTTCGTTAAATAATTTTCACAGAATTACTGTTACTATTTCAAATTGCAAACTTACCTGCAAATAAATTCTACAGTATCTGGAAGGTAGCTGAGTATATGATATTTTTCATCTGAAAGTCCTTCACATCTTGAATGGACCCAGCAATTGCATTTCACGCACTCCATCATCTAGGGTAAGACAGTATCACATATTACATACAGAACAGAGCATAAAGCATAACAAAAAGTTAAATATCTGAACACTATGTTGCAAGATGACAGTAGCACAACACACATGGTTCTACACAAACAAAACCCTTATAGAACGAAATAAAATAATAAATATTGATTTTTGTAGCAGTGACAAATTCACTAATTAGGAAGTGGACTGGTAAAATAGCTTATCATCAATATCTACCTGTCTTCAAACTGGTGCTCATAATATCATGTTACATTGGTACACCATAACAATTTATATAATTTTTGAATGCAGAGCAGACAGATAAAATCTGTCGAGTGCAGTAACACCTGCTGATACTCTATCTCCCCAGTCCTACCTATATACTGTTTAAGCGCACTGAATGTTCCTGGAATCTGGGACAGCATACTACAAGCTCAGAATGATTTTTTCTCTCATCAAGTTCAATGCCTCACAAAATAAGACACTCACATTTCTGAAAATTGGAACACCTAGAAAAGATACATGTGAATGAACGATCTGTATAACAAAGATCACATATATGACAATACAAGAACAAGGATTGTCAGACAACCGTGATAAAAAAAATTCTAAAAATATCTGCTCATTTGTATTCCTATAGTTCATCAGAAAACAGCTGTTACTATATATTTATGTAGTACATATGATACCCTCATGTCATCCTTACAATACAGGGTCTCGAGTGCATTTTCTCTGGTGTTTTGGTGATATTTGCAATTTTGTTTTTTTGCAATGTGTAGCTGGAGCCACCCGTGTGGGGTTGCTGGTCCCCCATCGCGTGCCTCCCCAAGTGGCGGATAGGTGAACGTCCTCCAGGTATGAGGGCCAATGGCTTGGATGAAAGGCAGAGAAGCCCCAACCATCAAATGCTGCCTTGCAGTCAGTAGAAGGATCTACAAAGGCTAAGGATGTTCCTCTGAAAATGGAACCAGCTACCCGGCGAGCTGCAAGGAGTAACCCCTCAAATGGTTGGGTGGAAAGTTAACAATCTTCCCCTGTAAAAATCACTTGCTGCAAATGCTAACAAAGGAATAAGCCGAACAGATATTTTGATGATGACCTCATCAAACAAAAAAAGGATAAGAGATATGTACATATGAACATGGAATGTGCGGAGCGTGTACCAAGCTGGAGCCCTATGGCAGCTGCTAATGCAAGTAAACAACTACGGTATACTACTATTGTCTCTCCAGTAAATTAGGTGGAAGGGAAGTGACACAATGGACTCCGGAAATTTCACAATCATCTATAGTGGCGGGAGGACATATACCTTTGGTACAGGTTTTGTAGTTGCTAAAGGACTGAAACATGCTGTAATGCACTTCGAACCAATCAATGAACGGATGTCCATATTAAGATAAGGGGAAAATTTTTCAAATAACAATTGTAAATATACATGCACCCACAGACGAGGCAGATGAACAACAGGATGAGTTTTATAGAAAGGTAGAGCAGTTGTATGATCAGGCTCCTAAACATGATATTAAGAGTTTAATAGGAGACTTGAATGCAAAAACAGGAAAAGAAGAGGCAACTATAGGAAGACATTGCCTCCATGAAATATCAAATGACAATGGAATTAGTGGTTTGGATTTTGCTATAAGTAAAAACATGACTGTCAGCAGTACATGTTTTCCACATAAAAAGACACACAAAAAAACATGCATGTCACCAGATGGACAAACTAGAAATCAGATAGACCATATATTGATTGACTAAAGGCATGGATCAGACATCATGGATGTCATGAGCCCATGTAGAGCTAACTGCAATTCAGTGAGAATTAAGTACAGGCAAAGGATTTGGCTACTGAGTAAACAAAAAGGCCACAAACAGAAAAGTTTTGACATTAAGAAACTAAAGTCAGAAGAAATACGGAGAGCATATCAGATGAAAATAGAAGAGGGGCTTTAGAACGATACTGACACATAAAATCAACATATAGAAATAATGTGGAAACAATGTAAGACTGCAATCTTCAAGGCAGCTGGGGAGGTTTTGGGACATGTACGGGTTCAAAGGAAGGCAGATTGGTTGAATGAAGAGTGTATGAGAAGACTTGAGGAGTGTAACACAGCATGAACAAAATTATTTCCGGGAAGAACTAGAGCAAATCTGAATGAATATAATGAGAAGTGCCTTGGAGCTAAAAGGGTTTGCAGAAAGAAGAAAAGAGCACTAGAAAAGAAAAATGGAAGAAACTGAACAGCTAGGAGAAGAGAAGCAAAGTACGTGAAATGTACCAAAAGATTAAAGAAGAAAAGGTTGGGTTTCAAGCCAGAACAAATGTATGCAGAAATAAAGACGGGAATTTGATAGGGGAGAGTAATAAAACACTTGGCAGATGGGCAGAATACTTCCAAAAGCTACTGAACCCGGAAGTAGGATTAGAATAAGAAGAACTGGGGGGAAAACTTATTACGGACCAGACGTTGTAACACAAGAACCTGCACTGGAGAAAGTGATACAAGCCATTAAGACATTAAAAAATAATAGGGCACCAGGAGATCAGATTCAGGCGGAATTTCTCAAATATGGTGGGGAAGCATTGTGGAAAGCAATACATAAAGTAATACTGAACATCTGGCAGGAGGAGAGCATGCAAATGGAGTAGAAAACAGCTATTGTGTGCCTCATACATAAAAAAGGAGATGAATTAAACTGCCAGAATTACCGAGGAATATCCTTGCTAAATACTACCTATAAATTGTTCTCCACGATCCTAACTTGGAGGCTTACTCCCTATCTGGATGACAGAATTGGACACCATCAGAGTGGCTTTAGAAGAAATAGGTCAACAACTGACCAAATATTCACGTTACACATACTACTTGAAACATGTTATGAACATCAAGTAAACATGCATCAGCTTCATACTGATTTTACATAAGCCTATGATAGCATCTCAAGAATGACATTGCTGAATGTGATGGAAGAAGCTGGGATACCTAAGAAGCTCATTAAACTTACTATGATGACCCTCAGTGAAACCAACTGTAAAGTAAAAATACAGGGCTGAATCTCCAGAGATGTGGAAGCAAAAAAAGGGACTGACACACGGTGACAATATCTCCTCACTGCTACTCAACCTCTGCCTAGAAAAAGTCTAAGTCAGATAGAGATAAATAGAGTAGGAACCATTTTTAATCGTTCATTGCAGTACCTAGCCTACACAGATGATGTGGCATTACTTGCACGAAACACTGCTGTGCTGGCTGATGCCTATCAACAAATGGAGAGAGGTGCAAGGGAAAGACCAAATATGAGGTATGCCCACAAAGTAAGTTCCGTTTGGTTATATAAAACAAATGTGTACAGATACAGAAAAAATATTTATTGTACAAATATCTACAACTGTTAAACTAATTTTCTACATAGCTTCCGAAATTTTGTAGGCACTTGACATAGCATGGCACATGTTTCTGTATTCCCTCTTCATAGAAGGTTGCCGCCTATGTATTCGGCCACGTGGTAACGTGTTCTTTCAGCTCGTCATCACTGCTGAAGTGTTGACCACCAAGGACAGATTTTAGGTGTAATAAGAGATGAAAGTCGACAGGAGTGAGGTACGGGCTGTATGGAGGATGATCAAACGCGTTCCAGTGAAATTCCTGTAAGAGTTGTTTGGTCAAATTCGCTGTGTGGGGTCGGGCATTACAGTGGAAAAAAACAACACCTTTTGACAGTAATCCTAAGCGGCTGTTCTGTATTGCGCAGCACAATTTCTTAATGGTCTCACAGTAACAATGTGCATTGATTGTTTGGCTTCGTGGTAAGAAATCAATCAGCAAAATGCCTTTTCTGTCCCAAAAAAAAAACGGTACACATGACTTTTCGTGGTGTCAAGATTTGCTTGGGCTTAACCTTCGTTGGGGATGAAGTGTGCCTCCATTCCACTGATTGCAGTTTTGTTTCAGGGGTGTCGTACAATACCCAAGTTTCACCCCCTGTGACTATCCGAGAAAGAAAACCATTGCCTTCTTCATTGTAGTGTGTCAAAAACTGAAGTGCACTGCCCATCCATTGTTTTTTGTGTTGTTCAGTAAGAATTTTGGGTACCCAACATGAGCAAAGTTTTCAAAATTTCAGTTTTTCAGTAACAATTTCATGAATTAGTGATCGTGACATTTGTGGGACTTCCATAGCAAGGGCACTAAGTGTAAACTTATGGTTATGCTTAATCTCCTCTTCAATTGTGTGAACCTGTTCATCAGTAACCACAGACGGACGTCCACTTCGTTCTTCATTGTATGGGCACTGATAACCGCGCTGTTGAGCGCCCCACAAGCCAATCATCATCATCATCATCATCATCATCATCATCATCATCATCATCATTGTTATTCATCGTGCACTTGATCACGTCCTTCATTGAACAGTCTGACCCATCTTCTAACCATTGAATCACTCATAGCAGGCCGGCTGGTGTGGCCGAGTGGATGTAGGCGCTTCAGTCTGGAGCCGCGCGACCGCTACGGTCGCAGGTTCGAATCCTGCCTAGGGCATGGATGTATGTGATGTCCTTAGGTTAGTTAGGTTTAAGTAGTTCTAAGTTCTAGGGGACTGATGATCTCAGATGTTAAGTCCCATAGTGCTCAGAGCCATTTGAACCATTTGAACTCATAGCATTTTGTCCGTAAACCTCACAGATTTGCCAATGAATTTCTTTCAGTTTAACTTTCTTTGCATTTAGAAAATGAATCACAGATTTGATTTCACATGTGGCGGCTGACATTATAAAGAAGCACTACAAAGCAGCGATCTGAAAATGGCGTACATGTCTTCTCCTAGAGTCAGAGTAACTGCCGTGCATGCTCGAAACTGCGATCGTAGCGCTACTGTGGATAGAAATAGAAATGGAACTTACTCTGTAGACAACCCTGAAAGGGTGAGAGACTTCAAGTAACTCGGATCGACTATCACAGAGACAAATGACATCAGCAGCGAGGTGAAAGCTAGAACACCAGCACGCAACAGATGCTACTTTGCCACACTACCCATGCTTAGCAGCTCACTTCTATCACGGAAATATAAAATCCTCATTATAAGACCAGTTGTTATGTATGGTGCCGAGGCATGGACCATGACTGCAAATGAGGAAAGGATCCTTAGCATTTGGGAGAGAAAGGATCTGTGTAAAATATACAGCCCAATATACGATCAAGAAGGTTGGCGCATCCGTACGGATGTGGAATTAGAACAACTTTTTGAAAAACCTGAAATTGTTACTACCATTAAAATAAGAAGACTGCTATGGGCAGAACCCATGGTCAGAATGGAGGAAAATAGAACATGTAAGATTTTTGATGGCTAGGCTGGGGGCACACAATGGATGGGACATCCCAGAAAGAGATGGGTGGATGGAATTGAAGGAGACATGAAAAAGTTGGGTGTCAGAGGATGGATACTGAAAGCCATGTACCAGATAGAGTGCCAGGATATTATGATGCAGGCCAAGGCCCTTCAAGGGCTGCAGAGCCGAGTAGTAGTAGTAGTAGTAGTAGTAGTAGTAGTAGTAGCAGCAGCAGCAGCAGCAGCTGCTGCTGCTGCTGGAGTCAGCCCAAACAAACACTTCTCACCATGCCTTTCAAGCAATGCCCAGAGAGATATGGAAGTGTCAGTTTGTTTCCCTTTACAAACAAATTGATTATTAAAGTGGAATTTTATGTGCTCATTCAGTAGAGTGGTCCCAAATTAGTCAAACACAATATTTGTCTTGTCAGTATGTATTAACAGGGTCAGTAAAACACGAAGAATAATCAGTACTTCAGTAGTGACCATAACTCCCTGGCCAGTGCCAACTGCTACTGCCATGCAGCAGTGCTGTTGCTCAGTCACTCCTCGAGTACTGGCTATTCTTTGTGTTTTACTGTCCCTATTAATTGATATTGATGAAAAAATATCACTCTTGACTAATTTGGGACCACTGTATCAAATGAGCACATAAAATTCAGCTTTAAAAATAATTTTGTTTGTAACAGGAAACAAACTGACACTTTCCGTTGACACTGGGTGTTGTATAATAGATGTGATGAGCTGTATTTGTTAGGGCTGACTCCAGCTACACACAAACAAAATTGCAAATATCTGCAGATATACCACAGAAAATGTGTCTGAAGACTCTCGGGAGAGAGACCCTGTATAAACACATTCAAAAAATGTTTGTTTGGTGCCGTATAAAATGAACACAGAATCAGTCATGTGTATCAGTCTTTTACTTACACTGTCCTTACTACAACATAGTACACGCTGTTCCCTTGTAAAAGACAGTTCTTCAGTTCCAAACACCTACATGTTGTTATGGTTGCTGTTCACACTTTTGCCCACAAATAATAGTCACGATCGCATGTTTTATTTAACTATGTTTGCTGACAATATCACTTAATAATGCAAACTGTGTTTTCTGTTGTCTCCAGATGCCTTTTACATACACAATCTTCTTTATCTACATCTACAAAGATACTCTGCAAGCCACAATACAGTGCATGGTGGAGAGTACACTGTACCACTACTAGTCATTTCGTTTCCTGATCCATTCGCAAATAGAGTGAGGGAAAAATGACTGCCTATATGCCGCCATACGACCCATAATTTCTCGAATTTTATCTCTGAGGCCTTTATGCGCAATATATGTTGGCAGCAGTAGAACTGTTCGGCAGTCATCTTCAATCGTCTGTTCTCTAAATTTTCTCAATAATGTTTCTCGAAAATCATGTCACTTGCCCTCCAGGGATTCTCATTTGAGTTCCCAAAACACCTCTGTAACACTTACATGTTGCTCGAACCTACCGGTAACAAATCTAGCAGCTCTGAATTGCTTCATGTCTTCCTTCAGTCTGATCCGCATGGATCCCAAACACTTTAGCAGTACTCAAGAATAGGTCGCACCGTCGTCCCGTATGTGGTCTCCTTTCCAGTTGATCCACACTTTCCTAAAATTCTCCCAATAAACTGAAGTTGATCATTTGCCTTCCCTACCACAGTTCTCATGTTCGTTCCACTTCATATCGCTTTTCAACGTTACGCCCAGATATCTGAATGACTTCACTGTGTCAAGCAGGACACTATTACTACTGTATGCGAACATTACAGGCCTGTTCTTCATACTCATCTGCACTGACTTTTTATGAGTCTTACACCAAGTATTTGCATATATGCAATTGTGCTCTGTGCAAAATTCTACTGGGCAGTTTCCAATTTCATTCCTTTCCTCCAGTCCACATTCTCCAGCTTTTTTTTTTCATTTTCATCTTTTCTTACTATTTAATTCTAGTCCCTCATAACAAAGTTACGCCTCGCTTAATATACTGTATAGTTCATTTAATCTCGTCAGACACTTCATCATCTGCAGAGCTGGTATGCATTCAATACTGTGGTGGGTTGTGGCTTTGTGTGTATCTCATCTATGATGATTTGTTGACTTCACTGTTTGTGATAGTGTACTCACATTCACTATCCTTACTCCTGTATTACCCCTATATGATCTCGTGTTCATAAACCTGTAGCCATGTGACCAAAAATCATGGTCTTCCTGCAACAGCATTTACTGGTTTCATTATATCCAACTTCAAACTATCCATGTCTCTGACCTGTCTATTTGATTAAATGATCTAATATAACATACTCTTACCCACAGAGGTCATTTCTTTTCACATCACCCTTCTGATCAGTACTTCCCAGAGATCCAAATGGTGGATTATTTTACCTCCAGAATGGATACCATCATCATTTAACTATGCAATACAGCTGCATGTCCCCAGAAAAGGTAACAGCTGGAGTTTACCATCAGTTCCTGATGTCCAAAATACCAATATATTAAGGACTTGTTGGCCAATGTTACAAGGCAAGATATGTCAATTATGCATACTTTTTAAAAAATAAATAGAAAGGGCGCACTACAAAGGAATTACCTGAATGGGACAGAAATCTGTAGATGTCATGTACATGTACAGACAAACAAATGATTTCAGTTTCACAAAAATTGTATCATTTATTCAAGGAAAGGAGCTTCACAAATTGAGTAAGTCAACAACATATTGGCCTCCCTCTGGCTCTTGTGCAAGCACTGATTGATTCAGTTGTTGGCTGTCATCCTGAGTGATACTGTGCCAAATTCTGTCCAACTGGCATGTTAATATCATCAAAATCCCGAGCTGATTGGAGGGCTCCACCCATAGTGCTTCAAATGTTTTCAGTTGGGGTGATATCTGGTGACCTTGCTGTCCAAGGTTCGGTTTGGAAAGCATGAAGACAAGCAGCAGCAACTCTTGCCCTTTATGGGTGGGCATTATCTTGCTAAAATGTACACCCAGGATGGCTTGTCACAAATGGCAACAGAACATGGCGCACAATATCTTCAATGTATTGCTGTGCTGTAAGAGTGCTGCAGATGGCAATCAAATGGGCCCTGCTATGAGAAGAAATGGCACCCCCAGACTGTTACTTATGGCTGTCAGGCCGTATGGTTCAGGTTGGTATCCCACCACTGTCTGTGGTGTCTCCAGACACGTATTTGACCTGGAATCTCATTCACTGGAGTAGAGTTGTCTTCAGTGATGAGTCCTGCTTCGAATTTAGTCCGATGACAAGCAAATACGTGTCCGAAGGTGCCCTGGACAATAGTGGGATACCAACCCGACTGTCAACCACCATACGGCCCAACAGCCAGGAGTGATGGTTTAGGGTGCCATTTCTTTTCATTTTGTTTGGTTGTTATCCACAGCACCCCTACAGCACGATACGTTGACTACATTCTACCCCGTTTTGTTACCCTTCATGGCAAGTCATCCTGGGCTTGTATTTCGGCAAGATAATGCCCTCCTGTACACTGCAAGAGTTTCTACTGCTCGTCTTCTGGTTGCCAAACCCTAGCTCGGCCAGCAAGGTCGCTGGCTCTCTCCCCAACTAAGAACATTTGGAGCATTACAGGCAGAGCCCTCCAACAATCTCAAGATTTTGATGATCTAACGTGCCAACTGGACAGAATTTAGTGCCATATCCCTCAGTAGGACAGCCAACAACGACAAGCTGAATAATTGCTTGCATAAGGGCCAGAGGTGGATGAACACGTTACCGACTTCCTCAATCTGCGAAATTCCTTCCAATTTTTTTGAAATTGCTATCATTTCTTTGTCCGTACATGTACACCATATCTAACAATTTCTGTCCCATTTGGATAATTTCTCCATGGTGTGTGTATTTTTTGGTCCTAAGACTGTGTAATTTTGGTCAGTTCAACACCCCGTAACAGTCAAAGATTGAGAGCAAGCACTCAATTGAGATATGATTGATTGCTACTAAATGAAAAATTTATCTTAGTTCTGATGCAACCCCCACCCCCCTCACACACACACACACACACACACACACACACACACACACACACACACACACACACACACACTACAACATAATAATATATATATATATATATATATATATTTTTTTTTTATTTTTTTTTTTTTTTTTTCCCATAGTGCATTTTACTTACATTTACTCTATCAGTTGTAATCAAATGATTTGACTTTTCACTTTTGGTTTCCTTTTAGAAATTACACCTGATGTTGCTAATATTTACTGTCCACCTTTCACTATTAGTGACATTCACTTACCGTATTTACTCGAATCTAAGCCGCACCTGAAAAATGAGACTCTAAATTGAGGAAAAAAATTTTCCCGAATCTAAGCCGCATCTGAAATTTGAGACTCAAAATTCAAGGGGAGAGAAAAGTTTTAGACCGCACTTCCAAATCGAAACAAAGTTAGTCCATTGTAACATGAGACACAATTGAGGTCGAATGGATGAAGATACAGCTACAATAGTTTGGTCCGAGTCGTAAGCTTAACTCTTAAGCTTTACCAAGTAGCCATTGCTATGTGCCAGGCGCTCCGTCCGTATTAAACAGGTACCCTTCCTTTTTCACGTGCTTCGTCTGGTTTGAATCGATTGCTTATTTTGCTATCGATCTGATAAGTGCCGTTCTCTTTGTTATATGTGTTTACGTCACTCTAAGCTGAAAATGCATTATTGTACTGTGTCATAAATGTCGCATTCTGATAATGATTGTTCACGACCTGCTGCTGCTCGCAGCATGTCTTGCTCTTGTGCGTGCTACCGCCACTTACAATTTTTTTTTTAAAAAAAGAGAGAGAGAGAGAGAGAGAGAGAGAGAGAGAGAGAGAGAGAGAGAGAGAGAGAGAGAGAGAGAGAGAGAGAGAGGAACTGTCTCATTAGCAAAATAATGGCAAGAGACTGCTGTTTGTTGTTACTTACACTGCAGCTTTCTTTGATAACAAGGAACCAAATAATAGACTGCGTATGATAGAAGATGTTCTGAACGAGAGTTTAGCGAAAATTTTTCTCCATTTCAAAATCTTTGCAGACGCCTCTTAAGTACATTACATTCTGCACAAAAATTAGATTCACCTTAGATTTAAAAATCTAGTCAGTTGCCGTGCTTCATTTCTGACTGTATCACTATTCAGCATAAGAATAATATGAATATAAACATGACATAATATGTATATTCTTCCACGTTTGCTCTTGTCTCACTCCAGTTTCGTAGTTCATTAGGCAGCAAACACGAAAGAATACATGGCATAATGTTTACATGCTTCTACCTTTTGTTTTAACTTATTTACTGACGTAGAGGTTTTGGCGCCAGTATTTATCTTTGTGCCTGCTAAGCATGCCTGTGTAGCGCTACGTATATTCGATGGCAGAAGTTAGTTGTGGCGGCACCTACCAACATTTTTCAGAACTTACGCTTACTTTGCACTCAATTCTAAGCTGCAGGCGGTTTTTTGGATTACAAAAAGGCACCATAAAATATTTTTTACATGGATTAGGAGAGGCAAAGAACAAACCAAACAGTGTCATAAGCAGGAACCTAGACTACAGATTCTTTTGTTTAGTGATGGAAGTGTTTTGTGATTGAAGTATGAATGAAGAACCTCATCTGGCACTCACAAGTATGTTTGTTCAAATTTGTACCTATAGCTTTTTTGATGTAGAGGGGTCATTTTTTTCCTACAAAAACATTTTGACTGATACATGCACAGGACAAATTTAAAAATAATGTTAGCTGTTAACTGTGCAAAAAGGGAAGTGAATTAACAAATTGAGAACAAAAATGATAGTGCATCTTTTAATGTATTTTTCACTTGATCATGCATGTATTGTAGTTTGACAGTGCAAGAATGCACACATATTTTGTGACTGTGCACATAATTCTCCTTTTTTAATTACCACATCAGTAATCAGAACACTAAAAAACCTAATAAATAAGCCACTTTCATTAAAAGGTTTTTTCATTGTTGTCCAACATCAATCTTTCACCAAGTGTTATAGAAATAAGTGTTCTGATGATTCAGAATACTCCTGAGCAGCACTGTTGCTTGTTTCAGAGCAGTTCACAACAACATCAAGTTATTTTACAAAAGAAATGTGACACAGTTATTACTAGATAATAATATAACGTGTTTGTCAAAGAAAATGTAAGTTGTTAGGTAATCTCACGCCTATACTCCTGGGATTTACACAAAACACTGTGATTTAAAAAATTAGGAAATAAAAATTAAAATAAATTTTGATTACAAAGTCATAAAGAAATAATCTTTTTCCTGTATCTTCACAGGGTCACCACATCAATTACTGGATTTGGCAATGTCTCCCCCCCCCCCCCCCCTGACAATTTTGTGTACCTCACCAGACTGCATCTAGTGTTATACAATAGGAAAGTCTGTGAAAGTTTTTTCTAAATTTTTGTGAGTCATGTAACTGACATGGGTACCAGTCTGGTATTTACCTAGTCAGATATTCGAAACTGCCTAAAAACCACATCTACGCTGACCAGCTCACGATGTACCCCCAGAATCCTGGAAGTGCCGTCATGCTAACGCACATAGCTATCAGGGCAGATCACAATCATATAGGAATAATGACTGCTATTTGGTCAAAAGCATATTTATGTGAAATAAAAATTGAGACCGAGAACTCTATTTACTTACTGCAGCTGCCAGCAGCTGTACACTCCTACTTTATGCACAGAGCAAGAAGCATTGGTATCCAAAATCTAATGCAGCCATCAGCAATCAATATAATGGCAAATTGAATTGCCAAGAGAACAAATTAGACAAGAATGAAACTAATAGCTTGTGAGCGATCACACTTTTATATGCAGTGGGAAAAATACCATTCAATGGTTGACTGAAAAAAAAAAGTATTCTACACTTAACAGGAAAATAAGGTAATCAATTACAGGAAATTATGTTATGGATATTTTTTGGTAACATACACAAAGAAAGCAGCGTTAACTGCTAAATCAG